>NC_141933.1:16917615-17231917 GCF_057802395.1 Ceratotherium simum simum
GGATGTGAGGATCAAAGAGCAAATATAGGTAAGTGAATGGTGCCTGTAAGAGCCTGAGACACATCAGTTAGTGCTCCTGAGAAATCCAAGAGAAGTTGGTGAGGAAATAGTGATGGGGAGTACCCACGAAGTTTTCTTGATATTTGAGTAAGTAGGAGAGGAGAGTGACCGGATGAAAATTAGACAAACAGGCTCAAGAGTATGAAAGTGGGATTCCCTCTCTGTGTGAGTTAATTCTCTTCTGGACCACTGTGGCTCCATTTGTACCACACTCAGGTACAGAGAAGCGATTTTGGGACCAGACATTTCTACCTAGAATAGATCTACAGGAATAATGAAGTCCAGGTAGCTGTGCTTATTGTCAACTCTTAACACTGGTGTGGAGGTAGCACTTCTTCCCATTTTATGTATTTTTATGAGGACACTAAGGCTCTCAGCAGGTTACCACTTACCTGACATCACAGAGCTGCAAGTGCAAGGGCCAGACCTCAAATCCAGCTCTGAGTCTAATGCTAGTAAGTAGTCTCTCTAGTTATAATGGAGTGGGAGGAAAGTAGAAATTTTGGTACAATTTTCCCCCAGAAATAAAAACTAGTCTTGTATTTTTATATACGTGGAACTTTGGACTCTCCTGGAAAAAAGGTAGGTTTTCCACTTTTGCAGTTTTGGGTTTCTGTCGTGTGAGATTTGGAGAGTTACCATAGCCTGTGTGGGAGCCAAATTTAATGCTGTGGGGGTTCGTCAATTCTAAAGAAATTGGAAAGGGGGAGCTGAGTGTCTCTTACTGGGAAAAGGCAATTGTCTTTTATTGAGTTTTTTGATTCTCAAGAAATTTGCTTACAGTAGGTGACTGTGGAATTGCCTGAGTGCTGATTGTAGGAACAAGAGAAGGTCTCTCCAAAGGTAGGGCTGAGTTGTGTAGAAAGAAGAAGCTCAGTCTAGAGTAACATAGAGATGGCACAATGAGGGCTTAGAGGCTATGCCTAGCTCGTGTGTGTTTTCTTTGGAATGCACAATATATTACACTAAGAACACTTTTTGGCAAGTATTAAAAAATCAGACTATTTCACATAAAGTTATGGATTTCCCCATTCTTTTAGAAAAAAATAAGTAAGCTCTGGCAACACTGGATTCTCTCCTATGGCAACAATTGTCTGGATGCAAATAGTGGGTGCTCCCTTCAAATGATACAAGTGTCCTTCAGTTTATCACAGTCCTCTCCAAAGCTTGTGGTCTTATACCCCTCCCATTTCACTTATTACCCTAATGGAAATTTTGGTTTGTAATCCTTGAAATAACGGAAATATCACTGCTTTGGGAGTAGGGGACTTGAACACTGGTTCTGATGCCAAAATGCCATGGTGGTGTTGGCCCAGTGCCTTAAACTCACTAGACCTTGTTACTTCATACATGAAAGGGAATATCATTTCACCATGTGAAGGTGTTTGGAACAGCTGATTCATTCATCAATCTACCCATTCAGTTAAGGTTTATTGAATACATATTATATACTCAATAATGGATAGGCAATGTGGCCAAGGCAGATGTTTTGAATTGTATTATTAGTTGGAGGGAACATATTTACCTAAGTGGGGAAATACAGGGAGCCCTGAGGACACATTACAGGAACATCTTGGCCAATCTAGGGTTCAAGGAAGATGTTCAGGAAGAAGTGAGGTTTAAATCAAGACTTGAAGGATGAGCAGCAGTGGGTAAGGGAAAGAGAAGGGTGTCCTAGGCAGAGAGAGCAGCATGTACAAAAGATTGAAATAAGAGAAAGCAAGGCCTGTTTGAGAAACTTAAAGAAATGTGGTAGATCCAAAAAAGGATGGAAAGTGAAAAAAAGAGCTGGAGTTGGAGAGATGAACAAAGGCCAGATTATGAAGGGATTTGGAAGGCTCAAGAGGCCAAGAAGTGCTGTGGCCAGTTTTATTTTAGGACTTTTTTAATTTTGAGACTTGTCTGCCTCTCTAGCTATTCAAGAAGGAGAAACAGAAAGTGGAATGGTGGACAGATTCCAAGTATCAACATGAGGGATAGAAAGACTTTCCCTAAGAGTAAATGAGGAAAGCAATTATTAGCTAGTTAATGATGGATCACAGTTGAGTCTGATGAGACTAACATCACATAAATGCTTTTATATCTAGCAAATAGAAAACATAATGAAAAAATACTTGTAATAAATTATATTTTAATAGGAAAGAAGAACTGCCTGGATCAGCTCCTGTTGTCTAGGGTAACTTGACAACTGCACTATGTTGTCAATTAACTGGACTGCTGGCAAAGGACATCTGAAAAATTAATCAACTTCCAAATGGGTTTCCAAGAAAACCCATTGTTATCAAAACTGTAAACTGCAGAAATGTTGCCTGGGTAACATTTAAACAGAAAGAAAACATCAGTCAGGGCTCTTTTAAAATTTGATCTAAGTTTCTGAAAATCTAGGCCTTACTAAGGTATAATACAAGAATTATTTAAATAACGCCAACTTTTATTTGACATTTCCAGGTAATTGTGTAAAAAAAATTCTCTTAATCCAAATACATACTTCAGTTTCTCATATACCTTTAGGAGTGAAGAATCAGAACCAATCTCATCATTGTAACTTCTAATGCAAGTGGAAATAGGAAAACCTGATTTTTTTTTTTTTAATTTTGTGATTGAATGCACTCTCCTCCCTCAATTCTCCTTTTGGGTAGTTATCAATGTAAAGAATTCCCACCGCTCCCTCTGTCCATTTCTATGGGGAAAATGAGCATGCTCTGCTTCTTCCCTCATCCACGTCAGAGACCTTGGCTCCACTCCAATTCCAGTGCTTATTTAAACTGGATCGGAGTATGAAGCAGGTCTTCCCACATAGTCTAAAAATTCCTCTTTAAAAGGATTATCTGTATTCTGGCACAGAAGCGTGAATAAAAAGAGCAACCATCTCTATTTTTCTATTTCCCTCCATCTGAGATCTGGGCCAAGCAGATTAATTATAAATGGTCAAGACGCACAGGCAGGGCTTGGCTGGGTGCATTATCTACATGATGTGATGGGAGAGATCCATAAAAATCCTCTGACTAACATCTCTCTCAATAGCTTTCTCTGAGCTTAGGTATCACACCATTAGAGATTCTTTCTTAAAAACAAATTAGTTTTAGAGGAAGGGTATTTAGAACCAAATTAATTCATTCAGCAAACATTTAGTGAACATCCACTACGTGCTATATTATATGATAGGTGTAAGGAATGAAAAATACCAATTATGATAATAGCCACTATGTATTGAGCATTTACTAAGGGAAAGATACTGCTTAGGTGCTATATATACAGGATATCATTTAACCCATTCAAACTCCTTGAGAGGTAAATATTATTGCCTTTACTATGTAGATGAGAACACTGAGGTTTAGAAAGGATAATTATCCTGATCACTCAAGTAGGGAGTGTATCAGAGGTGGATTTGAACCCAGCTGGCTAACTCTAAAGCCAAAGCCCTCAACCAACATGCTGTCCTTGGGAATCCCACCAACTTGGGGGAAAGGAAGACATGCAAACTAGTAATTATAGTAGGAATTACTCGTGCTTACAAATAGTGATATGAACAATGGGCCAGGAGGGCCCAAAGAGGGAGTTGGATAAGATTTTAGAGTGGAGGTAATATTTGACCAGGGCCCAATGGGATTTCAACAGAAGGGTATGAAAAAACTCCAGGTGGAGGAAGCCACAGCATGTGCACAGGGTGAAAGCATGGAGTGCTCAGGAGTAGCTAGGAGTTCCACGTGGCTGGAGAAGGCAAGGTGGGAGAAGACTGGAATGGAGATTGGAAAGATACATTGGAGCAAAATTGTGAAGGATTTCAAATGCCATGCCAGGGAATCTGGATTTGATTCTATAGGATGGTAGTCACAGCTTTATCGTACTAAATGACCCTTTTAGTAAAAATCTATAATTAATTACAATTTCTTTAGTGTCCTGAAATAAATTGGCATAACATAACTACAAATATGCTCTTGAAGCAAAATTGATATAATATTCTAACTCTAAACAAAAGGAAAAATAAAAGGTAAGTAAATTAAAAAATTAACATTTAAATGCTTAAGTACATCTGCTATAGAAAACATAATAAAACAGTTAGATACTTACATTTGCATATTGTCATGAATACAACAGCTATGAATGCAGATTGCCATGATTTTCATGTTTTGGAGACTCAAGTGCAATGAGAATGTTGGTTTGGATAATATAATTTCTCCAAATGGTGAAATTTCTTGGTAAAGTTTCCAGCACAACAAAGACCAAACTTTCTTCCATTTATGTGGTAGGTGTAATCCAGGAAAATTCAGTGTATGTTACAATTGTGCAAAAAATACTTTGTGTTTATTGTAAAACAGTTAGTTTTTATGCTCAGATAATGACAAACATATTTTTTATATTCTTGATGTCTGGAGGGACATTTGAAAATCATGAGGGATGTGGGACTATTCTTGCTTGTAAGAGACCACACTGTGTAAGTCTTTTAGTGACCATGGCCCGCCAAATGCTAATAGTCTCCCCCCAATCATTGTGACAACTAACAATGTTTCTGCAAGTTAAAAAAAAAGTTCCCAGGGGTCTTTACCACTCAATTAGGAATGAAGCTAAAGGGATTAAATTAAGAATAATTTTAAAATAATTAAAAAACCCTCAAGGAGCTCCAAGCATAATGGGGGAAGATAGACGAATTAAATGAGTTGTAGGAAACTCTGTGCTAAGTGCTGGTGTCGTGATGGGACCCGGAAAAGGGAGGCCCAATTCAGCCCAGGACAGGAAAGGTCTCACAAAGGAGATTGGAATGATGATTTGAACTCGTCCTTGCAGACCATTGTGGAAGGAGGACCTTCCAGAAAGAGGACAGAGCAAGATCCCCAAAGTTCTCTGGAGCTATCCCAGATTATTAGCAGGGAAGTAACTTTCTGATTTATGTTTTTATAAAAAGAAGATTGGCTGGAGTGTGGGGAAAGATTACAATTTACCAGTGATTCTCAAAATATGATCCTTGGCCAGCAGCAACTTGGCAACTTCTTAGAAATATATATTCTTGGTCCTGACCCCAGACCTGCTGAAGCAGAAATTCTGGAGATAGGGCCTAGTAAGGTGTGTGTTAGCAAGCCCTTCATCTCCGTTTTGATGTGCAATAGACATCTCAGACTCCACGTGTTCAGACGTGAGCTTTGGGGGAACAAGGACTGGATTTACTCCCCACATTCAACAACTAACTGAACATATAAAACAATGATTTTCATATATTGGACAATAGGCAGCATAGAGTAATGATCCTAAAAGAAGGGAAATAAAGGAGATGACCCCTACAGTTGTCTCAGCTTAATGCCTGGAGAGAGTTTCCAGGGCATGACACCAGGAGGGGAAACTCAAACAGAACTGGTGATCTTCCTGAGTTAAGGAGACAGAGTTAAGAATTCAGGGAGCCCAAGGCAGCTAGAATTCTTGGGACAGAGTATTGGAGAGGAGAGAGTCCACACACACACACACACACACACACACACACACGGAGAGGGAGAGAGAAAGAGAGACCTTTGGAAAACTTCAGATTCCCATTGCATTTTCAGCTGAGTATTGATGAGTACATACACATGAGGAAACTATCCAAGACCTTAGAAAGAGTTACCAGAAAAGAGTAGGAAAACATGATCCACAATAAAAAGAATAAGAATGCAGCAATATAAATAGACCCAGAAACAAATAGATAACAAAATTGTTAGATAAGTATCATACAACAGTTATTAGAACTATGTATCATATATTCAAGGAAATAAAGGAGGTGATACCATGTTAAGATATTTTTTATAAGACCCAAACATTACTTTTAGAGGTGAAAAAATGTAACATATGAGATGAAAAATACACTGGATGTGATTAAGTGCAGATTAGAAGAAGTTTTTAAACTTGGAGATATAGCAATAGAAAATATAAAAAATAAAACGTACAGAGAAAAGTTATTGAAAATGAATAGACAAATGAATAGACTATCAGTGAGGTTTTAAGCACCTTAATATATGTTAGTTGCAGTTCTCCCACAAAAAGGGAGAGAAGCGGGCCCGCCCCATGGCTTAGCGGTCATGTGTGCGTGCTCCACTGCTGGCGGCCCGGGTTCGGATCCCGGGCACGCACCGACGCACCACTTCTCCGGCCATGCTGAGGCTGCATCCCAACTACAGCAACTAGAAGGATGTGCAACTATGACATACAACTATCTACTGGGGCTTTGGGGAAAAAAAAGGAGGAGGATTGGCAATAGATGTTAGCTCAGAGCTGGTCTTCCTCAGCAAAAAGAGGAGGATTAGCATGGATGTTAGCTCAGGGCTGATCTTCCTCACACACACACACAAAAAAAAAAGGGAGAGAAGAGGCCAAAAAATGATTGGGAGAAATAATGGCCAAAAAACTTGCAAATTTGATGAAAACTATAAACCTCCAGACACAAGAAGCTCAACGAACTCTAAACAAAAGAAATATTAAGAAAACTACATTAAAGTATGTCATAATCAAATTGCTCAAAGCCAGTGATAAAAACAAATTCTTAAAAGTAACTAGAGATTAAAAAAAAAGACACATTATACACAGAGAAATAAAGATAGGAATGACAGCCGACTTCTCATTGGAAACAATGCAAACCAGAAGACATGGTACAACATCTTACAATACTGAAAGAAAAAAATTGCCAACTTAGAATTCTATACCCAGTGTAAACATCTCTCAAAAACTAAGAAAAAATAAAAACATTTAAAGAAAACATACAAAGCTGAAAGAATTCATCCCCAGAAGACATTTACTACAAGAAATGTTAAAGGAATTCCTTCAGGCAGAATAAAAATGATGCAAGTTGGGAATATGGATCTATGCAAACTAATTAAGAGCACTAGAAATGGTAAATAAATATATATGTACGTATATATATACGCAGAATTGAACTCTGATCTTATTCTGCAAATCTGCTGTATCCATAGTCTTTTGTGGCTCAATTGTCGCTATTCCATCGCTCCAATGATTAAGCTAAAAACCTTGAAACTCCTGTCTCTTTCCCACAGTCCATATCCAATCCATTAGGAAATTCCCATGGCTCTATCCTCAACATATATCCAGAGTCCAACTAATTCTCAACACATCTACTTCTACCATTGTGGTCCTAGCCACCGTCATCTCTGACCTGGATTACTGCAACAGTCTCCCTGTATCCACTCTTCCTCCCCTACGTTGTATGTTTAACAGAGGAGCCAGAGTCATCCTTTTAAAGTATAAGTCAGTTCATATCACTCTTATGCTCAAAACCCTGCAATGACTTTCCATTTCACTTAGGGAAAAAGCTGAGGTTATTATATGATGGCCTACAAGGCCCTGCATGATCTAAACCCCTTGCCCACACCCCTTGGACCCCATTTCCTACTACTTTCAGCCTCGTTCATTCTGTTCCAGCCATACTGGCCTGCTTGCAGTTCCCTGAACACACCAAGTAAACTTCGGCCTTAGAAAGCCCTAATGAAGTCCCCTGCTGGGCCCTCCTTCCCCCAGACACTTAGTTGGCTCATGCTTTCACTTCTTATAAGTCTTTGTTAAATGTCAACTCCTCCATGAATTCTGTCTTGATCACTCTATTTTATTCTATCTCATTCTCCTTTCCCTGTTCTCCTTTTTTGTTATAGGGCACTTCTTGCCTTCTAATATACTTATAGTTTACTTACTTAGTATGTTTATTATATGCCTCCCTCATTAGAGGTTAGGGTCCTGAAGGGCAAGCATCTTTGCTGTTCTGTTCACTGATGTATCTCAGGCACCTAGATCTGTGCCTCTCACATTATAGGTGCTCAATAAGTGTTCATTGACTGTTGAATGACTGGGTCACTCCGAGTCCCACAGTTTATGAATGACTGACCTGAGTTCTGAGCCCAGGTCTTATACTACTAAAGCCCACAATCTCTCTCCTTTACCAATGCTGTAACATGACACAATACATACTCAGTCTTTTAAAAAATAGAACTCTAGGGGCGGCTCTGTGGCGTAGGGGTTGGGCGCGCGCGCTCCGCTGCTGGTGTCCCGGGTTCAGATCCTGGGCATGCACCGACGCACTGCTCATCGGGCCACGCTGAGGTCATGTCCCACATAAAGTGGAGGAAGACGGGCATGGATGTTGGCTCAGGGATGATCTTCCTCACACACAAAAAAATAGAACTCTATTATTCTCCATTTGCTTTAATATTACATTTTAACACATTCAATTGTAAAATTAAAAGATAATGAATGCGAAAAAGTAAACTATAAAGGTGCCTATGATTGCTAGTTGTCAGTATTCCTAATCTCACTTGTGTTAATCATTGTCTATTGCTTTGGTTGACCAAAGCCATTTTTAGAGAATTAGTTTCATCTCTACAGAGTGAATATCATAATGTATTCTCAATCTACCTTGCAGTTATTGTTGAGTTTCCCAGTTTCAGTCATTTGCATACCACCTTCACATTTTTTGTTATTTCCTGTACATGTTTTTCTCTAAATGGACTTGGTTTTTACTTACTTAAATTTGTTTTTAAGGAAAACTATACTATCCCATTAATTGAGAAATACAATCATTTGCCATAAGTGGAAAGTACATTAGATACACATTAAAATAATATGTAGCTATTAAATTTAAATAAAGTTTGTATTCTGCCTAAAACATCTCATCTCCCATTCCTGGTATACTTGCTACAAATTGGGAAGCAATAAGATGCCGGAACATTCTCTAAACCATGATGGAATTTGTAGAGTTCCGCATGTGAAATAATAGTGATTTATATGATTATTACTACTATACTTTTTGTAATTAATTAAGAAGCCAAGTGTTCAACTTTTTTTCCATCTGGCTGGTATAGGTGGTTGTTTCAGAAGTGCAAACTAAATTTTGTCCCTGGGAAATACACGTTCATATAAATAGAGATAATCTTAAGAAAAGGTTAAAGGTTAAGTGTATCCTTTTTATATGATAATAGTCTCTGATACTACAGATTTCTTAAATGAAGTAAGTGATTATATGTGATGAAGTCAGTCACTAGTCAAACCCTTGCGAGCTGGAGTGGGTCCTCAGAGATTATGTAGTTGTATTCAGTAGGGGGGTATATCAAACTGCTGTAACTGGGACCCTAAAATGCAATGGCTCGTTTTTCTCTTTGGGGTGAATAGTTGGGCTCTATGCAGGCTAGCAGTTGTCCTGGCTGGCTCAACAGCTCTGGCATCCTCCTGGGTATCCTCATTGCATGCATGTTGGAGGCTGGTGGCTGTCATGCTTAGTTTCCAGTTGGCAGGAAAGGAGAAAGGAGAATATGAAGGAGGCACATCTGTTGTCTTAAGGGTCCCAGCACAGAGTTCACACGTCATTTCCACTCACGTTCCATTGGCAAGAACTTAGCCACATGGACACTCAACGGCTGGGCAGCCATGTGCTCAGCTAGCTCTCCTACCATGGAAGAAGGGAGAACACATTTTGATGGACAGCTGGAAATCTCAGCCACACTGTCCCTAACCCTTCCTTTTAAAGAGGAAGAAACAAAAGCCCATAAAGGGAAATGATTCACCCCCATCGACAAGCTGGCTGGGAAATTTCAAGGTTATTCAGTTATTCATCCAGCCAGCCCAGCACATATTTATTGAATGTCCACTGAATACCAAGCATTGTTCTAGGCCTTGGAGATAACAAGATAAACAATGTCCTTGCACTTAAAGATTTTACATTCTAGTTGAAAGAGGAAGACAATGAACAAGTAAAAAGAAGAAAGATATTTTTAAGATTAGAAAGAAGGTTGATGAGAGAGTAGGAGAGGGGAACGAGGCGTGGTAGGCACAAATCATATAGATAATAATAATAATATCTAGGTTATTACCGTATGCTTCTGTCCCCCTTCCAGGTCTTCTGTTTAGCTGCTCTCATACACAGCGGTAAGTAGAACATTGACAGGAAGGATCACCAATCCTTATAGCAGTATATGCTAGTTCGAGGTGTGGGTAAAATCATGTTAACCTTTTGTCCTATCAGCTTTCTGTCCTTAACTACCAGTCAAGGTATTTGAATTGACTATGACTGTTAATGGAAACTGGCAGCTTTCTTTCAGGATCAGAATTTTGAATTCATGCCAAATGAACAGTGCTAGCAAACAGCTAGTGATTTTTAGGTGCCTGATGTGACAAGGTTTTGATGTCTTAATTTAGTTCCCAGTGGGAGGATACATGTCACAGAAGCTGCCTAGTACCACAAAGGGAAAAGTGAGCTGTATATAGAGGCTGTAGGTGAGAGTCTGGGGAAGGGAAACAGCCCCAGCAGAAGAGGGGCCTTGCATAATATGCTGGGCATTAAAGGAAAAGAGTTAAAGCAAAAGGAAATGCTTGTTTTCTTCTAGAAGTTTCATAGTTTCAGGTCTTACATTCAAGTCTTTAATCCATTTGGAGTTAATTTTTGTGTATGGTGTAAGGTAAGGGTCTACTTTCATTTTTTTGCATGTGGCTATCCAGTTTTCCCAACACCATTTGTTGAAGAGACTTTCTTTTCCCCATTGTATGTTCTTGGCTCTTTTGTCTTAGCAACATCTTTTCAAACACCACATCTGACTGGGCAAGAGAAACAATAGAAAAAATAAACAAATGGGACTACATCAAACTAAGAAGCTTCTGCACAGCAAAGGAAACCATCAACAAAACGAAAAGACAACCTAACAATTGGGAGAATATATTTGCAAACCATACATCTGATAAGGGCTTAATCTCCAAAATATATAAAGAACTCATGCATCTCAACAACAACAAAACTAACAACCCAATTAAAAAATGGGCAAAAGACCTGAACAGACATTTCTCCAAAGAAGATATACAGATGGCCAACAGACACATGAAAAGATGTTCAAAATCACTAACTATCAGGGAAATGCAAATCAAAACTACAATGAGATATCACCTCACGCCCGTCAGAATGGCTATAATTAACAAGACAGGAAACAACATGTGTTGGAGAGGATGTGGAGAGAAGGGAACTCTCATACACTGCTGGTGGGAGTGCAAACTGGTGCAGCCACTATGGAAAACAGTATGGAGATTCCTCAAAAAAGCAAGGATAGAACTACCATATGATCCAGCTATTCCACTGTTGGGTATTTATCCAAAGAACTTGAAAACATCAATGCGTAAAGATACATGCACCCCTGTGTTCATTGCAGCGTTATTCACAATAGCCAAGACTTGGAAGCAACCTAAGTGCCCATCAAGGGATGAATGGATAAAGAAGATGTGGTATATATACACAATGGAATACTACTCAGCCATAAGAAACGATGAAATCCAGCCATTTGTGACAACGTGGATGGACATTGAGGGTATAAAGCAAAGTGAAATAAGTCAGAGGGAGAAGGTCAAATACCATATGATTTCCTTCATTAAGTAGTAGATAATAACAACAATAAACAAACACATAGGGACAGAGATTGGATTGGTGGTTACCAGAGGGGGAGGGGGGAGGGAGGAGGGTGAAAGGGATAATTCGGTACATATGTGTGGTGATGGGTTGTAATTAGTATTTTGGTGGTGAACATGATGTAATCTATGCAGAAATAGAAGTACAGTGATGTACGCCTGAAATTTTTACAATGTTATAAACCAATGTTACTGCAATAAACAAAAAATTAAAAAAAAAAAAAAAAGGAAATGCTTGTAAACCTAAAGAGGATACGCCCCTTATCACAAAGTATAAGCTCAAACTCTCTAATTCATCTAGAGCAGTAATATTTATAAAGGATTGCCTGACAGCTATGTCGTCACTCAGTTTTAAAAATATAGTTTAGATATTAATTATTTTTGCTGAGGGAGATTCACCCTGAGCTAACATCTGTGCCAATCTTCCTCTACTTTGTAAGTGGGTCACCGCCACAGCATGGTTGATGAGTGGTGTAGGTACATGCCCGGGATCCGAACCTGCAAACCTGGGCCGCTGAAGCAGAGCATGCCAAACTTAACCAGTACACCACGGGGCCAGTCCCATAGATATTTATTTTTAGGTCTACCTAGACCCCCCAAAATTCAAACCATATTTTTCTGGTCTGCAGGGAATTGTTTTTACTCCATTGTGCTCCTGGGTCATGTCCTCAGTTTTCTCCCAGGAACACTCTCAAAAAACAGCTTCAAGGCTCACATCATTCTATTTGCTGCAGGGATTTTTTTAAGGACACTGCCCATGACATTGATCAGTGCCCTTGCAAGAGCAATTCCTTTCAAGGCTTAGTGCCAGGAGAAGTTTTGCTTGCCCTGAAGATCTAATGTTTTCTTCTTGTGAACACTGAGAACCACATGACTAATTGCATTTCCTCTTTTTGCTTTGGCAACCTGGAAGCTCAGTGCCAAATTCACGGTTCTCTTAGTAACTGCATAGAACCTTAAGTGACCTGCATTCTAATATAGCTCCTCATTCTTTGCTCTTGGAATTGGCTTTTTATAATTTATGTTTTCTTTGGTCTAGATTATTATTTACACACACACACACACATACACACACAGACACACACACTTCTTACATGGTATGAGGAAGGAAGTATGAATAAATGAAGAAGGAACCTAATGTACATTAAACTCTCAACTGTTCACATCTTTCCATATTTGCTTCCAATTTTAGTCTTACACACATTTATTTTCACATACTTGAATTCCAAGACACAAGATTAGAATAGGAATAAAGATTAGAAGGGATCTTAAATTGTACTCTGCCACCTCATCACTGTATGCTAATGGACTTTCTGTTACTTTCCACTGGGTGATTCTCCAGTTTGTGCTGGAACACCTCCACTGAAGGTAAGCTTACTATCTACCAATGTGCTTCATCTCTGGAAGTTTCTGATCATTAGAAACTTTCCATATATTGGGCCATCTTGCTTTACCTTCTACCCTTTAACCTACTCTGATGGTGCACACAACAATGTTAATTCTTTATCTACAGGTAGTAGCATTTGAAGTAGGCTATTATATCCCCTTGAAATTGTTTTTTTTGACTAGATGCTTCAAAAATTCTGCAGATGATAAGGTTGAGAGTCCTTTCATTGGTTGTCCTCATCACTTTCTTCCAAACACAAACCCTATTCTGCTTATTTCCTTCTTAAAGTAAATTGAACAGCACTAAACTCAAAACTCTCAATGTGTCCTTGCCTCTCATTCTAAATACCATAAATCTATACATACACCCAGGGATCATATTAGCTTTTTGTGGAGTGAAATTATAATACTGACTCACAGTGGACTTCCTGCCAGCCAAATTCCCTAAATCCTTTCCATACATGCTGGAATAAGTTATTTCTTCTCCAAACTGTTTTTGGGCAATTAATCTTTCTGAATGTAAGTGGAAGGTCTTACATCCCCCTCATTAACTCTCATCTTAGTATGTTTAAACCATACCTTAGAACTTGGCAAAATTATTTTAGACTTTTGTTCCATGATCCAAGATATTTACTCCCCTTCTTGGCTTTTTGCCACTTGTAAATTTGATATTCTGAGATTCTATATCACCACCTGATGCAGGGATAAAAATTTTATGGTGAGCAAAGCCAGGAGCCCTGGTGCTTGTTAGCAGAGGCCTTCTAGGTAAACGCTGTTCTACTTCTAAAATAGTACCATTATTCACTGTTATCAATCTTCAAATTAACATCCAAAATAAACTTTAGTAAACACCTATTGAGAACAAATTATGTGTCAGGCATTGTATTAAGAGATTTACATATATTTGAATTTATTCTTCACTGAATCTCTGAGACAGAAATGTCATAAAGAACAAGGCCAAGACTCTCAAGCCTGACACACGGTTTGCTAGATTTGTGTGGAAACTGGAAAAATGTTGTTACTGATAAGGAACTTAATATTAAATACTCAATGCAAACTAAATGAACTAAATGGACTAAAATGAAATTGATTAGGAATGTCAAAAATGGTGAGCTCTCTATGGACTTAAGCCTTCAGATTTCAGGTTCAGTTGGCAAGAAAAGAGTAAAATGAAAGATTATATGAATTGCAAGAAGTAAATCCAAAAAGATTGTCTCAAGAAGGCAAGATGTATTAGAGATTTTACATATTTTTTCATCTCTGAGAAAAGAATCCTCCTTATGACACGTAAGTTAATTTCCCAACTCAGGCTTTTAAAACATTCTGAAGACAAAAATGCATTATCTACATAAGTAGGAGATTGCCTTTAACCTCTCTAACGCTACTCAGCTAGTTTCTGGTGGAGCCAGAATTTGACATCAGCTCTTTTCTCTAACAATGAAGCCCTCATTTCTCCATCTTGTCTAAGAAGCTAATGTGATAGGCCTTTTAAAATGCTTTGCTGGCATCCCAAGGCACCACTTTGTGATCTACTTTTTTCTTAGTTAACATGAGGTCATACAGATATTTTTCCAGAATCAGCTCAGTCTGCACTTCACCATTGTCTCTCTTTATGAAGTATTCCATCTGAGTTAATCGACCACTGTTTGCTTAGCCATTCTCCTATTGTTGGCCATTTGGGTTCTTTCCAATCGCTAATTATTATAAATGAGCTTTGAAAACTGGTAAGTGCTAGGCAGACGCAAGCATCCTCATCATTCTTCTCTTATCACACTCCCAGGATACAGGTATTTTTCTGTCTTCCTGACCTTCTTCTTCCTAATGGCATTCTTATAAAGGCACCAAAGATCTGAAAACATATGCTTTATTAAATCATCCAAGCCTGCACTATTAATTTCTTTTTCTATTCAAGGGTGATAGAGAAGTCCAAAAATTCTGGGTCTGCATCTGTAATTCTTCAGAGTTGCTAATCAAATACTACATTTTTCCTTCCTATCTTTGCTTTGGCTCACTTTCAAGTCAATTTATTTCAGTTCCCCCAACCCATCCGTACTTTTATTTTTTTAAAGAAAGAAGCCAGGAAAAATATAAATTAAGTGGGTTAATGTTCTAAATGAAATGTCCAGGAAACTAAAATATAAAAATATACATATTAAGCATAAGGTTGACTTTCAAAGATGTCTAATTATATAGCATACATATTTTTTATACAAAAGTTGGAAAATGTAAAAAAAAGTAGATGAAAGGGAAAAACAAGCTCATAAATCCATTTTCTCAGAGCCCCCACTACCAACATCTTAGTGTATTCCCTTCCAGTTTTCTCTTTCTCTGCAGAATTTTTTTCTTTATAACTATTTTGAAAACTTTTAAAGTTAATTCCCTTGAAAATATTTTTAGGTTGTGTGAAAGGTGGAAAGAGCACTGGTTGGAGTCTGGCCGTCTTAGGTGGAATCATTTCTTAGGGCCAGTCCTGTCTTAATCTCATTTTACCTGGATGACTTCGGGCAAGTCCCAAGAGCCTGTGATTCTCAAAGTTCCTGCAGTAGAATCTTTTGGGAAGGTTTATAAAAATTTATGTGCCTGCATTCCACACCGGACTTAAAGAATCGGAAACAGAACCACTGCCCTAACTTCTTTGAAAGTTTTCTTTCTAAATAAGAATAAATGGGAATGGAGTTTGGGCTGGGTTGTCCAGGGTAGGAGTTCTTGCCAGGGGGTTCCCTGGATGGGGAGGAGGAACCTCAGGGGTCCAATAATCCTGGGAACCGGTTTGTAGGTTTTTGTCATTTCACATGTGTGCATTTTGTGGTGAGAATGTCTATAGCTTTAAACTTTTACAGATTTATCAAAGAGATCCTTACCCAGTAAGATGTGTGAGCCTTCACTAATCTAAGATCTCTTCCACAAATCCCTTCATAATGGTCATCTGATGGCTGTGAGATGTGTCACGCTGTCCCCTATGAACGTCCAGCTTTTTCCATCTTGGCCAGCAAAGGTGTGAGACTCTCCACTTTTTTTTTTTTTTTTGTGAGGAAGATCAGCCTTGAGCTAACATCCATGCTAATCCTCCTCTTTTTGCTGAGGAAGACTGGCTCTGAGCTAACATCTATTGCCAATCTTCCTCCTTTTTTTTCTCCAAAGGCCCAGTAGATAGTTGTATGTCATAGCTGCACATCCTTCTAGTTGCTGTGTGTGGGACACGGCCTCAGCATGGCCAGAGAAGCGGTGCGCCGGTGCGCGCCCTGGATCTCAACCCAGGCCGCCAGTAGCGGAGCGCGCGTACGTAACCGCTAAGCCACGGGGCGGGCCCCGACTCTCCACTTTTTCATTAGTTGTGTGGCCTCAGGCAAGTTGCACAGCCCCTTTAGCTTAATTTCCTTCTTGAAAAGCTTCATAGCAGCAATAATATTTTATTTAACACCTACACTTAACACCTTTTTTCGAGACACTGATCGAAACACTTTCAACTGATTGTCTCATTTCAATGCGCTTGACAATCCTAAGAAAGAGGCACTATTGTTACTCCTCTTTTATGAATGAGTGCACAGGCACAGAGAAGTCAAGTAACTCGCTTATGATCACACAACTCGTAGATGGTACAGTTGTGATTCAAAACCATGCTGGCTTCCTCTAAAGTATATGCTAATAATACTGAATACTATTAGTAATAATGTTATTTCTAATAATAGTACTATCACTAATTCTTAAGACTATTAATTAATACTAACAGCTCTAATAACATTATTACTAGTAGTGCTACCTGTAGCACAGGATAATGGAATTGAAAGCATGCATTAGCTGGGTGATCCTGACCAAGGGAATTACTTAGCCTCCGGGATCCTCCATTTTTTCATTTGTCAGCTGGGGATAATAAATGGAGTCTGCCTCATAGGGCTGCTGAGAGGATTAAATGAGCTAAAGCTTGTAGAACATTAGCCTGCACCTGATAGATTTTTTTGTTATTGTGGTGAAATATACATAACATAAAATTTACCATTTTAAAATGCACTGTTTTTTTTTTTTTTGTGAGGAAGATTAGCCCTGAGCTAACAACATCTGATGCCAATCCTCCTCTTTTTGCTAAGGAAGACTGGCGCTGGGCTAACATCTGTGCCCATCCTCCTCTACTTTACATGGGACATCCCCACAGCATTGCTTGACAAGCGGTGCATCAGTGTGCTCCTGGGGTTCCGAACCTATGAAGCCTGGGCCACTGAAGCTAAGCGCATGCACTTAACTGCTACACCACCAGTCTGGCCCTAAAAATGCACATTTTAAAATGCACACTTTAACCATTTTAAAATGAACGAACAATGTACATTCACATTGGTGTACATTTACTGAATAGATTTTGTTTGCTTTTGTTTTCTGGGCTGTGTAGAGTGATTAGCACAAAATCTGGCACCTTGCAAATATTTAATAGCTTTCAGCTCTTTCCCTCCCCCAACTCATGGCCCTCCTCTCTCTCATCCTACAATTCTAAAATGCTGCAGAGATTTCTGTTAGTATTCTTTTGTGCAGTGTGAGAGGCAGAATGACAGGACATTCTAAGCGATCTTCG
Organism: Ceratotherium simum simum; assembly: GCF_057802395.1. Classification (NCBI taxonomy): domain Eukaryota; kingdom Metazoa; phylum Chordata; class Mammalia; order Perissodactyla; family Rhinocerotidae; genus Ceratotherium; species Ceratotherium simum. The sequence continues at coordinate 16,935,032 of NC_141933.1, forward strand.
GCACATGACCTAACCTCTCTCTGCCTCAATTTCTTTATGTGTAAAGGTGGGATCAGAGCAGCATCTACTCGGGAGGGTTATTGTAGAGGATATAACCTGTGTGAAGCTCTCAGAATAGTTCCATCCCTGTTAAACACTCAGTAAATGCTAGAGACAACTTCTATTATTTTATTATTGCTGTTGTTCCTAGGCAGAGCATGCTTGCACGAGTGCAGAGGAATCGTAGGCTGAGGCTGGCTTCGGCTGCAGATGGCTGCTTGCCCTTGGTCCCCTCCCTGTCACCCTGACGGTGGGTGCTCAGGAGAGACAGAACAAGGGTGTGAGGAGGAGGAGTGAGGCCTTCAGGAGCCCACGGAGCTTTTCGCTCCATAAAAATCTTTGACTCAGGCTGCCATAGTGGCTGCAGTATTTTTGTATCTCTTTAGCTTCTATTTTGAGTGTAGAGTTGGCGTGGGAATGTTTTCCTTTATTTTAAGCCTCAAGTAGTTGTTGGGTAACAGCTGTTTTTAAAGATAATCTTTGAGGCACTGAGATGCTGCTGAAGAAACAAATTTCTTGAATTCAAAAAGTCTTCCCTATTTTATTCCCCAGACTTAATTTTCTCTGTGCCTTTACATGCTATGTTGCCTCTCCTAGAATTCTCTTTTCAACCCTGACTCCTGCTCTTCTGCTTCTGTCAAAATCATCTTTAGTGCTTTGCTGCCACTTCTCTCATGAAGCTTGCTGTGGTTTCCTCCCAGTCAAAGTATATCTCAGTCTATGGGCCTGGTGTTGCACTCTGACATGATTTCTAAAGAAGTATCTCCCCACCTTGATCACAGGTTCTGGGGGACTACAAGGCCTTTTTTGATTCATGACCATTTCCTCAGTGTCATTAAATAGAAAACCATAGTGAATCTTTCTTTTTGTCAACTCAACATCCAAACACCCCACTTGTTTGAGGGAGATCCTAAACAGATAGTGGAAGGGTCCCACCTCATACACAAAAGCCAGATGAGGGATCAAGAGATCCATGTTCCCTGTGCTCTGACACAGGCAAGACCTTGGCCAGAGTTAGCATTGCTCATTCCCTCCCAAGCCTGATTCTGCAGTCTTCCTTTCAGCTTTGTGAACTACCAGAGACTCTCCAGAAAATTCATTTTCTGTTTAAGTTAATAAATCCTGACATCTGTTGTTTGCAACCAATAATTCTTACTAGTATAGTTTTATGAACATAAAGGGAACTTCAGAGATGTTTATAAACTTCAGTTTGCTGAAATCCCACATAATGATTATCTGTTGTTTATGCCGCCTCAGCATTCTGGTACCCCTCCTGGTACTAGCAGCCTGATTTTCCTTTTCCAAACCACCTGTCTCCATTCTTAGTCCATGTGGTTTAAAAGGAGCTGACTCCAGTCAAGGCTGCAAGGTGAGCATGTCTGGGCAAAGCACTGCATCCCTCTGGCTACAGTGATTGTTTCAAGGATGGGCACATGACCTCATCCAGGCCAATGAGATTTAGTCCTGGGACTTTTGCTGGAACTACTGGGAAAGAGACGTGTCTTTTTGCTGGGGCTGCTAAGCTGGTAGCATATAAGGCTAAGGTTCCCAGGGTCCACCAGGAGGGTGAGTCAACCTGAGAGCTCATGAGGGTGAGCCAATAAAGAGGAAAGCAAAGCTGAGAGATGAAGAGAGAAATTCCTGATGACACTGCTTGATAACCTGGATTGAATTGTGCCTGATTGTAATAATAACACCTCGCATGTATTAAATACTATGTACCAGGCACTGCTATAAGCAGCTCACATGTTATATTAGTTTCCTAGGGCTGCCATAACAAAGTACTACAAACTGGACAGTTTAAAACAATAGAAATGTATCGCCTCATAGTTTTCGAGGCTAGAAGTTCAAATTCAAGATGTTGGCAGGACCACATTCCCTGTTATAAACTGCATTGTGTCCCCACCACACCCTCCTCAGATTTATATGTTGAAACGCTAACCGCCAATGTGACTGTATTTGAAGATAGGGCCTATAAAGAAGTAATTAAGGTTGAACAAGATCATAAGGATTGGGCCCTGATTTGATAGGATTAGTGTCCTTCTAAGATGAGACAGCAGAGAGCTCTCTTTCTCTCTCTCCACCATGTGAGGATACAGTGAGAAGGTGGCCATCTGCAAGCCAGGAAGAGAGCTCTCACCAGAAAATGACCCTGCTGAATCTTGATCTGGAACTTCCAGGCTCCAGAACTGTGAGAAGATAAATTTCTGTTGTTTTAGCTGCCCAGTCTATGGTATGTTGTTATGGCTGTGCAAGCAGACTAATACACTCCCTCTGAAACCTAGGGGGAAGAATCCTGCCTTGCCTCTTACAGCTTCTGGTAGTCCCAGGAATTCTGTGGCTTCCAGCTGCAGCATTTCAGTCTCTGCCTCCACCATCACATGGCATTCTCCCCATGTGTCTGTGTCTCTGTGTTTCTTCTCTCCTTCTTACAAGGATAGCAGTCATATTGGATTAAGGGCCCACTCTACTCCACTATGACCTCATCTTAACTAATTACATTTGTAAAGATCCTATTTTAAGATAGGGTCACATTCTGAGGAACTGGGGATTAGGACTTCAACATGTTTTCTAGGGGGACACAATTCAACCCATAACACATGCACTGACATGTCAATCCCCACAACGAATCTGTGAAGTAGGTATTATTATTATCATCACACTCCTACCCAGATGAGGTAAATAAGGCCCAGAGAAGTTAAGTAACATGCCCAGAGTCCTACAGTGAGTAAGGATTTGAGCTCGGATCTGACCTCAGGCGATGTGGTGACAAAGCCTGCAAGATTAGCTGCTGCACAAACCTTCCTGAATTTAGTCCAGAGACATGATCCAATCAATTCCCTAATTTGCGGAGGCCGGTTTGAGTTGGGTTTCTGCCTCTTGTAATGATTCCCTCCTCCTACCATTTGCTTCATTCTTTCTTGTGTCTAAGAACTTACTGACTGACAGCTCAGCCTCAGGACTTCACTCAGGCCTACCCCTTGGGGTCTACCCTAGCTTCTAGAATTATTTCTTCTTCTTCATTCCCCCTCCTTCCCCCCCACGAATACTATTTGTGCATCAGATGCTAGCTGTCAGCTGGGTTAGGAGGAAGACGAGTGAGTAAATCAATACAGAGTGAGGTGTGATTTATAGATTGTAATTTTCCTAGGAGCTTTTAGCTTTTAGAAGCAGGTTGTTAACCATTGAATATCTGTCTGGCAGAAGTTCGGCTATTAAGAAAAGAAGATGGAGGAATTCAGGCGAAATGGAGGAGAACTTGAGGGGCAGACACTCTCTTCATTCCTTTAACAATTCCAAACAGATGACATGTGTGGGAGTTTAGTGTGTGAGTCCTCCTGTTGGGGTATAGTTACTGATCCCTTCTGGAGACTGGGGATGTTAACTAACTCTGAATGTTAGCTTCAGAGTCTTGTATGTATGCAGATTGCTGCTTTAACTGTTACAAGATTTTGTCTGTTTTCAAGTAAAATCTCTTCCCGCTGGAATTCCTTTTGCATCATATCAACCTTTTAAACCTCACCTATAATTCAAATATGATTCAAATGCCTTATACATAAAGGATTCTTAGCTAACTCCTTTCAGGATAAATTTCTCCCTAGCCAGCATCTATCATAACAGTGGTCAGCATTTTTTAAAAAAAATCAGAGTTACATGATTTTTCTTTCTTTTTTTTTTTTTTGGCTGAAAATCTCAGCATGGAGGCAAGGGTGAGTCTGAATCTTATCCCTTCTTAACTTCTTAATCTTCTTAACTGAAGGGTAGTCTGATACATTGGTCAAGGGCCTCAGTTTTAGAGTCGGTGGGACCTGGATCAGAATTTCCATTATGATATTTCTTCATTCTAGGTCCTTAGGAAGATGAACTAACCCAGCATTCTCGGTCATAATGTGGACATTATACCATGTTGCAGAGCTGCTATAAGGATTAAATGATATACTGATTATAAAGCTCTTAATTCAAGTTCAACACATAATAAGCTTCAATAAACGATATTATTTTCTTATTTTTATCTTTACACCCATCTCTCAACAGAAGTGATTACCTTGCATGCAGTTTAGTGCTCAGAAAATGTGTAAATTTTGTTAGTTCGAATACAGAATTTCCAGGCCAATCAGAACACTGAATTCCTCAGTAACTGTGCCCTGAAGGGAAGGGTTATATCAAGTTCAATTTTCCTGAGTGGGCCTTCATTTCCCAGTGGCACAATGACTTGAGATAAGCCATAGTTTTCTTAGTGGGCTTAATACTTGTAGCAAGGCCGATAATGGCTGTCTTGGTTTATCTAAAATCGCTTTGCTCTCTGGGATTGCTAATTGCAACTTGAAATTTAGAGAGCTGTTTACTTGCTTCTCTATTCATAGGGCAGCAGCTCCTTTTCTGTCCTGTTTGTTTAGATTGACTAAATTAGAGACGAGTGGGAAGTCCCAACAGGGGGACAGGGAAAGCTTATTTCATGGGATTATGAATATTTTACAAGAAGTCAGGAAGAATGGGAACCTTGGGCAGCCTCTTCCAAACAGAGATGGAGAGTTTTCCATCCTGGCTAGGGCAGGTCGCCATCTTGAAAGCAGGGAGGCCCTGAAATGATACTTGAGTTCTGATTTTGACACTTACTGGCTGCCAAATTTGTTATTTGGGAGAAATTACTTAACCTCCTGGAGGCTTAGTTTCCTCATTCATTCATTCACTCAGCAAACATTTGTTAAGCTCTTATTGTGCACCAGACACTGTTCTAGGCTCCAGAGAGATGATAATAAAGAAAACAGATAAGAATTCTTATCTTCATCAAGCTCACAATTTAATACAACTAAAATATATAGCAAGTTATAGCAATTTTCCTCCTGTTAAGAAGGAAAATAAAAAGTGAGGGCAGGGGATAGGAAATGTGTCTGTGGGAGGATGAATTTTAGATAGGATATTCAGGGCAAGCCTCAATGAGAAATCAACATTTCAGTAAAGATCTGGAGGAAGTGAGGGAGTGAGGGTGGCCATTATCTGGGAGAATATAATTCCAGGCAGAGAGACTACAGCCAGGAGAAGGATCCAGAGGCAAAAGCAAGCAAGTTTGTCATGTTAGAGAAATGGCAAGGAGGCTCCATGGCTGGAGTAGAGTGAGGGAGAGGGAGAGTGTTGGGTGCTGGGGTCAGAAAAATGATGGGGCAGCCTTGCAGAGCTCTGGACCACATGATACGGAGCTTGGCTTAGAACCTATTGGAGGATTTTAAGCAGAGGAACACAAGATATGACTTATGTTTTAACATGATCCTCTGGCTCCTGTGTGGGAAATAGCTTATATGAGGACACATACGAAGCAGGGAGACCAGTTAAGAGGCTATTGCAATGATACAGGAGGAGAGGTGATGGTAGCTTGGTTCATATCAGGGTCATAGCAATGGAAATGGTGAGAAGCAATAAAATTGTGGATATATCTTGAAGACACAGGCAAAAGAAATGGCTATATCTGAGAGGATTTACTGACATTATTAATGTGGGGAAAGATAGGAACTAAGGATGACTCCAGTGTGTTTGCCCTGAGTAACTGGAAGGATGGATTCACCAGTAAATGAGATGGGAAATACTGTGGAAGGAGCAGGTTTTAGGGAGAATACCTAGGGATTTGTAATAGATATGTTAAATTTGGGATATATATTAGACTTTCAAGTAAAGATGTAGAGTGGGCTGTTGAGGATAAGGATCTGGACTAAAGGCGAGAGGTCTGGGCTAGATATATAAGTTTTAAAGTCATGGGCATCTATGGTATTAAATGGTATTAAAGCCATGAATGTAGATGGATAAAAATGGAGGCCTAAGAAGTGAGTCCTGGGACTCTCCTTCATTTAGAGGTCAGGGACATATGGAGGAACCAGCAAAGCAGGTTGAGAAAGAGCAGCTGGAAAGAGAGAGGTCAGAGGAAAACCAGGCAAGTGTGAAGTCCTGGAGGCCAAGTGTAGAAAGTGTTTGAGGGATAAGAGAGTCATCAATTGTGTTAAGTGCTAATGAAAGGTGAAATAAAATCAGGACTGAGGATTGACCATTGGAATTAGCCATGGGGAGGTTATTGGTAACCTCGAGAAAAGCAGTTTTGACAAAAACATCACTGGAGTGGGTTTAAGAGAGAATGAGAGGAGAGAATTTAGACACAGTGAGTTTAGACAACTCTTTCAATGAATTTTGCTGTAAAGAGAAGAAAAGGAATGGAATGGAGAGGACTTTTTTGGTTGTTATAATAATATTGGGAGAAAGAATAGCATTATTATATGCTGATAGGAATGATCCTCTAGAAATGGGGAAACTGAAGATGCAAGAAAAAGGGAAAAATTGGAAGAGCAATGTCCTTGACTAGGCAAAAAGAGATGAGATTTGGTCTACAAATAGAGGGGTTGGCCTTAAATAGGAGCATAAATGTGGGAGGGATGGTAGGAGTATAGGGGCACAGAATCAGGCAGGTGGGTAGATGTGGTGAAGGAAAGTTGTGTAAGTTCTTTTTAGTTTTCTGTGTGAAATAATCAAATTCGTTAGCTGTGAGTAAGGATGAAATAGCAGTGTTAGAGATTTAATGAGAGAAGAGATGAGATGAAATAGTTGTCTAAGAGAGTGGATGTACTAAGGAAATATAGCATGGTTTCCAGACAGCAATTGGAACTTTGAGAATAATGAGAGGAAAAAGTGAGACCAGCTAGCATGGTAGCATGTTTTCCTGTTAGCTGAATGGGTACCAGTGCGGAGAAGCCAGTGAGTTGGATTGAATTAGAACTATGATTTAGCCAAGTGAATATGACAAAGCAAGAGAGGGACAATGGAATTGAAGGTGTATGCAAGGGGATGATGGAGATGATTGACCATGGAAGATAAGGAGGAAATGAGACATGAGGGACAGTGAAAAGGTGGTAGGATATATAGATTGAAGGTTCAGGTGCAGTCAAAGAATTGTTGAAGTTGAGGCTCAGAAGGTAGTAGTTAAAGAGTGGAATGTTTGAATTTGTGGTTATGTGAGTGTCACAATTATTGCTAATAATGGGCCTGAAGAAGGACCAAAAAAGAACAAGATTGATGGTGAAAATGAGGTCAAAATACTGAGGGGCCAGAATATGGGAAAGATTTTCTATGGAGATATTGACCTATAAGACTAATGACAAGAGTTGTGTTGGAGAAAATGATAGTGATCCAGGAGTTAAAATCTTCAAGAATTGAGGAGTAGTGACTTGGCTTTGGAGGGGTGGAGAAGATGACTGCAACATAAAGGGGTTTTGTAGGTATAGTTTCAAGGTATGAGATTCAAAGCTTTATTATTTTGGTGAGGAAGGAGGGAGAATGATCTTGAAGTATCAATGAAGCAGTAAGGAGGCTATTTACCCCAACTCCAACTCCAGTGATACAAGGAGTGAAAGAGAAGATAGCCGTCATTTGGGAGGGCTGCAGTGTCCTCAAGGAAGAATGAGGTTTCAGTCAGAACAAGAAGGTGAAATGGAATATTATCAGAAGAGCTTGAGGATGCAGGGAAGTCTACTGATCAGAGACCTTGAGTGCCCGAGTCATAGTGACATGATTTCAGAAGGAGAATGGTGGAAGATGAGTTCAGAATATGTGACAGAGCCATAGAGGTATTAGAGTTAGTGGATGGGGGTGAGCTGGGAGTCCTGGGCTTCACAGGGTGGCTGATGTGGACAGGGATAAAGACCACTATAAGATGATCTTAATGGTCCTAAGGCGTGGCTTGAGAGAGAAGCTAGGAGTGTTGAAATGAGGGGAAAATGATAAAATGGTTCTTTCACACTTGACTTCTAGTCTTTTCCCTTCTTGGAACCTAGCATGTTGGGTTGGGGATGGATTTGAGTAATAGCTATCATAGTGAACTCCGAATTATGGCTTCTTCCTGGCAAATATGACTTTGGTTCTGAATTAGGTGTTTTTGGGCTAGGCTCCTTCTCCCTTTCAAAATTTTCTCTACAGATTGTCTGCAGACCTTCTGAAAAAACACTGTGGTCAGGTGTCATACCAGTTTCCCAGATGCATCTGATCTGTCCAGACTCAATATGAAGTCACAGTTACAACTGAGTTAAATCCTGGCATATGCTACAACCTCCTTATCTCCTTTATCATGTCTCTTTTGCCATTCCCTCCACTACTTATTTATATAGAGACAACAAATGATGATCTTCTATTGAGATGTGTGACCACTGGGAGGAGTGGAGGTAAATGTTGCTTCCAAGTTCTGAGTGTCAGATTCCTCTAGTTTTGCAAGTCACAGCGCCATGATGAGGAACCACTACATCTAATCCCCTAGGAAGATGGAAGAACCCAAGAACATCCACCGAATATGCTTTGGTGCAAGATTTGGATTTGAAACCCTGCTCACTGCCTCCTGGCTGCATAAATTTAGGCAAATGATGTAAACTTTTGAGCCTTTAAATTTTTTTATCTTGATGAAAGGCGTGCAATTTTAAGCTGTTGAATAACAAATAGACCTGTGATTTATATGGTACTCAATTTACATAATTCTCAGCAGCATCTAATATGTTGACTCCTTTAAACTCTTTTTCCTTGGCTTCTGTTACTCTACATTTTCTTGGTTTTATTCCTACTGTAGAATATTCCTTTCCTACCGTCCTTTGCTGACTTATCCTTTATTACCCAATCATTATGTTGGAATCCCTTAGGGCTTAGTCCAAATCCACTTAAAAAAAAAAAAGTGTTCTATGTACTCACCCTACATGATCTCATTCATGCCATCTATATACCAATGACTATTAAATACATATCTATAACCTAGACCTCTCTGAACTCCAGAAACATGTATCTGCATGATATCTCTATCTGGATATCCCAAAGACATCTTAGCTTCAACTTAGCCACAAAGAAATTCACGTATTATCTTTCCCCAAAATTGGGACCTCTTCCAGTGTCAGCAACCGGCACTTCCTGAAACCTGTGAGGCATCCTTGATTCTTCCTTACACTCCATACCCAATCCATCCTAATTGGATTAGGATTTCGATTCAATTTACTAAATTCCTAGCAATTCAATTTACTAAATAGATCTCATATTTCTTCACTTTGTGCTATTTCCTTGATGCCAATCCTAAGCCACCATCATCTCTAGTATGGACCACTGTTATCACAAAACAATCTTCCCAGTATCCATTCTGTCTTTTCCTTCTCATCCAGTCTCCATACAAATAGCAAAGGCCGTCTTTTCAAAACCTCATGTGAACATGTTATCCCACTCTTCTTCATATTCCTGACAAGTCAACCCCAAGAAAACGAAAATCCCTTGGAGGTTTCTCAGTGATTCCCACCATGGCTCATAAAGTGCTGCCCCTGCCTGCATAGCCCTCTTCACCCCAGTTTCATCTTACACTACTCTTTCTCTCCATCTCAATACTTAAGCCACACTCGTCTTTTATCACCTGGACTGCACCATGCCCTCTCCTATCACAGGGCATTTGCACATGCTGATCCTTCTCTTTAGAGTGCTTTCTCACATCCATTTGTTAGCTTCTGTTCATTTTTCAGATCTCAACTCAAATTTTGCTTTGTTTCCTGATCCCTTCTAGACTGGATCTCTCTAGACTACACCAGTTTTACAATCTTTTGACACTGTGAACTATTACAGCACTTAGATTGATTCACAATTAATTTCTATTTTGGTGATTAGTTTGTCTTTGCCTATGTGCCCCACTAGACTGCATGTTTCATGAGGACAAACGCCATGTCTGTTTTTTGCTGAACATTGTACCCCTGGGCTTGGATCAGTGATTGACTCAAAAAAGCACTCACTATTATTATTTGAATACATGAATGAGTAATAGATTCTATTTATTGAATACATACTATGTGTTAGGCATTTTTCTAAGCACTTTATAAACACTTATCCCTCACAGTAACCCTACGATGCAAGTATTACTATTATATCCCATTTTGCAAATAAGGAAATAAGCTTAGCATGGTTAATGGATGTGTCTATGTCCCTTCTAGCTGGCTAGAATATGGATCCATTTGTTGGCAAGTCTGTGACCGTAAGATCCATGTTATATTTCCTGTCATGTCTTTCTACAGTTAAAAATGCTTTCTCCTCTGGCAATGAGCTGACTATGGGCTCCCTACCTTAAGACTTGAACCCTCCCACCTGTCACTTGCGATGTCCCTTCCCTTCCTCCTCCAGCACCTAATGATTTAGATACAATTCTATAGGATTGTTGTGAAGATCCTATAAACTCATGGATGTACGAGCACTAGCCCTGTACACTGTAACATGGTTTTCAGGTGCAAAGTTCCTTTTCAAATTTTTAACTCTTTCTTTCAAGTAAATAAACCACTTTGATTATGATTTGATCATTAGCTCTTGAGATTGCTTGTTCCTACGAATCCCTCCAAATCCCATCTTCCATTACTCTCTTCTCCCCTGGCCACCTATTAATATTCACCCACTCTTCAAGTTTAGAGCGCTGGGTAAAACTGCTCCATGAAGATCCTAGGCCAGAGAAAGAAAAGCAGTGCTGGGTCAAATTTCTTGGCCAGAGGGAAAATAATTTGAGGTTAAAGAGTTATGTGCTGAACATTCCTAGAGCAGCACTGTAGACATTCCATTTGAAGAGGATGGGATATAATCTCATTTTGCAAGAGGTGGCCTTTTCCAAGCCCAGGGAATTAATGCTCTGGTGTGGGAGGCTGAGGTTGGCAACTTTCCTCCCACTCTGAGGCTAAGTGCTCTTGGATTTACCAAAAGGGGATACTCTCACCATCTGCACCTTTTGTTCCTTTGCTTCCTCATTTTGTGTGCAGTTTAGGGCTGTTTAGCTTTTCTGGAGGCTTAATGAAAGAGAACAATACTGCAGGGATACCTCTTAGGGTTGTGCAGTTGCATTCTATACAAGATGCCCTGCTGAGGGCATGAATAGTGCTAAAGTCCAGTTTGGGCTTCGCTTGCTGAGCTGTGTGCCCTGTCACTGTCTGTGTTTGTCCTGGGGAAGAGGCACCTGTTTCTAATTGCGTAAGAGGGCCAGGTGAGCTAGTGCAGGCCTGAATGATCCCCCTTCCTGATGGTCCAGGTAGGCCCATGCTTCTCTCCACGTTTAAACTTGTGAGCGAGTGTGTGTGTGTGTGTGTACGTGTGTGTGCATGTGTACGCTGCCTGTAACATTGCTTTTGAGAATTCAGATTAAATAATCTGATGGATTATTCTATCAGCAGTGATCCGACCCTTCCAGAATTTCAGATGTAATACAACACTGGCAGATCTTCACATATTCTGTGTTTGGTTTCTTTGCTACCCCCCTCACCCTGCCCCCACCTGGCTTTTAGTTCATGGTACACTATCGCCTTTGGGTGTTCATGATCTTGTTTTTGTGCTCTCTTTACATTTTACTTATGCTTTTAAATCCTAATTCTCTCCTCCTATTCAGTATGTTTCACGAGCATCTTTTTTCTGTATGTAACTTTGCAAAATGTAGGTTGTCGTTTTGTGTGCAAGTCTTTATATTACAAAAGTTATATGTTTTTATAAATCTCATTCTTATTTTTTTCACTCAGCACAATGTTTCTAAGATATAGCTGTTTTTAATTTTTCTATTGCTTTGCCCCCCTCCCCAATTCTCTTTGGCCTTTTTGTTTATGGGTCCTATGAACGTAAGGTGCAGTTGAAATGTTCCCTTCTCTGGGAAATCTTCCCTCGTTCTTCCAGTGTTGGGCTCCCTCTTCTGGATTTCCATGGCATTAGTTCATTCTTCTATTATTGTAATTATAATCTCATTTTGCAATTAAAAAATCTATTTATCTGTTTCTGTTGAGCTACTCCACGGAAGAGACAGACATATATACATTTATGGAATTCTAGCTCCTAACCGAACTCTTGGAACATATATCCTCAATAAATGCGTGTTGAATGAATAAATAATAATGATAATAGGTAACATTTATTGAGTGCAAACTGTGTGTCAGACACTGTTCTAAGTGTTTCCATCTATTGAACCCATGTAATTCTCACAACAACCTTATGAATTAGGGACGATTATTATCATTGTTATTTTACAGAGAGGGATACTAAGGCATGGAATGTTCAAGTAACTTTAAACTTCATGTAACTTGTAAAATTCAAGGACCTGACACAGTTAGTAAATGGTGGAGCTGGGATTCTAACCAAGCAGTCTGGCTCCAGTGTCCAAGGTCTTAAGTGCTCTTTACAGCAGCTTACAGACTGCCTAGGACTCTTGAATCCCAGTGCAGTGTGATTTCAATGCCACAGTGCAGGCTCAATCTCTATTAATTCTTTTTGTTACTAGGTGTCTGTTAGGTATTATTATGAGTGCTGTTATCTCACTAAATGACACAAGAACTTGTAGGTGGGTATCCTTACCATGGTTTTATATGAGGAGAACTGGGCTCCAAAGAATGTGGTAAATTTCCTTTGATCTCACAGTTAGTTAGTAGCAGAGCCAGGATTTGAACCCAGGTCTGACTGATTTTAACTTCCATGCCCTTTCCATGATATCACATGGTTACCAGAGAGGGTGCCCTGGGTCTGAGATCCTTGCCACTATGATTACTTAAATTTTAGGGGAACTGATGGCCATTTGGTGGAAAGGTAGGGGTTCTTCTGGCTTTGATGTGGTCCTAGGAATGTTCTTCTATGGTCTGTGACTTCCTCCATGATTATCTTGCCATTGAGGGCTTGGAGTCTCTTTTTCAGAACATGAATCTCTATCCTGCCTTTCCTCTACCCCCAACCCCCACCTTCAAGAATGCTATGTGTACACTAAAACCAAAAGGCACGAAGTGTAGAATTATAGCACAGAAGAATGGCAGGTTTTCAGAATGTGGAGAAGAGTGCAGAATGTGGTTAAGGAGGTTCTTGGGGAACATGCCTTCTGCTTTTTAGATTGCTGCATCACTTGATTTTTCTTTTATTACATTGAATATATATTTCATTTAACATTATAAACTGATAAAATTTAATAAAATAGAAGAATAAATACCATCCAATTTTAGAATTTTAAAGGACTTTAGGGATTATCTTTTACGCAGAAATCAAATATGTGGTGAACCTGGAGCCACTCCTCACTCTTTTAGTGTGTTGGATACTAATTATTTTTTTTTGTTTTTCTGGTAGCATCATCCTGATTTTCTGCTCAAGAATCATCTCTCCCACAGTCCCAGTCCAGGTGCACTGGGTGGAACAAGCTAGTTCCTCCCCTCAGGGCTGGATGTTTGACTCAGTGTCTTGGTTAGCTTGGGCTGTCATAACAAAATACTGCAGACTGGGTGGCTTAAACAACAGATATTTATCCCTGGAGGCTGGGAAGTTCAAGATGCCGGCAGATTTGCTTCCTGGTGAGGAACCTCTTCCTGGCTTACAGATGGCTGCCTTCTTGCTATGTCCTCATGTGGAGGAGAGAGAGAGAGAACTCTGGTCTTTCTCCCTCTTCTGTTAAGGACACTAATCCCATCGTGGGGCCACACCCTCATGACCTCATCTAAACCCAATTACCTGCCAAAGGCCCACCTCCAAATACTATTACATTGGGCATCAGGGCTTCAACACACGAATTTTAGGGAAGACACAAACATTCAGTCTACAACACTGAGCGTGATCCACTAGGACATCACTCTTTGCAGGGCATAGTGATTGGCTTGCCCAAGCTTATCCAATCAGGACCAGTAAAGAGGGAATCATAGGGTATCTTCTTGAATAATCAGATAAAGAATAATCTTTTTCCATTGGATGTGTAGCAGAGAGGATATAAGCCTGGAGCCTAAAGTGGCTATAAAATGGAGATTTTATATTGACCTCCTGGATCCAGCCATTGTCTGAAGCCAACTCTATCTCTGGACTGTTCATTTTCATAAGCCACTAAAATGTGAGCTCTGTGAGGGCAGGGACTTCATCTCTATTGTAACCTCAGTGCTTAGAACAATGTTCATTACACGGTAGGGTTCAGTAAGTTTTTGCTGAATAAATACCAGATCTAACAATTCTCTTTCCCTCCTTAAGCCAATTTGTGTGGTAGTTTTGTTGCTTGCAATCAGAGGAGTACTAACCAATAAATACAAAGTTAGGAGTACTAACTGATAAGGAAAATAATGGTAAATATTGTTAATCAATTATGACACTTTTTGTAGCTGAAACAAGTTGCAGATTTTGAATGCTTTTCAATATGGCGCTCCAGGCAGACACTATCAGTCACTAGAATTAGCAGGCAAGATGGAACTCGTTTAGAATCTACATTAGTTTTCCATTACTATGTAAAAAATTACCATAAATTTGGTGGCTTATAACAACATATATTTATTATCTCACAGTTTCCATGGGTCAGGATTCTTGGGCATGGCTTAGCCGAGTCTTCCGTTCAGGATCCCACAAAGCTGCAATCAAGGTGTTGCCTGGGCTATGTTCCTTTCTGGAGGTCAAGTCCTCTTTCAAGCTTATGTAGTTGTTGGACAAATTGATTTCTTTGCAGCTGTAGGATTGAAATCCTCATTTTTTTTGCTGGCTGTCAGTTGGGGCCACTCTCAGCTCTAGAGGCTGTTCGCAGTTCCTTGTCACATGGTCGATTCACTCAGGCTCCCTCACTACATGGCAGCTCCATTCTTCCAGGCCTGCAGGAGAATCTCTCCTTTTAGGGAGGGCCTAATCCCTCTTTTAAAGACTTTCATGTGATTAAGTCAGATAATCTCCCTTTTGATTAAGTTAAAAATCAACTAATTTGGGACATCTTTAAAAATCTCGTCACTTCTTCCTTAGAATATAACTCCATCATGGGAGTGAGATCTCTTCGTATACATTGATCCTACCTGCACTCATGAGGAGGGAATTATATAGGGCATGTACACCAGGGGATGGAAGTCCTGGGAGGCCATCCTGGAATTCTGTCTACCACAGCATTCTTGCTAGTCCAAATTCTTTCTTGTACAGATGAGAAGACTGAGGTTAAGAGAAGGAAATTAACTTGCCCAAGCACACACAATGTCCAGTGGCAAAGCTGGAATTAAAACTCTAGGTCTTCAGCTTCCTACTCTGTTGCTCTTTGAGGTCATTGATTGTAGAACTATTGCTGAACATTTTTTCAGGTCTGCAGACTCTGAACTTATGAGAACAATCGCTGTTTTTTAGTCATCTTTGTGTCTTTCCCTTCTCCCCACCTCCCACTGCACCTAGCAGACAGATACACAATAAACGTTTTTGGAGTTGATTTGACTAAAAAAATCCATTGGTTAATTTTTAGGACTTTGAAGGCTAAAGTGACCTGACTTAATGTCTAATACCAAACCCATGAGGGATTCAGACACAGAAGGAAGCCTTACAGGACTTTAATGAAATATTAATAGAGTCCCTATCAGTGACAATAGTATTTCTTCTTCCAGCAGCAGCTGTGACCTTTAAGAGTTAAGAGTCACCATGGGGACCCTTCCTATATGGCTCGGCCCCATGCTTTTCAGCAACTGAAGCTACTCACCAGTGATGGTCATGCTGGGGCTTGTGTAAGAAGATGATGAATAGGTGAAAAGGATGTTAAAAATGTCAGCTAATGACCCCAAACGATTCTCTTGAGAATCTGCTAAGTTCATAAGAAGCTTTCACTCACCAGCTGTTTTAGGACATTTGAATAGACTTTGTTCTTTTTCTTGTAGTCCAGACTTATTAATATGAAATACGTATTTATCCAAATTAATGTGCCAGCAAATAGAATAGTGTAGGAACTATATATATAAAACACATATACATATGTTATAAATATAAATGTTAAAATATATATGTTAAAATATAAAAATATTTTATCACAACCTCTCAGGAACTACATTTTTAATTGGAAAAAACGTTTCTAAGATTTGGGCACCTATACCATTTCTTGGAAAAGAGTCCTTTTCATGGGAATTTAAATTCTGAGCTTAATTCTCTAGACCAGCATGTTGCCTGAAAAGTAGTAGACTTTTAAAGAAGAATAAAGGCCAAAAAGTGATTTATAGTGTGAGGAACAGATACAGGGCAAGAAGGAAAAGAGTTTTCCAAAAAATGTAGGATTTTCCAAAAAAAGTAGGAAAATGCAAGGCATTTTCAATTGGTTACTGAATGAATTTTCCATTGCTGTATAACAAATTACTCCAAAATTTAGTGGCTTAAAATAAAGAACGTTTATTATCTCACAGTTTCTGCAGGTCAAAGATCCAGGCGTGGCTTAGCTGAGTGCTTCTGGCTCAGGGTATCTTACAGGCTTCTATATAGGAGTTAGCCAGGTCTATGGTCTTTTCTCAAGGGTCTATTGGTGGAAGATCCTCTTCCAGGCTCACTCACATGGCTGTTGGTAGGATTCCTTGAGGGCTGTTGGCCAGAGACATCAGTTCTTTGTCACATGGGTCTTTCCACAGGGTAGCTCACAACATGGCAGCTGGTTTCCCTCAGGGAGAGTGGGGGAGAGAGAGAGACAGAGAGAAATTAAGAATGGAAGCCAGATTCTTTTTGTGATCCTAACCTTGCTAATCCTGGAAGTGGCATCTCATAACTTTTCCAGTATTCTATTTACTATAAGGGAGTCACTAGGTCCTACTTATGCTTATGGGGTCAAAGGGAGGAGATTACACAGGGCATGCATATCAGGAGGCAGGGATCACTGGGGACTAGCTCAGAGTTTGCCTACCACAGGTATAGAAAGGGATTAAAAAGTCCCTGTTGAGATTGGACATTATCATAGTCTTCTGTCCTTTGGGCAGGCATTAACCAGGTCCAGTTCTCAACAAGGTCCAGAATGAGGCTTAGAGTTATGTAGCAGCCAAGCCTTTATGCCAGTGTGCAGGGTTTGAACAAAGATCTCCTTCAGTAGTGTACTTTCTCATCACTGCCATAGTAGAGACAGAGGTGGGTGCTGTGGGAGTTCAGAGGTGCTCATATAATTTCCAGCAAAGAGATCAAGAAAGAATTCCTAGGGGAGACAACATTTAAAATGGAATTTGAAAGAAAAAGAGGATAGTGGAGAAGAGCAGAGCTGGGATGGGAAGGAAGGACAGTCCAAGAGGAGGACAGAGTGCACAGAGGCTCAGAGGTGGGGAAGATCAGGTCATGTCTTGAGGAGGCCACACTGAATGTCAATGAGATATTATAAAAGGGACTTGAGATGAAGATTCCCACCACATCGCCTCCACTTTCTTTCATGCTGTCTCCAAACCACATCAGACAATGTGTCATTGTGGAGGCATAACCTTGTAATTCACACTGTTGAATGTCTCTATGCTTGCTTCAGAGAAATGACTTTAGAGCTAACACAGAGCTCCTATTTCAAAGAAAAATTACAAATATTTGCATAAAAATTCTTTAATATATTTGTGGCCCATACATTATATGACTATTAAAGTCTGGTTTCCTTAATTTAGTGTTAACTGTATGTGAAGGCAGTCAAGGCTATGGGATGGTTTCAGAAAGACCCCTGGCCCTCCTGATGAAAAACAAAATACCTAAATTTCCATCACTCTAATAATTCTGTTGTGTTAAAGCATAAGTTCTAGAAGGTTTCTGTCAAAATGCAAATAACAAGCCCATATCAAAGATTCTTTCATTATTTAGCTGAGAGAAGGCAAAGCATTTAATGGCTGATTGATGCCAGGGGCTGGAGCAGACTCTAGAGAGGGCAGGACCAGTTAAGCCATCACAGTGTGAGGGATACATGGGTATCAGGGCACCCAAGGGCAGAGGGAGGAGGACATCAACAGTGGAGGTCAGGGCAAGAATTCTACAAGGTTGGAGCTGGAGGGGCCTAAGAGTTTAAGACCACCATTTTTATTTTGTAGGTGAGGAATCTCTATGGAGGAGAACTATGTTGCTATATATGGCATGACTTGTGGTGGAGCAGGAGCTGGAACCCAGGGTTCTCGAAGATGAAATTGAGTGACCAGCCCCCATTGTGCTATCAGCAGAATCAAGACTAGTGCTCAAGTGTAAATGACCTTCTCAGATCCTTCTCAGAATCAGCCTTTCCCTGTACCATGACCTTTACCTCCCAGGCTTTTGCCCATAACTTTACTTAGCCAATCTCAATCTACCTTGCATTAAAATGATGTGCATAGGAATATAAGTGGACATATTTCATCTGTGGTCTAGTGTTCAATCTCTTTTCTTTTAATAAGAGTACCCTAAATTTCCCCTGGGAAACCAGTCTACCCACCCAATTTTGTGGTTAGGAATGATTAGCTCCATCTCTAGAATCAGGGGCAAGTGTTGATTGTTCCTACCCTGTGCCATTGTTTCAGAGAGGGGTACACAATCCAAGCAGAGCCAATGAGCTCTCTCTGAGGAGATATTTTCTGGGATTCCTGGAAAGAAAGGCTTTCTGTCTACCACTGGATTTGGTCATGTGAGGCTTGCAGCTACTATAGCCATTTGCTATCAGAAGAGACCAGCTTGATGCTGAGGACAACACATCAGGAGGCAGAGCTGAGAGATGCAAAGAAACTAAGTCTGAATGTTATTCTTTGAGCCTCTGGATCAAACGGCAACTGAAGCCAGTTCAATCCTTGGAGTGTTTGGCTATTTGAGCCAATAACCTAGAGTGATCATACTCAGGTCTTCCTCTCAAAAACAAACAAACAATGAATGCTCACCTAACATCTGCAAAACTAAAGGTGCTAATTAAAGAGCTCCCTCCAGAATGGCACAATATATTTAAAATGCTGAAAGGAAAAAACCTATAGTCAAGAATACTCCACCCGGCAAGGTTACCATTCATAATGGAAGGAGAGATAAAGAGTTTCCAAGACAAGCAAAAACTAAAGGAGTTTATCACCAAGAAACAAGCCTTACAAGAAATGCTAAAGGGACTTATTTAAGTGGGAAAGAGAAGAACACAAATAGGGATAAGAAAATTATCCAAAAAAAAGCAATAATATCACTGGTAAAGGCAGATGTACAGTTAAGGTAGAAGATCAACCACCTACGAAGATAATATGAAGGTCAAAAGACAAAAATACTAAAATTATCTATTTCCATGATAAGAGGATAACAGATACACACACACACACACAAAGAGGTCAGATATAATATCAAAAACATAAAACATGGGAGGAGGGAGCAAAAGAGTAGAGCTTTTAGCAAGAGGTCAAACTAAAGAGACCATCAACTTAATATAGACTGTTGTACACGTAGGTTATTATATATGAACCTCTTGGTAATCACAAACTAGAAACCTATGATAAATACACAACAAACTAAGGGAAAGGAACCCAGACATAACACTAAATAAAGCCATCAAACCACAAGGGAAGAGAGCAAGAGAAGAAGAAAGGAACAGAGGAGAACTACTAAAACACCCAGAAAAAAGTAATAAAATGGCAATAAGTATATTCTTATCAATAGCTACTTTAAATGTCAATGGACTAAATGCCCCAATCAAAAGGCATAAGGTGGATGATTGGATTAAAAAAAAGCAAGATGCATATATATGCTGCACACAAGAGACACACTTCAGACCTAGGCACTCACAAACTGAAAGTGAAGTGATGGAAAAAGATACACCATGTGAATGGCAATGAAAAGAAAGCTAGGGTAGCAATACTTGTATCATACAAAATAGACTTTAAAACAAAGACTGCAACAAGAGACAAAGAAGGGCACTAAATAATGATAAAGGGGACAATCCAACAAGATGATATAATACTTGTAAATGTCTATGCACCCAATGTAGGCGCACCTAAATATATAAAGCAATTATTAACAGACATAAAAGGAGAGATAGACAGTAACACAATAATAATAATAGTAGGGGGACTTTAACACTTCACTTACACCAATGGATAGATCATCCAAACAGATCAATAAGGAAACATTGGCCTTAAATGACGCATTAGACCAGATGAACTTAGTAGATATATACAGAACATTCCACCCAAAAACCGCAGAATACACATTCTTAACAAATGCACATGGAACATTCTCCAGGATAGATCACATATTTTAAAACAAAGCTCAATAAATTTAAGAAGACTGAAATAATCCCAAGCATTTTTTCTGACCACAACAGTATGAAACTAGATATCAACTACGGGAAGAAAATCAGAAAAGCAACAAATACGTGGAGATTAAACAAAATGCTACTGAACAATGATTGGGTCTATGAAAAAAATCAAAGGAAAAATAAAAAAATACCTAGAGACAAATGAAGATGAAAATATGACACACCAAAATATATGGGGTACAGCAAAAGCAGATCTAATAGGGAAACTTATAGGAATACAGGCATACCTCACAAACAAGAAAAATCTCAAATAAACAAAATATTAGTGCACCTAAAGGAACTGGAAAAATAGTAGACACAGCCCAAAATCAGTAGAAGGAAGGAAAAAATAAAAATCAAAGCAGAAATAAATGACAGAGGGACTAAAAAACCTATAGAAAACATCAGTGAAACTAAGAGCTGGTTCTTTGAAAAGATAAACAAAATTGAGAAACCGTTAGCTGAACTCACCAAGAAAAAAACAGAGAAGGCTCAAATATATACAATCAGAAATGAAAGAGGAGAAATTACAATGGACACCTCAGAAATACAGAAGATTAAAAGCGAATACTATGAAACGCTATATGCCAACAAATTGGATAATCTAGAAGAAATGGATAAATTCTTAGAATCATACAACCTACTGAAACTGAATCAAGAAGAAATAGAGTATTTGAATAGACCAATCACCAGTAAGGAGATCAAAATAGTAATCAAAAACCTCCCAAAAAATAAAAGTCCAGGACCAGATGGCTTCCCTGGTGAATTCTACCAAACATTCAAAGAAGACTTAATACCTATCCTTCTCAAACTCATCCAAAAAATTGAAGAGGGGGGTAAGCTTCCTAACTCATTCTGTGAAGCCAACATTACCCTGATACTAAAACCAGACAAGGACGATACAAAAAAAGAAAATTACAGGCCAATATCACTGATGAACATCGATGCAAATATCCTCAACAAAATACTAGCAAATTGAACACAACAATACATTAAAAGATTATACACCATGATCAGGTGGGATTTATTCCAGGTATGCAGGGATGGTTCAACATCTGCAAGTCAATCAACGTGATACACCACATTAACAAAATGAAGAATAAAAATCACACCATCATCTCAATAGATGCAGAGAAAACATTTGACAAGATACAGCATCATTTATGATAAAAACTCTAAATAAAATGGATATGGAAGGAAAGTACCTCAATATAATAAAGGCCATATATGACAAACCCACAGCTAATATAATTCTCAATGGTGAAAAACTGAAAACTATGCCTCTAAAAACAGGAACCAGACAAGGATGCCCACTTTTGCCACTCTTATTTAACATAGTATTGGAAGTCCTAGCCAGAGCACTTAGGCAAGAAGAAGAAATAAAAGGGATCCAAATTGGAAAGGAAGAAGTGAAACTGTCACTATTTGCAGATGACATGATATAATAATAGAAAACTCTAAAGAATCCAGCAAAAAACTTTCAGAAATAAGAAATGAAAACAGCAAGGTTGCAGGAAAATCAACATACAAAATCAGTTGCGTTTTGATACACTAACAATGAAGTAGCAGAAAGAGAAATTAAGAATACAGTCCCATTTACACTTGCAACAAAAACAATAAAATACCTAGGAGTAAACCTAACCAAAGAGGTGAAAGATCTGTACATTGAAAACTATAAAACATTGTTGAAAGAAATTGAAGAAGACACAAAGAAATGGAAAGATATCCTGTGTCTTGGATAGGAAGAATTAACATAGTTAAAATATCCATACTTCCTAAAGCAATCTACAGATTCAATGCAATCCCTATCAAAATTCAAACAACAATTTTCACAGAAATAGAACAAAGAATCCTAAAATTTATATGAAACAACAAAAGACCCCCATAGCCAAAGGAATCCTAAGGAAAAAGAACAAAGCTGGAGGTATCACACTCCATGATTTCAAAATACACTGCAAAGCTATAGTAACCAAAACAGCAAAAAAACAGACCCATAGATCAATGGAGCAGAATCAAGAGCCCAGAAATAAACACACAAATCTATGGATAGCTAATCTTCGACAAGGAAGCCAGGAACATACAATGGAGAAAGGAAAGCCTCTTCAATAAATGGTGCTGGGAAAACTGGACAGCCACATGCAAAAGAATAAAAGTAGACCATTATCTTACACTATATGCAAAGTTAACTCCAAATCAATTAAAGACTTGAATGTAAGGCCTGAAACCATGAAACATCTAGAAGAAAACATAGGCAGTATGCTCTTTGACATTGGTCTTAGCAGCATATTTTAAAGTGACCATGTCCCATCGGGCAAGGGAAACAATAGAAAAATTAAACAAATGAGACTACATCAAACTAAAAATCTTCTGCACAGCAAAGGAAACCATCAACAAAACCTATAAACAACCTAACAATTGGGAGAAGATATTTGTAAACCATACGTTGGTTTGGTTAATATCCAAAGTATATAAAGAACTCATACATCTCAACAACAACAAAAAACAACCCAATTAAAAAATGAGCAAAAAGATCTGAACAGACATTTCTCCAAAGAAGATATACAGATCGCCAATAGGCACATGAAAAGATGTTCAACATCACTAACTATCATGGAAATGCAAACCAAAACTGCAATGAAATATCACCTCATACCCGTCAGAATGGCTATAGTTAATAAGACAGGAAATAACAAATGTTGGAGACATTTGTCCCTTGTCCACCAAGGGATGAATGGATAAAGAAGATGTGGTATATATACACAACAGAATACTACTCAGCCATAAAAAAGGATGAGATCTTGCCATTTGCGACAACATTAACGGACCCTGAGGGTATTATGCTAAGTGAAATAGGTCAGAGGGAGAAAGTCAAATACCATATGATCTCACTTATAAGTAGAAGATAAAAACAGCAACAAACAATCACATAGAGACAGAGATTGTATTAGTGGTTACCAGAGGGGAAGGGGGGAGGGAGGAGGGTGAAAGGGGTGATTAGGCACATATGTCTGGTTATGGATTGTAATTAGTCTTCGGGTGGTGAACATGTAATCTACACAGAAATTGAAACATAATGACACACACCTGAAATTTATATAATGTTATAAACCAATATTACTGCAATAAAAAAAAATAAAGAGCTCCTGCCAAAAACAATGGACCCTTGCAAAGGCAAATTTTATTCTTCAAACAAGATGACAGGAAATTCCCTATTTCTCTAAAAATGGTAGCTCTTTGAGCTTAAAAAATCTTAAGACAGGCTCTGTAGGAGGGAGTATATAAAAAGAATTTTCAGACTGCATTTGGCTATCTTTTCTCAAAGAATTCTCCTAACAATCATTTTAGATAGATTATTACAGTCCCATATTACTAATGAGAACAAGAAGACCCTGTGAGATTTAGAGATAAGTACTGTTGACAAGGGCTCCAGACATCGATGGTCTGGGGCCTATTTCCCAGTATAGACGGTGGTTTAGCTGCATTAGTCAGACTGACTCTGGCTCTCACTGTTGTTATGAATAATTTGTTATAAAAACATAGGCTACAGAAGCTCCTATGTCTGGCTCACTCTGACAATTTCACATGTTAAAAAGGGAAGATAAAAATGTTCTCCTAATGATCTAATCGTTATACTTACTCAACTGTTGAAAACAGAAGGCTAGGTGTCCTCTTTAAAGATGGTTCACTTTAGCCTCTTGAATCATCTCCTCAAGCACCCAAGACTTCTAATGAACACTTTCAGGAATTAAACTCTGACTTCCTTTTACTTTCCTTATGAAAGGCCCTTTTTACCCTATTTTTGAATATAGTTGAATCATATCCTCTTTGGTGCCATGCTTTCGGCGTGTTTAGCTAAGTTCTGGACTAGTTGTGCCACCAATGAATGGAGAAGTCATGTCTGACTTTTTCATTTTTGTGCTCCCACTCAGTCCAGAATCTGACACAGAACATCCACCCCAAAAACATTTATTGAAGAAATGAATTTCTGAAAATTGATTAGAGAATGTCAAGCAAGACTGAAAATTGAGTTGGGATAATCAAGTAAGATTTCAGTAATATGATCATAGACACTAGAGTTGAAAAGGAATGTTGAGAATCAGAGATGCAATGGATGGTAGTGGAAAGAAAATAGAAAAATCCAAAAAAATAAAAAAAATAAAGCTCTACCCTAAATGCCCATTGTTTCTTTTGATTCCCTGGCTGAGGAATTTGGAAAGCCATATGACCACCTTAAGTATCATTTTCTTCATCTGCAAAAGGAGCCAATGATTGGGGCTGGCCCGGTGGCACAAGTGGTTAAGCGCGCGTGCTCTGCTGCGGCAGCCTGGGGTTCGCCGGTTCCAATCCCAGGCGTGCACCAATGCACCGCTTGGCAAGCCATTCTGTGGCGGTGTCCCATATAAAATAGAGGAAGATGGGCACAGATGTCAGCCCAGGGCCAGTCTTCCTCAGCAAAAAAGAGGAGGATTGGCATTGGATGTTAGCTCAGGGCTGGTCTTCCTCACAAAAAAAAAAAAAAAAAGAACCAATGACACAGAGTGGATTCATCGAGTTGCTGTGAGGGTCAGATAAGATGTTGTATGTAAAATTACTTTGCATGTTTTTTGACACTCTATGTATCTCTGCTACAGAAATTGAGAAAGGAAGTGGTAATTCTAATGTGAGTTGAAGGAGAACATTTGATTTGGAAACTAGCCAGGTAGAGGGTCCTTCTTCAATCAGCTGACACTAATTTTTTAGTGGATGTTGAGGTCTTATCTGGTACATTCACCAGTTGATGTCAAGGTAGAGAGCATGCATTTTCAAAAACTTTCCTGTGTTTTGCTGTGCTGGGCTACAGAGTCTGCTATATTGATGACAAGAGTTGTAGGGGGCAATTGTGGTAAGGGGGCAAAGCCATGCTATACTCTGACCTTCATGACTGAAGAAGCTCTGTTGAGACAGCTCCCTTAATCTGAAGAAACCCCTAACAAATTATCTTTGAAGACCCCAGGAACATGCTGAATTTGGGCTCAAGAGCTTAGGTAATTGAGCAGAACTGGGGTCTGTAGTCCCCAGGACTGCTAGATGCTGGGAAATGTCAAATAGATACATTTTTTTTTTGTGAGGAAGATTAGCCCTGAGCTAACATCCATTGCCAATCCTCCTCTTTTTGCTGAGGAAGATGGCCCTGGGCTAACATCCATGCCCACTTCCTCTGCTTTATATGGGACGCCACCACAGTATGGCTTGACAAGTGGTGCGTCGGTCTGCACCTGGGATCCAAATCTGCAAACCCTGGGCTGCCCAGTGAAGCAGAGAGTGTGAACTTAACCACTATGACGCTGGGCTTGCCCCCTGAAATAGATGCATTTGAAATAGCTACTTGGGTTTCTCTGAACCAGGGGATGGTCTCCTTTCACCAGCCACTTAGCTCTTGGGAAGCAGGAAGCCATAGGCCACCTGAGTTTATGAAAGACAGCCAGGACCATTCCTGGTACTTACCAAGAGTTTCTGTAACTATCTGAGTGTAGGGGAAAAGGGTCCTGGAAAAAGAGGACGCTCACAAATTCCACTTCTGAAGTCATAGTTTAATCTTAAAAAGTAATTCTCAAGCTCTGGAGTCTAAATAGGGGCAACCTAAAAGGCGTCAGTGACTCAGAAAGGACAGAGGACATGATGGATGGCTACATGGATGGATATAGGCTACATCTTTCACTACTGGTGCAAGCCTAGGTGTCTCTGAAGCTCAGTTTTCTTATCTGTAAAATGAACATGTACTCTTGATTTTTAAACACATACTATGTGCCAGGGTCTGTGGTAAACTCTTTACTTACATATGAAACTTAATTGGAAGTATTAAACTCTTACAGTGGTAGTGAGGATTAAATAAAATCGTGCACGTAAAGTACCTATTCCAGGCACATAGTAACTATTCAATAAATGGTTGCTATAATTGTCACTATTATTGGCTATTATTATGGAATTGTAGATTTCAGGTTTGGTGCCATTGGAGGTTGTGGTTAAGCTTGAAATTGTTTTTTTTATAACAACAGTGTCCCACCTTCTTATAATCTTTCTTATGCTTAAGTCATACCCCTGAGAATTTATTGAAGCTCAGTTCTCTCTGAGTCTACGGTCATGATTGGTTAACCACAGCCCACTTCTTTCTGAAGGGTCTGAGAGGCATCCTGGACAGGAGAAAATGAAATTCCAATAACTCTGGAATGCCATGACAGTTCCAAATTGCCACCCAGAGACTCATCTACTAAGAAGGGAAGAAGGAATAAAGGATTGATCTAGGTTTGCTTTAGATGTAGATATTTATAAGATTCTTAGTGTCCTGAAGAGTTAAGTAGCCTTTGCTATAGATGGTGTTATGGGTTGAATTGGGTCTCCCTCAAAATTCAGGTGTTGAAGCTCTAACCCCCAGTACCTCAGAATGTGACCTTATTTGGAAATAAGGTCTTAACAGAGAGATTTTAATCGAATTAAAATGAGGTCATTAGGGTGGGTCCCTAATTATTACTGTCCTTATAAAAAGGGGAAATTTGGAGACAGACACATCTATAGAGAGAACACCATGCGAGCATGAAGTCAGCCATCTACAAGCCAAGGAGAGAGCCCTGGAACAGCTCCTTCTCTCACAACTCTCAGAAGGAACCAATCCTGCCAAAACCTTGATTTCAGACTTCTAGCCTCCAGAATTGTAAGACAATAAATTTCTGTTGTTTATACCACCCAGTCTGTGGTACTTTGTTACAACAGCCCTAGTAAACTAACACAGATAGTAACATTTTGGCTATTTGAAAGCCATTGGTTCCTGATAGGGGTGGTGTGGTCAGGGAGAGGTGATGGGTAAGAATGACCGTATCTGGAATTCACTTCCACTCTTCGGGTAAACATGAGCTGGGATTCCAGAAAGTGTTTACAAGCTTCACTTCCCCTAGGCAAGGGAGAAAGCTGACTCATACTAAAGTTAGTAAATAAACGTTTTCAGTAATAAATGTCTTCAAGGCCTAGGAAGTCACCAAAATAGGTAGATTGTGTGAAATGGCCAGCCTGAATCATCAGATACTTTTTAAAGAAATAAAGACATTTAACAGCCACAATAAGTAGAACAAGGTAAATAATATGCTTCCTAGTAGAAATCTTTCAAGCACTGTGTTAATGACTGAATAGTCTATTGATTATTTACATGCAAGTGTGATATTCTGTTTAGAGCTGAAGATATTCCTCAAATGATGTTTTCTAGTAGGTACTTCAATAGTCTACTCATTCTAGTTACTTTTATAAAAGCATTTAGCCAACTCTTTTTTAAAAACAGTTATTTAAACTATACCATAGGGAACATGGGTTCCAAGCTGTTAAAATGTATTTCTTTTATTATATTATATTAGATAGATTGAAAGATTCGCCATTGATTTTATAATAACTTTATTGTTCTATTAAATGTATATGTGGATTTTACGATAATCCCAATATCAGAAATATTAAAACATGAAAGAAATGTGCATTTTGGAATTGAGACAGTAGAGCAAATAGTCCATTGATTAAAAAGGGTCTTGCGGTCCAACAAGTCGGGGAAGTGCTCTACACTCTTCTCCCTTAGAGATTCACAATGCACACTGCTGTGTAATGTACTTCTGGAAAGTATGGCAGTAAAGAAATCTGATATTGATTAACTTAGAACTTTCACCACGACTTGGCCTTGAAATCCTTTTCGTGTTGAAGATCTTGTGGGAATAAGTTCTGGGGACTCCAGTTTGGGAAACACTGGGCTAAGGCAACTTTTGTTGACACTTCTCTGAATTGACACACTTGTCAGATTTTGTGATGTTGGAGCAAGAGAAGCTTCAGCCCCTGCCATTGACTAGGCAGGATGCTGCTAGAATTGATGTTAGAGGACAGAACCAGGTAGAAGCCTTCAGGGTGGCAGCTCTCTGCTGGCCATAGCTGCCAGCATATTGGCCAGCCCACATTCTCCTCTGTCTCCAGGATCCCTAATGGCTTCAGATCTTGGCAAGGGCATCTGGGCACT
Source organism: Ceratotherium simum simum (assembly GCF_057802395.1). NCBI lineage: Eukaryota > Metazoa > Chordata > Mammalia > Perissodactyla > Rhinocerotidae > Ceratotherium > Ceratotherium simum. The sequence goes on from NC_141933.1 coordinate 16,963,063, forward strand.
GTTGGATGATGGGATAATGTGAGTGCTTTATACTTACAGGATCTGGGGAGAGTTTCCTATTGCTGACTATACCCCTGGAGGTTCTGCTCAGTGATGGACCTTCATGGGAATTTGCTTAATATTTCCTTTTTTTTTTGCCCCCCAGTCTATCTCAAATGCTTTTTATGGACTCTTGCCTGCTTTCCCAGTGCACAAGATGTTCCCTTTTCTACCCTTAACTTTTCTTGGAAGTTGATGTTGCTTCTCTCAGGTTAATATTTTGCTAGTTCGTTTTCAGTACTCTTTGAACGATGTTGCTGTAGCATATTGATTGCTAATTTTTTATACTTTTTATAAAGAGCAGTCATTAGCAAGACAGGCTTGTTCATCAGGCAGAAGGGCTATGTTGCCTCTCCAGATAAATCAATCTCTGTGAAAATTTGATAACCTTTCATGTAATTTAGGAATTTAGGACTCTCAACTTGTTTTTGAGGCTATTGGAAAAATTGCCGCTGGCAAATAGCATCTTGTGAAAAACTTTTGCTTGGAGGCTTCTTTGTGCCTAATATTAGGAAATGAGGTCCAGCTCATAAACACTTCTTTGCTACCATGATTAACACTTCTACCACTTTCTTGTTACCTGGGTTGTAGACCAAGCGTTCAGCATGGGAGTCACAATGCTGTAAAACATGGAGGTCACTTTCATATTCTCCTAGGCTCATTGGAATTGGGCTGTAAGTACACATAAGAAAGGGCCATATAGAAGAAATGGTGCCAGTTGTTAGGTGGGAGGCACAGCAGGGAGGTCTTTTCTCCTCCCTGAGGTCATCCTCAGAATAGCAGTCAGGATGTATGTGTAGGTGATATGACAAACATGACAACCAATGCAGCACTCAAGTTAAACTCCACCACGGCAGTGATTGCCATGCTGATATAAATGTGGGAGCATGAAATATCAAGCACTGGGGGTTCATCACAGAAAAATGGATTGATGGCATTGGACCTGCAGAAGGATAATGAAAAGGTAGGACACATTTTTACAATAGCTCATGCGATTTTAAAAATCGCATGAATTCTGAGCCAGCTGCTCACAGGATGCAGACTCTTGCAAAATGACTAAGGAATGTACCTAAGAATGGCTCATTTTACCCTATGTAAATCATACCTCAATAGAAAGTGCGGGAAAAAAAGTGATATGCAATTTAGAAAAAAATATTCCAGTTAAGTTACTTTTTTAAGTAAAAAAATGTGTGTTGTTTTGGGCAAGAGTGCAGGGTCTGAAATTAAATTAAAACACTGGTTCCACCACTTAGTTATGTGGCTTGAACAGAGTAACTGTTCTAAGTTACATATTGTGAAAATAGGGATTATAGGTTTTTCATAAGCTGAAAATGGAGATTATTTTGTCAAAGTTCAATGAGATAATGTAATTTTTATATACTGGCACATAGAAAGCCTGTACTAATGTTAGATAATAATAATTATAATTCTCTCTCTAGGTCTACAAATAAATTTTCTTACATAAAAGAACCACATCCATGACATCTGTCCATGGAATGATGCTGCTATGATTGAAGGATTCTTCCATCAAAGGATTTTACAGGAGACTTATTCCCAATGTTTGATTCTCTCCAGCTTCCTCTTTACAATTCTTAGGGCAAAGGTCCCATTTTTTCTACCACTTGCTCTGCTTCCCTCTATGCTCACTATCTACCAGAAAATGTGAAAACTCATTAGGTTCAAGGAGGCGTATTTCTTACCTTTCATTCTTTTATAAATCACCGGATTAAGGTGCTAGTATGGACTGAAGCTGCCTAAATTTCTTATCATCTAGATGAAGTTTTGCTGAATAATTTGACTCAAATAGGGAGCTTATGTTCACTTATTAAATGGGTCTTTCAGTATTAAAATTACTTTCACAGACTGGCATCTGACAAAAACTGCTTTGTATTACAGAGGGTTGAAGTTTCTTTAATAAAATTTTTAAAAACACGTGTTTAGAGAGAGCCCGTAATATGCTTTAAACTTTTCTTGGGAACAAGGTAGGGAACAGATGAATGGAGGAACGCATTCCACAATGTTTTTAAAGTTATTTTGATCACTGTATCACCTATCAGAAAAGAGAAAAACTGAAAAAACTGTCATTGTAGATTCCTACAGTTTTACTTACAGATATTACTTACTTTTACTGAAGGAAAAAAGTGCCTACAAAGAGGAAGAAAGGTAATCCTGTGACAGGTAAAAAATGAAAAGGAATAATGAGAAAATTCTAAGAGAAAATAGCTGCAATCACATCAGCAGCATTTTCAATAGTAGTTAGTGAAGTTCAAAGCTGGGGCTAGTTGGAAACCGTCCTTATTTTTATGAAGATTTAAATCCTCATGTGCTGTTGTAGGAACCGCTAAGTTTAGAATGTGACCACACTCATAGCCTCTTACCTGTCTGGCTCTGACCAATAGCTTTAGGGTGTCAGTGGGCAGCTTAAGAAGTTGCCTGTAGATAAGAAAACAATATGTCAGTTTGGTAAATCATTAGAGGTCTTACCTTCATTAACATAATAACCTTAGAACTGATTCTCTATCACTAAGATAAAGTCAGAATATGACTTTTGTATATGGAGAATAATGTGAACTAAGTCATCTGTTATTATTGGCATCTCTGGTTCTTACAAATTCCTCGATATGTAGATACCCACAGCCAAGTAATCTTTTAGCAACAAAATAAGTGACAATTTTACATCAATTCAAACTTTATGCAAAATGCTTCCTTGAGGAGAGTTTGTAATATATATCAATAAGATCTGGTCTCTTCCTTCAAGCTTTGAATTTAGTAGAGAGCAGAGCAAGATGGTATGCAAGGATGACTAGATTTGCTTTAATCATGTGAGATAATGACACAAACATTGTAAATCATCTTAATGTGTCTTGAACAATTCTGAAGTTGTCACCTGGAAAACAAATTAAATAAAAGGTGAAAAGTGATTTAACACTATATGGTACTTTTCAAGCACATTGCAAAGTCAGAAAGATTCATGTGTGTGTATATATGTTAAGGAAAGGATGGATATGAAATTATTTGGTCCATTATAAAAGCATTTTATAGCTTTATAAAAAGCACTTTAAGATGGTGCTGTCTTTTTGCTTGCATTGTTTCTGACAGAGAATCTGTTTTTACCTTTACTTTTGTTCTGCTATTCATAATGTGTCTTTTTTCCCCTCTGGCTGCATTTAAGATTTTTCCTTTATTCCTGGTTTTGAGCAATTTGATTATGATGGGTCTAGGTATAGTTATTGTATATTTCTTTTGCTTGGGGTTTCTTGTGATTCTTGAATCGGTGGGTTTATAGTTTCATTAAATTTAAAAAATTTTCAGCATTATTTTTCAAAAAACTTTTTATATCAACCCTGTTTCTCCTGTCCTTCAGGGACTCCAATTACACATATATAAGCCTTCTTGAAGTTGTTCCACAGCTCACTGATATGTTGTTGATTTATCTATTTGATTCACTTTTCTCTCCTTTTGGATAGTTTCTGTTACTATGTCAGATCACTAATCAATTCTTTCAGAATGTCTAATCTGTAGTTAGTCCCATCTAGTGTAATTTATTTTTTTACCGTCAGACTCTGTAGTCTTTATCTTATTTTTCACAACTATAGTTAACTTTTTTGAACATATGGAGCATGATTATAATTATTTTAATGTTCTCGATTGCTGATTCTGACATCTTTGGCAGTTCTTGGTCAGTTTTGACCAATGATTTTTCTTCTCATTATGATCATGTTTTCCTGCATTTTGCATGTATGATAATTTTTGATTAGATGCCAGGCATTGTGGATTTTACCATGTTTGGTGCCAGATATTTTTGTATTCTTATAAATATCCTTGAGCTTTGTTCTGGAGTACAGTTAAGTTCCTTGGAAACTGTTTGATCCCTTTGAGTCTCACTTTGTAGATTTGTTGGTTGGAACTGAAGCAGAATTCGCTCTGGAGCTGATTGTTTCCCACTACTGAAGCAAGTCCGTTCTGTGTACTGTGCCCAATGCATCATGAATCTTGAAGTTTTCCAGTCTAGCTGGTGAGAACAGGCACTGTTCCAGCCTTGTATGAGCATCAAGCACTGTTACCTATAATCTTTTCAATATTTCTTTCCCTTGCTTCAAGTTGTTTCCTCATGTGTGTGTGCTGATCAGTCCTCAGCTAAATAATGGAGGGGGATCCTCTGCAGATCTCAGGGTTCTCTCTCTGTACAACTCCCATTTTTTAGTATTCTGTACTGCAAATTCTCTGTTGCCTTGGTCTCACTCGATTTTTCAGCTCCACTTCCTTTAAGAAGTCCACGAAACTCTTCCTGAGTACTCCCTCTCTCCATTGGGACCTGGAAACCTTCTTAAGATGGAAAGCTGGGGAAATTTTAGAGCTCATTTGTTTTTTGCCTCTCAGGAATCACTGGCTTTTATTGCCTGATGTATAGTGTCTTGCAAACTATTGTTTTGTATATTTTGTCCAATTTTTCTTGTTTCAGGCAGGAGGGTTAATCCAATCCCTGTTACTCCATCTTGGCCAGAAGTGGAAGTTCTGGAAGAGATTTTTAATTGGATAAATAATACTTGTGTTTAAAGTTGTTCAAATTATATTGTATCCAAGCCATTTTGAAGCTTTATTTTACACCACCTGCAACGAAAAGTAGATAGGCTTTGAAATTAGAAAGGTCTAGATTTGGATCTTGGAACCACCATTTAATAGGTATATGATCTTGGGAAAGAAACATAACTTCCCTCGACCTCAGTTTAATCTTTGATAAAATAAGATGGAAAAAATTTACCTTAAATACAGGGGATTCTATGCAGTATTTTTTTTATAGCAAAATATTGGAAATAGGGTGATGCTAAAATAAGGCAGAGTTAATTTATAGTTTGTACTTCCATGAAACACCTAAAAATAACGAGATAGACTTAAATGTATTCTTACAGATAATGTGATACCGTTAAGTGAGTAAAGCATTTTGCAGAAAGATGTGGGGTGTGAACAGATTTTTAATTAAAAAAAGTCTGTGTGTGTGTGTGTATGTGGAGAAAACGCCATCTGGAAGGATACATGATAAACTTAAGCAAGTTAAAGAGTAGAACTAAGGGTAATAGAGACTCTCCTTTTTTAAATTTAAAAACAGCTGTATTTAAAAAATAATGGACATCTTTTAATTTCTTTTGCAATAAAAAAATGAATAACGAAGAGAAGCAAGGTTCAAGAGAGATAATAGATGTGCCTGGCACAATTCACACTGTCAATGCCTGATAGTCAACCAGGAACACATATATAGTCAAGCAAATTAGGCTTATTTCACAAGCTGGAGCAAGGGACAGCACACCCCAAAGGCACTAGAGTGTTGGATAAGAGGGGATTGGGAAAGCCTTTTATAGGATTTAGTCTTGTGCTGGGTGATTCTAAGGATTTAGGAAGTGGAGGCAAGTTCTATTTTGAGTGTTATCGGGAATTCAGTGTTGGATATTTTGGTAATTTACACCTAAGAGGCAAGAAAATTAAAGTGGGTGAAGAAGGAATATTTACTCCTTAGTCGGAAAAAGGAATGTTAAGCTATTTCTTTGGTTCCCGAGAGTCCTTGTCCCTGTCTTGTTTCAGACTTACTCCCAGAGTGGCTTTTTCTCTGTCTCGTTCCTTCTCAGTCATGGAGTGGTCTTATCTAATAATTGCTTATATTCTGTAAAGATTGTTCATGTTCGGTTGGGAACACTATGGCTAATATGTCAGCTATCATCTCCAGGGCCATTTTATAACTTCTCTATACCAGCAAAATTTCCTTTTTCTATTTATATTTTTATTTTGCTGAAGATAAGATGACTCAACTCAACCTTGGAGTTAATTATGCTCGCATATTGGCTTTAATCCTATAGATTTTACTGTGGTCCTTATATGCCAGAAGAATGCCCAGCTGAATAGGAAAAGTGCAATTTGCTTTATATACAGGCGATTTGTCTGTAGAGTTTCTTCCCAGGCTAGTGCAAGCTTATTAGTCATCAAACGATTTCTCCACAGAGAGAGTTTATAGCTGAGGCCTATGGGATTAGTATACCTATTCCCTTAAGTATCTGAGACTCTAGATGCTGAGACAGAATCAAAGAAAACGACGTTCATTAGTTAGTTTCTGCTGAAGGAGGGAGGAGCTTCCCAGAGGGGAAAAGTTTTCATGTTGCAAATCTTAGGAGACTTCTTATTGACTGTGTGTGCATGTGAATGTGTGTGTGTTTGTGTGAGATAAGGGCATTCTTGTAATATCTGTTAAATCCATGTTGAAATAATTCTTATTAATATTTGTTACTATATTAACATTTATTAAGAATTTATTAGTGCCAAGCACTATGATTTCTATACATTATCTTATCTATTACTAACAAACAAGCAAACAAACATATTTAAAAAATCTCATGAAATATGTATTATGAGAGTTTGAAAGCTCAATTAACTTCCAAAGGAACACTGCTGGTGAGTGTCAGGGTTGGGACATAAACCACATTATGAAAGATTCTAAATCCTGTGCTCTTAAATATTACTTTCTAGTGGAGCATGCAAGTAAAGCAACATTCTGCATATACAGATGCTTTCAGGTGCTGGAGTCCACCTAACCTTACCGAATCAGCATCTCCAGGACTGGGCTATAGTTATCTGCATTTCAAAAAACTCTCCCTGGTTATTTAAATGCTGCTGTCCACAGGTTGGTATTTAGAGACAATTTGTGTAGGCTACAGACTCACATAACCTCCAGTTAGAAAGCTGTCCATATTATTGTTTTTTTTATCATCATTCATTCATTCATTCCATATTTATAGGATCCCTACTGTGTCTAAGGCTCTATACTAGATGTTAAACATTCATAGAAAGAAAATGTATCTCAACTGCCTTATAGATGATAGTGAAGGTCTTATATGTAAATAAATAATTTAGATAGAAAGTAGTAAATAATAAATAATATTTATTGATACAAATGAAGTGCTGTGGGTATTCAGTGGAAGAAGAAATTACTTCCAGGGGTAAGAAGTCAGCAGGAAAGAAGCATTGAGCTAGGAAAGCTTTAGGGAGAGACTGATTCTTGAAGTAGTAGAAAGATTTGGGCATATGAAGGTGTGTTGTTTCACATGGTGTATGTACTGATTAACTGTATGACTTTCTGGCTTTGAAGAAGTTAGCTGCTATGTTATGAGAGGGATTATGGAGAGGACCACGCAACAAAGAACCGTGGATAGCCTCTAAGACCTGGGAGCAGCACCTGGCTGACAGCCAGCAAGAAGGCAGGAGTTTCAGCCCTACAACAGCAAGGAGATGAATTCTGCCAATAATGTGAGGGGGCTTGGAAGCAGATCCAGTCCCAATCAGGCCTCCAGATGAGCTCCCAGTCCTGGTTGACACCTTGATTGTAGCATCACAGAGGATGCAGTTAAGCAGTGTCTAGATTCCTGACCCATAAAATTATAAGACAATAATTGTGTGTTTTCTAGGCCTCTAAATTTGTTATGCAGCAGTTGATACAGATTTTAGAATTACAATAATACAGATTTATTTCCCTATTGAGGTATATTCACTTTCTTGGTCTTGTCTTCCTAAACAATGCTACAATAAAGTTCCTTAAATATGTGGCCTATGGACTGGAACTTATATTTCCATATATTTCCATATTACAATTTGTAGGGCTGAAATTCTAGTTTGAAGATTATTTTTATTTTAGAAAGATTTTGCCAAATTCCTGCTAAAGTGAGGTAACATTTCAGTTTTACATTAACAATATGTAAGAGCATCATTTTCCTTACATCACAGCAAATAATAGGAGTTATCATTCTTTTTCAATTTGTGCCAGTCATATTGGTGTTATCTCATTGTTACTTTAATTTGCAGCTCAGTATTGGTAAACTGAGCAACTTTTCCTATGTTGTTTGGCACTTTGGTTTTGATTTCTTAAAAATTGGCACTGTCAGTCTGGTTGTTTACGAGTGCAGAGAATTAGAAATTGAGGATCAAACTAGAAGCACTTCTTTCCTAGTCCTTTTAGGACTTCTTTCACATCTTGGTTTCTCAGGCTGTAGATGAGGGGGTTTAGCATGGGGATCATAACGCCATAAAACACAGAAGCCACTTTTTCCTCCTGTTGAGACTTGTTGGTCCCATGGTGCAGATACATGCAAGAGAGGGTCCCGTAGAAAATGGTGACTGCTGTCAGATGGGAGGCACACGTGGAGAAGGCCTTTTTCCTCCCTGCAGCAGAAGACATCTTCAGGATGGCAGCCAGGATATATATGTAGGAGAAGATGACGACCAACATGGTGAATGTCAAGTTAAACCCCACAAAGACAGCTAGGACCATGATGTTGGAGTCAATGTTGGAGCATGATAAGGCAAGAATTGGGGGTTCATCACAGAAAAAGTGGTTAATTTTATTGGATTTGCAAAAGTTCAGTAAGAAAGTAAAACTGGTGTTTACAGAGGCATTTAGGAAACCCATGAAGTATGAACCAACTAAGAGTTGGATGCAGACTCCCTGGGACATGACTGTTGGATAGCGGAGTGGGTTACAGATGGCTACGTAACGGTCCACTGCCATAGCAGCCAGGATGTAGCAGTCGCTTGTTACAAAAGTACCATAGACTGGCAATTGCACCATACATCCTGTGAATGATGGATTTTTCTGTTCCTACGAAATTCTGCAACATCTTGGGAGAGATAGCAGAGGCATAACATAAATCAACAAAAGCTAAGTGTTGGAGGAAGAAGTACATAGGGGTTTGAAGGCAAGAATCGATCTTGATGAGTAGGATCATGCCAATATTACCCACTAGGGTGGCCACATAGATCAGTAGAAATATTATGAAGAGGATATACCAAGACTTGTGTTGGCCAGCAAATCCCAGGAGAATGAATTCAGTCACTTCATTGCCATTGTTTTGTTCCATGGCTAGCAAAGATTAAATATCAGCTGAAAAAGTGCAAAGAAGGGAGAGCAGAGAAAGCTAAGACCATTGTGATCCTTTAACTAATTCTGGTTGGAAATGGTATAATATTTTATTTCATAGTGGGGTCAGAGAGTATTTCTTGTGACATAAATGACTTGGACTTTAAAGGCAAACATGCGGGTGGCTGAACCTTGCCACCCAATTTAGAGAACTTCATCTATAGTTTGGGAAATTGCCATGGATCCGTAGCTATGTTCTCAGGGTGCAAACTGATTGGCATTTCATAAATATATCAATGAAAGACCATAAAAAACATTTTTATTTATTCTTGCTTTCTTTTGTGCACCACATATTTTTATTAAAATACCACGATATACCTAAATACAAATTATTTTATCTGAAAATCTTGACTTATCTATAGAATTCCATATGATCTTGCTCCTACTTTGCTCTCTATTCTTTCCTTGCTAACAGTGCACCAGCCATCATGGACTCCTCTTGTTTCTTTCTCTCCTCCACTTCTGACCCTTACAGCATGTTTCTCTCTCTGCCTTAAATATTCTCCAGTCCATTTTCTATTCTATTAGCATTTCTGTTGCTAACTCTTACTTCTTCTCTGGCCTCAGTTTGAATGACACTTCGTCAGGGATTCTTTTGACCACCCAAATGAGCCATGAGCTCCTGCTACAGCTCTTGGTCTTTTTGTCCTAGTCAGTTTTAACACTGATAATTATTTATAAGGTTATTTGTACACCTTTGCTTAATTTCTATTTTCTCATGGATTGTAGGTTCCACGAGTGTAGCAGCTGGGGCAAGTGCCTGTGTGTGTAAATAGTGGTTAACTGAATACCTGAATGAATTAATTAATGAAAGAATGAATGAATGAAAAGATTTATGAAATGCAGAAAAGCAACTACTTAAGTTATATGCAGGTTTTTCCCAAAATTAATGCCACTATTTTGTTTTCTTTTAAGAAGGTGTATCTTTTTTTTTTTTCAGTGTATCTCTCTGATTCAAGGAGTTATGACAGCTAAACTATAAGAATACAAAACCAAAACACATAGCCAGGATCAAAAAGAAGATAAATTTGGTTTATTTATTTAAAAATAATTATTATGTGTCTACTCTGAGCAAGGCACAGTGTACGTACTGACAAATCATTGTTTGGTGCCTGTGCATTTAGGATTGCTATGTCTTCTTGGAAGATTAATTCTGTTATCATTACGCAGTGTCCCTCTCTGTGCCTAGTAATTTTCTTTGCTGTAAAGTCTAATTTATCTGATATTAATATAACTACTCTTTTATTCTTTTGATTAATGTTGGCATGGCATATCTTTACCTTCCTTTTACTTTTAAACCTACAAATATCACTATATTTGAAGTGAGTTTCTTGTACACAGCAAGTAATTGCATCATGTTTCTATCCATTTTGCCAAACTCTTTCTTTTTTTTTTGTGAGGAAGATCAGCCCTGAGCTAACATCCATGCCAATCCTCCTCCTTTTTTTCCCCCAAAGCCCCAATAGATAGTTGTATGTCATAGTTGCACATCATTCTAGTTGCCGTATGTGGGATGCCGCCTCAACATCGCCGGACACACGGTGCATCGGTGCGCGCCCGGGATCCGAGCGCCAGTAGCGGAGCGCGTGGACTTAACCACTAAGCCACGGGACTGGCCCCTTAATTCATATTAAAAGACGGAATCTTGGAACATTAGGAAAGAAGAGAGAGCGTGGAAAGAGCAATAATATGGATAAATACAATAGACTTACCTCCTCTTAAGTTTTCTAAATTATGTTTGACAGTTCAAGGAAAATTTTGACCTTATTAATGTGGTTCTCAATATGTGTGGAGAAAATATTTAACACAAGTATATTATAAATAAGGAGAGTGAAGTGATGCAATGGGAAGTAAGATTTCCACATTTTGCTCAGACTGGTAAAGTGTATCTGACAAGGGACTCATACCTAGAGTATACAAAAAACTCTGAACCTCAACAATATAAAAATCATCATATTAGAAAATGTGTGAAAGACAGTTCACCACAGAGGGCTATATGGAAGGTAAATAAGCACATGAAAAGATGTCCAACATCATTAGGCATCAGGGAAGTGCAAATTAAGAACACAATGAGATATCACTACACACCTGTCACAAGGGCTGAAATAAAAAAACAGTGACACCACCAAATGCTGGCAAGGATGTCGAGTAGCTGGCTCTCTCATGCGTTGCTGGTGGGAGTGTAAAATGGTGCAGTCACTGGAAAATAGTTTGGCAGCTAGTTAACAAACTAACATAGACTTACCATACCACTCAGTACTTGCACTTCTTGGCAATTATGTTTACATAAAATTTATGTCCACACAAAACATGTACACAAGTTTTTATAACAGCTTCATTTGTAATAGCCCCAAACTGTAAACCACCAAAATGTCCTTCAATAGATAACTGGTTAAAAAAATCTTAGTACATCCAAACTTTGGAATATTACTGAGCAATAAAGAGGAGCAAACTATTGATACATGCAACAACTTAGATGAAACTCAAGGGTATTATTAAAAAGTGAAAAAGAGTCAATCTTAAAAGGTATATAGTCTATTAATCCTTTCATCTAACACTCTCAAAATGACAAAATTAAAATGAGATGAGAACAGATTAATGATTTCCAAGGGTCAGGGTGGTAGGGGAGGGGAGTGGTGACTATAAGGGGTAGCACCAGGGAGGCCTGCATGGAATCTGACATCTGTGATAGCATAGGTCTGTATCTTGATTGTAGTGGTTCTTACATGAATCTACACCTGTGATACAATGACATAGAGCTACATACACACATTCTCACACACACCAATATCAAAATCCTAGCTTGATGTCATAGAATAATTATGTAAGATATAACCATTGAAGGAAAACTGGGTGAAGGATACATGGGACATCTCTATACTTTCTTTGCAACTTCCTGTGAATGTATAATTATTTCAAAATAAAAGTGAAAAGCCTGCTTGCAGTTGTTTGAAGGTCAAGTGAGTAAATTTATGTAAACTTCCCAGCAAATGGCCAGGTATTAAATTAATGCTCATCAAATGGCCATAATAACACATGCAAATAATACATTGAAGGCATGTAATATTGGTTGATTGACTGATTCATTTAATTATTTGTCCATTTATATCCTTTCCCAAGGAATACTCAGCCCAGCTGATTTCCCTGACTCCATTTCCATTACATCACCAGTGATGAAGGGATTCCTTCTGGTCTGGGGACAAAGTATGGTGGAACTGTGGCTCTGACCCTTTTGCTCTGCCACTTCCTGCACACACTGCGATGATACATAGCTGATGCTGAAAGACGGAAATTACTTTGCTTTACTTACACTGGAGTTGTCTCCAGATTCTTTTTCTGCGACTGGTGCAGGCTGATTACCAAGTTCTCTCTGTGTGGTTCCTTCCAGTGGGGGAATTTATAGCTGGTGCCTAAGGGATTAATCAATACTGGATCCCCTGGGAATCTGAGGTTCTGGGGCTGAGATGGAATTGGAAAAAACAACGTTCAGTAATTATTTTCTGCTGAAGAAAAGTTCCGATTTCCAGAGGCGGGAATATTATTTTTGTGTTACTGCCATTAAGGACTTCTTGCTTTCGTTTTTGAGATTTGTCCTGCTTCTGACAAATTGCTTTTTATCCTGCTTCCCTCTCTCCCTCTCTGCTTCTCTGCCTCTCCTTCCTCTCTACCTATTTCCTCCCTCCTTCTCTCCCTTCTTTCCTTCCTGCTTCCTTTCCTTCCTTCCTTCCTCCTTTCCTTCCAGCCTTTCTGTTTCATTTTTTTTGAGTGTATAACAAAGCATCCCCGTAGTAAACAATGCAGAAGTGCAAAAGCTCATAGAGTGAAAACCAGGTCCTCCTCTATCTCTCCCTTCCCAACCTCCAGTTTCTCTCCCTGGAGATCACCACTGTTACAATCTTCTGTTATTTTTGCAGATATAAATCTTGCATTGCATTTGTAAACATATTAATATTTATATTCTATCTTCCTTCCCTATACAAATGACAGCATATTATGCACATTGCTCTGGAGCTTGCATTTCACTTAATATTTCTACATGGTCTGTATGGAAAGAGAAATTTCCCTCTTTTTAATGGTTGTATTAAGTTTTATTGAACAAGCTGCATTCCTTAATTCCTTTAATCTGACTCGCCCCTTCATTGGTAGACAATTACGGTTTCCAATCTTTACTAGTAAAAACAATGTTATAATAAATATATTAGTATGATTATATCTTTAGGATTAGAAGATATTTAGGAGAGAAATCAAGAGTATGATCATAGTAAATTTGAGCAGATATTGCCCAACTGCCTTCCAGAGAGAAACTCTATCAATTTCAATCACTTCTAGCAAATCTAAAGTGACTATTTCTCCAAATCTTCTCTCACACACTGCTAAGACACTTTTATTGTACTTTGTCATTAGGATAGGTGAAAAACAGTATATTTTAGTTTTGTCTTTTTCTTCTGAGTCAGGTTGAGCATCTTTCCATATTTCTAAAAAAAATTAGCATTTCTTTTTCTATGAACTATCTGTCTGTATATAGCGCCCTCTTAAAAAGTATTTCGTTTACTTTTACATTGATATTTTGAATCAAGTACCCTTTCTTATAAGAGTTGCAAATATTTATTTCTCAATATTAATTATTTTACTTTGCTAATGGTGTATTTTGCCATACAGAAAACTTGGATTTTCACACAGAAAATTTATTTGGTGTTTTGTATCATATTTATAAAGGCCTTTTTCACTCCAAAAGTTTTAAAAATTTAGTATTTTCTTTTATTGTCTTTAAAGTTTAATCTTTAAATTTAAATCATTGAGCCATTTTAAATTTATTTTTATGTCATGTGTGAAATAAGTTTCCAGTTTTACTTCACCCCAAATACCTAGTCATTATTTCAATACTGTTTATTATATAATCCGTCTATGCCCCATGACTGCAATGTCACCATTATCGCATAATATCTCATGCATTTGGACCTATTCCTGGACTTTCATGTCTGTTGTGTTGATGTTTTCTGTCTCTTCATGTTTTAGTACCACACAATTTTACTATAGCTTTATAGCTGACAGGGTTATTTTCACCATATTATTCCTTTTTATGCCCTAAAATTCCCTGACCACTACTGCTTGTCATTTTTTTTCATATGAAGTGCAGAACCAGTTTGTAATTTAACATCACCCAACAAAATGTTCTATTTATTGGGTTCATATCAAATTTATAGATTAATGTATGAGGAATTGTCAAAGAGTGGGGGAACATTTTGATTTGCTGAAGTGTGCTTTTTATATATTTCTTGATAAGATCTTGCATGTTTCTTGCTAAGTTTATTTTTAGGTCTTTCCAAAGAGAAATTTATTTATATTTATATATTATATTATATTATATGATATTATAACATATCATATCATATCATATTGTTCATAACAGTTGATTCTCCAGGTTTTCTAGAAAAGAATTATGCCATCTTTAAATAAAGATATTTAAAAAAATTGTCTTTGTTAAGATGTAATTTACATACAATAAAACACATTCATTTGAAGTGTATCGTTTTTTGAGTTGTAACAAATGTTTATATCCATTCAATCATCACCAGATTAAAAATATAAAATATTTTCATCATCCAAAAAAAAATCTCTTGTGCATTTTCCAAGTCATTAGCCCTCTTCACAGGTAACCACTGATCTGATTTCAGATTCAGCCCTGTTGTTGTTTGTATTAGTAATCTATTCATTTTTATTACTGTATTGTATTCCATTGAATGGATGGTCTACAATTTGTTTACATATTTACTTCACAGTTGATGAACATTTTGATTGTTTCCACGTTTGGCTATTATGAACATTTTTATACAAGTCTTTGTGTGAACATATGTTTTCACTTCTTATGAATAAATAAGTAGGAGTGGAATTGACGGATCACATGGCAAGTGTTTTATTATTTCTTTCTTTCAGTTGGCTTTGGGTTTCATTTGCTTTTTTTTTAGTTTCTTAAGGTGTAATATTTGGTTATTGATTTGAGATATTTCTTCAGTTTTAATGTGGACATTCATAGCTATAAATTTCCTTCTGAACACTGCTTTCATTGCATCTCATAAGTTTTGTTATATTGTTGTTTTATTTTTCATTCATCAAAGTATTTTCTAAATTTCCCCTGTGATTTCTTCTTGGACCCATTGGTTGCTTAAGAGTGTGTTGCTTAATTTCCACATATTTTTGAATTTTCCAGGTTTTCTTTTGCTTTAGATTTCTAGTTTATTTCCATTGTGGTCAGAGATAATACTTTGTATGATTTCAATCTTTTAAAGTCAATTGAGACATGTTTTGTAGCCTAACATATGGGTTATCATTGGAGAATGTTCCATGTGCACTTGAGAAGAATATTTATTCTGCTTTTTTTGGGTGGAGAGTTCTATAGATTTCTGTCAGGTCTACTCAGGTCTAGTGTTGCTCAAGTCTTCTATTTCCTTAAGGATCTTCCGTATAGATTTTCTATCCATTGTTGAAAGTAGGGTATTGAAGTCTCCAGCTATTATTGTAGAACTGTCTATTTATCCTTTCAATCCTGTCAATTGTTGCTTCACATATTTTGGGACACTTTGTTAGGTAGGTGTATATGTATAATTGTTATGTCTTCTTGATGAGTGGTCCTTTTATTAAGATATAATGTTCTTCTTGGTCTCTTGTAATAATTTTTGACAAAGTTTCTTTGTCTGATATAAATTTGTCACCTCAGCTCTCTTTTGGTTACAATTTGCATGAAATATCTATTTCCATCCTTTCACTTTGAACCTGTTTTGTCTTTGGCTTTAAAGCAAGTCTCTTGAAGAAAGCATATGGTTGGGTCATTTTGAAAAAATTCATTCTGCTGGTCCCTTCCCTGAGATTGGAGAATTCAATCTATATATGTTTAAAGTAATTACTGATAAAGAAGGACTTATTTCTGCCATTTTTCTGTTTTCTGTGTTATGTTTTTTTGATCCTAATTTCCTCTATTACTGGTTCTTTTTGTTTAACTCATTTTTTGTTTACCATTTTAATTCCCTTATCATTTCTTTTTTTCCTATTTTTAAAGTTATTTTCTTAGTGGCTACCCTGAGAATTAAAATTAACATCTTAAATATATAACAATCTGTTTCTGAATTAATATTTAATTAGCTTCAGTGGTATACAAAATCTCTGCTCCTATTCAGTTCTGCTTCCCTTTATGTTGTTGTTGTCACGTATTACATCTTTGTACATTGCGTGCCCATTAACAAATATTTATAATTATTGGTTTATGTATTTGTATTTATAAATCATATAGGAAAACAAAGGAGAGTTATAAACCAAAAATAAAATAATACTGGCTTTTATAGTTATCTATATGGTTACTTACCTGTGTCTTTTATTTCACCATATGGCTTCGAGTTACTGTCATCTGTCATCCTTAGCAGCCTGAATGACTCTCTTTAACATTTCTTATAGGGCAGGTCTACATGTGACAAAATCCTTCAGCTTTTGTTTATCTGGGAATATCTTCATTTCTCCTTCATTTTAGAAAGAGATTTATGCTGAATATAATTTTTGTTTGATAGTTTTTCCAACACTTTAGGTATGTCACCCCCACAGCTTTACAGCCTCCATGGTTTCTGAGGAGAAATTGGCTGTTAATAGTTTTGAGACTCCCTTTTATGTGATGAGCCACTTTCTTGCTGCTTTCGAGATTCTCTCTTAGTCTTTGATCTTTGGCAGTTAGGTTGTATATTGTCTAGGAGTGAATCTCTTTTCATTCATTCTATTGGTACTTCATTGAGCTTCTTGGCTGTGTAGATGAATATTTTTCATTATATTTGGGAAGTTTTCAGTCAATATTTCTTCAAATATGCCTTTTGTCCCTTTTTCTCTCTCTCTTCTACTTCTCAGATTCTCGTTATTTTTATGTTGGTAGGCTTGATGGTGTTTTATAGGTGCTGGAGAGTCTGTTCATTTTTTTTCATCCTTTTTTCTTTCTGTTCTTCAGGTGGGATTATCTCAATTAACTTAGCTTCAAGTTAACTGATTCTTTTTTCTGCCTTCTCAACTCTGCCGATGAGTCTCCCTAGTAAATTTTTCATTTCAGTTATTTTACCTTTTAACTCCAGAATTTCTATTTTTTAAAAATAATTTCTATCTTTTTACTCATATTCTCTTTTTGGTGAAACATAGTCTTATAGTTTCCTTTAGTACTTTAGAAATTATTGTTTTTTTTTTTTTTAGTTTTTTAAACATATTTAAAATAGCTGATTTAAAGTCTTGTCTAGTAAGTCTAATGTCTGTGCTTTCTCAGGGACAGTTTCTATTGACTGTTTGTTTCCCCTGTGTGGGCCATACTTCTTTCTTTGCATGTCTCACAATTTTTTCTTTTGTTGAAACTGAATATTTAGAATAATATAATGTGGCAGTTCTGGAAATCAGATTATCTTTCTCCTCAGCATTGTTATTGTTGATGTTTGTTGTCATTGTTGTTAATGTTTGTTTGTTTAGTGACTTCTCTGAACTAATTCTGTGAAGTGTGTATTCTTTGTCGTGTGTGGCCACTGAAGTTTCTGCTCAATTAGCTTAGTGGTCAGCTTATGATTGGAAAGAGATTTATTTGAATGCCTGGGACCAAAAAGTTCCTCAATATTTGCTAAGGGTCTCTGAGTGTGTGTCAGGGAATGCCTTCAACTCTCAGGCAGATTACAATTCCACCTCAGCCTTCATTTGCTGCTTGAGAATAGCCTCAAGATTAGCCAGAGTGTGTGCTTACGACTTCCTTAGTTCAATTCTGAACATGCACGCAACCGCTATGGAGCTCATGGTCTTCAAGATTCTCAAGAATATATTGGAACTTTTCAACACCTCTTATAAATATTTCATTCCTGACCTTCTTGTTTTAAACTTTTTGGTTTGTCTGCTGTTTGCTCCAACTCATACCTACATCGTTAGGCAGCTGCAATGTTAAACAATTAATTATCCATGATTGTTTTTTAACAATGACCTCAGGAAAAACGTTCTTCACATTGGGTGAGCTTCAATTCAGGACAAATAATGACAGCCTTGCAAGTCGGGAGTTCCAGAGAACCACCACATGGACCAAATTATAACATTCTCTGTCAATAGGAATTTGAAAGTGCTCCAACTCTGATCTGCTCCAATTGGCTGCCAGGTTGCTGCCTTTTTAACCTGATTGTCAACTGTTGGTTTTTAGGGCTTCTATGGAGCTGGGGAGGGGAGAATGTGAATAGTGCACATTAAAACACCTCAAAGATTGCTGTTCTTACTGAGACTCAACTGTTTGTCTTGAATAAATGCTCCCTGTATTGCTGCAAGTCTTTGTTTAATTTCCAGAGTTCTGAAAAAGTTGATTATGACAGTTTTTATCTATTATCTATCTATCTATCTATCTATCTATCTATCTATCTATCTATCTATCTATCTATCTATTTATTGCCAATGTTCTAGTTGCTTTTAAGGAGAAATTAATTTTCAGAGGACCTTACTCTGACATTTGCACTGTTATCACTTGTCCATTTTTAAATGGGCATTCTCATTATTGGGTTGTAAGTGTTCTTTATATATTCCGAATACAGAACCTTTGTCATAAATATGTATAATTTTCTCTCAGTTTGTGGCATACTTTTTCATTTCTTTGATGTCTTTAGAAAAGCAGAAGTTTTAAATTTTGTTGAAGTAAATACATCAATTTTTTAATTATATGGTTTGTGCTTTTGGTTTCCTATCTAAAAAATCTTTGATATTTCAAGGTCATGGAGATTTTCTTCTATCTTTTCTTTTAGAAATTTTTAGTTTTAGTATTTACAATTTGTATGTAATATACACTATGTGTATGTGATACTTTCCAAATTAATTTTTGTGTGTAGTGTGAAATAAAGGTTGGGATTTATTTTTTTCTGTTTGGCTATAGAGTTCAGCACGTTTTTTGTTTTTTTTTTTTTTTTTTGCTGAGGAAGATTGGCTCTGAGCTAACATCTGTGCCCATCTTCCTCTATTTTGTATGTGGGATGCCTCCACAGCATGGCTTGACGAGCAGTGCATTGGTCCATGCCCAGGATCTGAACCTGCAAACCCCAGGCCGCCAAAGAGGAGTGTGCAAACTTAACCACTGCACCACTGGGCTGGCCCCCCCAGCACCATTTCCTTGAAAATTCAATCATTTCATCATAGAATTGGCTTGGTACCTTTGTTGAAAATCAATTTACCATTATATGTTACTCTATTATTTTACCCTCTATTTTGTTCCATTGGTCAATATATCTATCCTTATGTTATTTCTAGACCGATTTATTTACTATACTTTTCTAGTTAGTCTTGAAATTAGGTTGTGTATGTTCTATATCTTTGGTCTTTATTTTAAAAGTTTTTTTTGGCTATTATATGTTTTTTACATTTCCAAATAAGTCTTAGAATCAGTTTAAATCTCTACAGAAAATCAGTTGGTATTTTTGTTGGGATTTCATTGAAAATATAGATCAACCTGGAGAGAATTAATATTTTAACAATATTGGGTCTTCCAATCGTTAAACTCTGTATATCTTTCTGTTTATATAGGATTCTTTGATTTTTCTCATAAATGCTTGTAGTTTTCTTCCTACAGATGTTATACATATTTTGTTAAATTTACCTCTAAATGTTTCATACTTTCGGACGCTAACGTAAATAGTATTTAAAAATTTTGTTTCCACTTTCTGCTAGTGTATAGAATTAAGATTGATTTTTCTTCTATCATATTTAGTTTGTTGTTTTTCTATTATATTTAGTCTAATGATTTATGTATACTAATTTTTTGTCTAGCCAAACTACTGACTTCTGTTGTTTATAACAGTTAATTCTCCTGGAATATCCAGAAAAAAATCTTGCCATCTTCAAATAATAATTTTTACTCCTTCTTTTTGATTTATACTCCTTTCAAGGATTTCTATAGTCTAAAGGCTTTGATCAGTGGCTTAAGAATAATCTTAAGAATAATTTTGAGCGAGGTCATCTTTTTCTTGTTCCTGACTTTAAAGGAATGCTCTCAGTGTTTTCCCATAGGTACCTTATTGTTAAAAATTTTTTCAACTTGATCTGTCATGGACTGGAAGAGGTGAATTAACATTTACTATTACTATTGTGTTTCTTTTGTCTACGTATTTACTAATTTTTTTCACTTTATGAATACTAAAACTATACTACTGGGTATAGTGATTCTCCCTAAATAGTTTACATTTCTGCATAGTCCAGTTCCTCTAAGAAAAGACTTTTATAGCCATTATATTTAAGGATGCTTGTATCAGCGTAGTAAAACATAGAGATATCTCCTTCCCTGGAGATGGTCCAGTGTAGTAAACATAAAGTCTTCTTCCTTCTCTGGAGAGGATTTGCTTACGTTCCAGAGTAGATGTTTCTCTCTACAGAGGGGAGTATGGACAGGTCACCAGTAACCTTATATAAGATCAGAGTGTCCTAATATTGGGATTCTTCTCTTGTAATGGACCCTGCTGCATGGGCTGCTACCAGCTGGTTTCTCTTGGTATTGTTTGGGTTATGATTGGCTCCCTATCCCAGAGTTCCTGTCTTAGCCCATAGATTTGGAACTTGTGGAAATGTTGGGAAAGGTAGTTAACTTTCATCCTGTCAATCCTCCTACTAACTTCTCCCTGTGGTTTAAATAACTAATGAGATTGGGAGAAGAAATTGAAAAAGCAATGTCAGACTTTTTGTTTACCTTGTCTTTTCATAGAATGGGTGTGTGCTTGATCTTTTTTTTAAAAGAATTCAAGATGGTAAGAACACTAGGGTCTGAGTTCTTATTTGATTTCTAGACTTAAGCTTAGAGTCCTGCCTCTCTCTTCGTTCTTGGAGATTGAGAGGCATAAAGCATCAATTCTGGATAAAAGAATCTGCTCTGTAGCCCAAAACCTTGCACTGGATTTTGTTTTCCTAAGAGGTACACCTGTAAGGGGATATATCTGGAGATTCAAGTTATATTTACCAATGATAAAATTGGTATGCTCCACACCTTCCTGACTCCAGTGTCAATTTCCTAATTGTTTAGGGAACATGTAGGGAAGGAGAGACACTGGCCTCAAATGTCCTCAAATCAGTGTGGATTCACTCAACTATCTTTTTCTCCTCCTCTTCTTTTCTGTACATTTCCTCCAAAAGATGGCTCTTTCAAAAAATTTTTTCTATAATAATAAAGTAGCTTAGCTATTCAAAAATTGCAAGAGTACAGTACCTCTTAGGAGAAGACAGAAAAGGTTTTTATCCTGGAAGATTCCTTATACTCTCTTTGATAGAGGGATTTATACACTGTCAATTATGCATTTCTCCTGAATTTACATTTCTTTTCTTTTTTAATGTTGGGAATTTGAAAAGAAGTTTCTCAAAATGTGCAAAAGCAATATCAAAGATCTTCTTTTCAGATGTTTTCTCTTTAAGAAATACATGAATTAGAATCTTATTTATTTAATCATTTGAGACATTTTTCAATATCTTTCAGATGCTATTGATATAATTAAGGAATGCCTTTGTATCTCATAAACATTTGCCACATCTTCTGCTATTGACAAATAAGAGAGAATGGTTGGTTTGCTTGTTGAACCATGTTGAGTTAGAAATCAATGTTCAAACTGGAAGTGCTTCTTTCCAATCTCTTTTAAGGCTTCCCTCACATCCTGGTTTCTCAGGCTGTAGATCAGGGGGTTTAACATGGGGATCATAATGCCATAAAACACAGAAGCCATTTTTTCTGGCTCTTGAGACTTGTTGGTCCCATGGTGCAGACACATGCAAGAGACAGTCCTGTAGAAAATGGTGACTGCTGTCAGATGGGAGGCACACGTGGAGAAGGCCTTTTTCCTCCCTGCAGTAGAAGACATCTTCAAGATGGCAGCCAGGATATATATGTAGGAAATGATGATAACCAACACAGTGAATGTCAAGTTAAACCCCACAAAGACTGTTAGTAGCATGACGTTGAAGTAAATATTGGGGCATGAGAGGGCAAGAATTGGGGGTTCATCACAGAAAAAGTGGTTAATTTTATTGGATTTGCAAAGTTCAATGTGAAAATAAAACTTGTGTTTACAGAGGCATTTAGGAAACCCATGAAGTATGAACCAACAAAGAGTTGGATGCAGACTCCCTGGGACATGACTGTTGGATAGCGGAGTGGATTACAGATTGCCACATAACGATCTACTGCCATAGCAGCGAGAATATAGCAGTCACTAGTTGCAAAAGCACCATAGACTAGTAATTGCACTATACATCCTATGAATGAGATTGACTGCTTTGTCCCTACAAAGTTTCGCAGCATCTTGGGAGTGATAGCAGAGGTGTAGCAGAGATCAACAAATGCCAGGTGTTGGAGGAAGAAGTACATAGGAGTGTGAAGGCAAGAATCAATCTTGATTAGTAGGATCACGCCAATATTACCCTCTAGAGTGGCCACATAGATCAGTAGAAATACTATGAAGAGAATATGCCAAGACTTGTGTTGGCCAGCAAATCCCAGGAGAATGAATTCAGTCACTTCAGTGCCGTTGTTTTGTTCCATGCCTAGCAAAGATTAAATATGTTGAACCTTGACATTTCCATTTCATAAATACATCTATTAGGGGATATATAAAAACATACTTTTTAAAATGATGCTTTCTTCTATGCTCTATACATTTTAATTCATATATCCCAATTTACATAAATACAAATCATTATGTATGAAAATTTTGACTTACCCATAGAGTTCTATATGATCTTGCTCTAACTTAGTTCCATATTCTCATGTTACTCTTTTTGCCTCCTAACTAATTCTGTTCTGGCCATCATGGACTCATGGACATGTAGACTCCTTTACAGAAGTGTTTATTACAGTATCTATGGTAACAGATCATTTTGTTTGTAAAATTTGCAAATGTAGTGGCCCAATATTTTTGTAAAAAGCAGTAAAAAGGTCTCAGCATTGTCAAAATTCTGTAATAGTTTAAATTCTCAATCTCACTTTCAGTAGTTATCGCGCCATAGAGTACAAACAGAGAATCCAAGGATTGGTGCTGGTCCATGGACCACACATTGAGTAGCATGCTCTATGGTGTCCATCTATTATAATTTACCTATATAGTTTCCTAGTGATGCCTACAACTTGTCTCCGCCACAAATAATTCAGTGTGAAAATTTTTCTAGGGCATACTATTAGGGACAAAAATTTTGAGTCTGAGAGTACACACACATTTAACTTGACTAAGTATTTCAGACCACTTTCCATAATGGATGCACCAGTATACACTGCTACTAATTGTGCATAGGAGTTCCCATATTTTCACTTCCTTGTGAACATTGGTATTTTCCTAACATTTTTTGGTCAGAAAAATAGGTATAAAGTGATGTTTAATTTTTATTAATTTATTTTTCTAACCAGCAATAAATTTGATTATTGTCTAATATTCTTAAAATTTGGGATTCTATTTTTCGGTAAATTGCCTCTTCATATTTTTTCCCAATGTTTCTATGAGTTATAGATGCTCTTTTTAATCTAGATTTGAATACTTTGTTGTTGACAAGTTTTTCTCACATTCTGTCATCTATTAACTTTGTTTATGGTGTCCTTCATAGATGAGAAATTCTTAAATTTGAAATAATAATTCATCATTTTTTTGCCTTATAGTTTGTTCCTTGGAAGAAAAATTGAATAAAGTCCATTCCTGCCTGTAGCTCATTTACCCAGGAGAGTCAAATATAATCACAAAACTTATTTTTCTTCTTGT
This sequence comes from Ceratotherium simum simum, assembly GCF_057802395.1. NCBI lineage: Eukaryota > Metazoa > Chordata > Mammalia > Perissodactyla > Rhinocerotidae > Ceratotherium > Ceratotherium simum. The sequence goes on from NC_141933.1 coordinate 16,986,802, forward strand.
ACTGGGTCGCTGATACATGGTGTTTGTTGAACCGCAATATTTTATACCATATATATAATTTAAAAATAGTTATTTTGTGTTTAGTCTTTATATTTTTTTTTAGTAAAAGCAGACTAAGTGGATAGAGAGTGATAGTTATTGGTATGTGTATGTGTGCATGTGAAATAAGAAAATATTTTTAAACCATTAAATGATTTTACTTGTTATTTTAAAATTTTCTCACACAAACACTTAGCTAAATTATGTTATAGGAAAGTTCTACCAAATATTTATGGAACAACTAATTCTAATGTTATATAAACTTTTTCTGAAAATCACAATAAAGAACATTTTCCAGTTCATGTCAATATAACATTGAAACCAAAATATATAAAATATGTAAAGAGAAAATTGGAATCAATCACATTTGTGAAAGTATAGAGGCAAACAGCCTAAAAAATACACATTCATTAACCATATCCATCCATGTATTAAGCAAACAATTGCTAGGGTCTCAAGGAGGCTCTAGTAAATAGGTATTCTCTTCCTTTTCCAAGATTTGAACAAGTTGAGAAATAAAAGATAGTGTATATACGGAGATCATAATATCACCTTTAGACACGTGGGGGAAGACTTAAAGTTTATTGAAGTCAAATTAGTTGTTTCCAATGATCACCATAAGTAAACAGGTTTTATCTATCCAGTCTTGGTGGCAGTGACTGGGGCATTCTTCTTGCATATTGTGGGGAAGTGCCTCTGAAATGCAGGGAAAGGAGGGATCCAGCAGGAAGGCTGCTTCTGAGGATAAAGATAGAGCAGGGCATGCCAGGTTGTTCTCAGATTTACCAATTAGATATGTCACTCCACCTTTCCAGGAACTGAGTGAATAAAATGGTGAGAGGAAGGACACGATTACACAAATTAAGCTCCTTTTGCAGGAGACAAACTTCAGAAGCAGGGAAAAAGTATTTTCCAACAGCAATCAAGACTTATTTGTATTTACCAAGGGAATGAAAGTATTTTTTTAACATTGGAAGTTTTCTTGATAATAATTTGTCATATTAAACATTAAAAGAAAAAAGTCATATAATCTTTTCAATAGATCAAGAACAAGTATTTGGTAAAATTCCATAAACTTTCATGATATAATAGAACAAAATTGGAAAGAGGTGGGAACTGTCTTAACTTGATGAAGGTTATCTATCACATTGAAGGACTAAACATTATATAGTTACTAATAAATCATGAGACTGTCGGGGGGGAAGAGGGATCATCTCCCTCTGCCCTTTCCCTTAAGGTTCTTCTGGCTGGCCAAATAATCAACAAGACAGGTTAGCAGGAGAAAATAATACCAAGTTTAATAACATGTATACATGGGAGAAACTCAGAAATGAGCAACTCGTCCCTCTGTCTAAGCTGCTTGCTTAAGTATTGCAGCTAAAGGCGAGGAGTGTGTTGGGGGTGGGTAGTGGCCTGGGACTTCAGAGGGCAGGAGGACAATTCTTTTCCGGGTCATCTATAGATAATGTGGTCAGGGAGAGACAAAGTTTTTGATAAAAGGGGCTTGGTGCCTTTCCTATTGTAACCTCTATCCTACATTATCTTTACAGCCATCATGATAGAAGATCTGTTCCAGGAAGGAGCCACCATGTCAAATTCTTTAGGGAATAAGTGGGGGACGTCAAATGTCCTTCAGAGAAAACAATCAAGGTAAAGAGATATATTTCAGGGTGGCCAAATCTTGATCTCCCACAAGACACAGTGCCTATAAATTAAGAGACAAGACAAGGATGCCTGTTATGACTGAATCTATCCAATATTTTTCTGAAGTCCTGGGCAGGGCAATAGGATATGCAGAGAAACTAAAGGTAAAATGATTATAAAGGAAGAAACACAACTATTTTTATTTTTAGTTAATGTAATTGTCTCTGTAGGAAATTGTAAAGAATTGACAGATAAATTCTTAGTGAATCTACTAAAGGCACTTGATACTAGTTTAATATATAAAAATCCATTGCATTTCTGTTTAACAGAAATAATTAAAATAATGTTATTAAAAATTTTTATTTACAGTAACAACAAAAATAAAGTACCTAGATGTAAATCTAAGAATGTTCATGATCCTTATTGAGAAAATAAAGCTTTGTTTAAAGGCTTGAAGAAGACCAAACACAGACCAGGATCATGGATAGAAACTCAATGTTGTAAACATTACATTTTACCCTGTAGTAATCTACAAATTCAATGTAATTCCAATCAAATGCTTGAGAGAATTTCGTGTGAACCTTGATGAACTTATTATGCAAGTTATATGGAAATGAAAAGAACTAAAAATAGCTAAGACAATTTTAAAGAAAAGTAAGGTGAGAACTTGTCCTACTGGATATCAGAATTTATTATGAAGTGATAATAATAAAGACAACGTGGTACTAGTGTGAGGGTGGACAAATACATCAATGGAACTGAGAAAAGGAAATTATAAACAGGCCCACAAGTCTATAGAAGCTTTATGTGTGAACACTGTACATGTACACCAGTGAAAAATGGCCCGATAAACTGTGGTGCTATAAATGCTTATGCATATGGAAAAAAAATATTGTATTTTTACTTTGCATTTTACAAAAATAAATTCCAAATGGATTAAACCTTTAAATTGTAAAGCTTTGAGAGTAAAACTTAGCAGAGTATCTATGACTTAGATATGCAGAAAAAAATTTATACAAGACGAATACACAAAACATAAAACACTAAAAATTCAACTACATCTAAATGAAAAACACTAACATTATAAAAAAGAAAAGAGTATATATTGACTGGAATTTTACTCAGGGAAATTTGTTTGCAATACATACAAATGTAAAATAATTAGTATGCAGTATACATAAAGTAATTTCTATAAATAACCCTAATGGAAAAATGCACAAAAGACATAAATAGGGTAATTATAGAAGAGAAAACCTAAACGGTCAATAGAAATATGAAAATATACACAACTCACTAATAATCAGTAGTTTATACTAATACTGCATTGAAATACAATTTTTCACTCCTCAATCTAAAATGCAAAATTTGATGAGAGTGGCTTTCTGGTGGGAAGGTAAATTAACGCAGTCATGTTGGAGACAAATTTGGAAATATTAGTAAAATTAAATATATGCCTCCTTAAGGTCCAGAATTACCTTTACAGGTATATATTCTAGATAAATTCTTGACCACATAAACAGGGATACACACACACACACACGCAAATACATACACATGCGTTTATATGTATGAATATGTGCACATACATAAGAATGTTCATAGCAGCATTGTTCATCATAGAAAAAAGCACAACTGTTAAATGTTAGTGAAGAATTAGTAAACTGGTGCTACAATATCTACATGGATAAATCTCTCAAATGAAATGTTGAGTAACAAAAAGAAAGTAGCAAAAGTTAGATAGTGGCTACATAAGTGATTGTTACATTATTTTAAATATATAGTTTTTATACTTTAATATGTGCAATAACAGAAATTCCTCATAGAAGAAAAAAACATATCCTCAATTCACCAGTAGAGGGCTTCTTTACTCTGATGTCAGTAATGCCGGGCAGAGCTGTAGCTCCGTAGATGAGAAGGTCAGTTTTAGACAAGAAAATGCCTTTAGTGGTGGGGAATATAAGCAAATGAAACCTGTGGTTGATGTGAACATTCTGGGTCTTTCAAATATCTTGAGAAATAAACAGAGTGGGATAAGTCTGTAGTGATGGAACAAGAAACGATGCTCTTCAATTGAACATTTAGTGACGGCTAAGTGACAATAATGTATAAGTTGCCTTTTCAGGCAAATTTGCTGTAAAATAGATGAAATGCAGCCCTTTCAAGGAGGTTTCCATCCAGTGGGTAAAGGCACTTATCAGAGGAAGTTAGAATTGGTCATGAGTCCACTTGAACTGCAATCTTGATAGAGTAATGACATTTACCATATCAATTTAATCATTTTGAATTCAAATAAAATGTATGATATTATGGGGGACACTTTTCAAGAGCTATGGAAACTAGAATAAGACATACACACACACCCATACCCACATGGAATCTCTAGTTATCCGTGGGTTGACTCAGTATTAAATTCTTTGTTTCATCTATGATGATGAGGGTATTTGCTTATCAAATGTATACTACGAAGATGATAGCCAATTACCTGAGTATTTTGAACATGCTTAACCTATGCTGAGTCCCAGTGCTTCTGAAGCTTCATTTATATTCAGCACTCTGCAGTGGGAAAAAAAAAACAACCAAAAAACAGGCTGACTTGGGTTTGAATTCTGGCCCCACCACTACATAGAGACAAAAGATGTAACTCCTGTTAGCCTCAGTTCCATCCTCTATAAAATGGGGTCACAGAACTACTTACAATGTCATGATTTTTACCGTAACATTATTTATAGTAGCAAAAATTTGGAAATAGGGTTAAATAAATCAGAGTAGATTCATACTATGGATCAACATGCAGCCCAAAAGGAATGAGATAAATAGTATATTTATTTTATGGAAAGGTGATTATGTCAGATTGTCAAATGAATAAAGCAAGTTGCAGAATAATATGTAGAGTGTGGACCCTTTTAAAAATAAAACTTTTTCACTCCCACTGTCTCTTTTTCTCATTTTCTTTATTTGTCCATGGAAAAGCTCAGGAAGGATTCACACCAAACTTTTACGGTCTATCCTTGGGCATGGGAGTGGGGGGAGAGAGAAATCTTTAAATTTATAAGATAAAGCTTTTTAACATAACTTAATTGTTTTAAAAAGGAAGAGGAGGAGAAAGAAGTAAAACTTGTCCAGTAGTGATGTGAAGTTCAAGTGAGCTGATTTGTGTAAACTTCCCGGCACAGGGCTAGGCATTGAACGGGAGCTCACCAAAGGTCATAATAACACATGTAAATTATACATTAAAAACATATAATACTGATTCATTCATTCATTCAATTATGCAATCATTTGCTGATTCATATTCTTCTCAGGCAACATTCAGCCCAATTCTGTTTCCTTACTCCATTTCTGTTAAGTCACAAGATGAACTGATTTCTGTTTTGGGGGTGAAACTCACTAGAATGTTGGCTCTGACCCTTTTTCTCCACTGTCTCCTGCACACCCTGGGATGATCCATGGCTGATGTTGAAAAATGGGATTTGCTTTATTTCACTTACCCCAGAGTTGCCTCCAGATTCTCTTTCTGCAATTGGTGCAGGCTGATTGCCCACCACGGTCTCTCTGTGTGGTTCCTTCCAATTGAGGATTTTATGGCTGGGGCCTGAGGGATCAACACTTGCTCCCTTGAGAATCTGAGGTTCCAGGGGCTGTGATGGAATTGGAAAAAACAACATTGATTAGTTATTCTCTGCTGAAGGATAGTTAAGCTTTCTAGAGAGAACTGGTTTTATTTTCATGTTATTATCATTAGGGATTTCATGGGTATTTTTTTAGAGTTAGCTTGCTATAGAATAATTGCGCTTTTTTTCCCTTTGTTATGAATCTGGTTGAGTATCTTTCTTATGTCTAAGAATCTGTGTTTTGGTCTAGATAACTATCCTTGTCACCATAATCAGCAAAAAATATGACTTTCTGAAAAAAAGAAATTCAAAGCTAATCTAAATTTAAGGGCATATGGTCCCTCATGTGACAAATAGAGTTACTATTATTTGAACACATTTTATATTATCACAGTGATCATTGTTCACTTATTTAAAGAGAAAATTTACTCTTGATTTCATCTTTCTTTTTTTCTTAAAGTTTATATATTTTAAAAATCAGCACCAAATAAAGACAACTTTTGCTCTTTATAACATCAGAACATTTCAGGTAAAAATCAGTGGAATAAGAGACTTTGAGTTTGGCTATAAAGGTGCTAGGGTTAAACCTTTCATTTAATAAGTCTGAAAGGAGAAAGCTAGATTCAATGAGTCTGTAGATTCGCTGTGATTAACAAGCATACCTATGAAGGAGACTTATTGTCAAAGGCTGGTGAATTGACATTCAACATTAGTTATTGCATGACCAGTGTCTCAGTTAGGAATATGTTCAACTGCTAGTAGAAGAAAACACTATTTACTTTAGCTCACAAACACAAGGACTTATTTTCCCTTCTTATCAATAGTTTGGAGGCCAAACATTCATGATTTGTGTGTTCTTTCCCATATGTTGGTTGCTTCATTGTCTAATGTCTACTATAGCTCTAGGTATCACCTTCCTGTTCAAAGCAGGATAAAGGCTGCGGGGAGGGCAGGGTGACAACCACATATAAACCTTGATCAGGAACGTAAAAGCATTCCCAAATCCCCCAACAGACTAGAACTTACATTTCATTTGCTAGACCTGTGTTTCATGGAGAGCAGAAATCTCCCTCTTTTGCGTCTCCTCAGCTACTTGATTTCAGTTCTTCTGTGATAGATAGCTATGTCTATGCTACTAGTGGCCCATATTCTATGATATCTCTGCTTCTCTGCCTCAGGAATACCTCTGAGATCATAGAAGATCACTTAGCAGGGTTGGCACAGATGTGTGGGAATGTTAGCAGACTTGAGGAGCCCTCAACTAATAGGGGAGAGGGGTTGAATAAATATTTTAGCCTCCTGTCCTTTAGAGGGATGATTCTGTGGGAATTCTACATAGTTCATCAGATTTCCCTGTGGGAGTGAGTTCCTGTTTCCCAGGATGTACATCAGCTGAGTAATTCACCCTTTCCTGGCTTTTCTCCTTCTATATCTCAGTCTTCTCCTCCATCTGTCTGCTGCTGGCTCTGACACTCTTCAATGAGTTTAGCAAACTGCACAGTCCGATAAAACATTCCCCACAAGGCTGCTTTCACTTCAGACACCAGCCACAAATTTGGTGGTCCCCAGGACACTCTCACTTCTGAATAGCTGGCTACATATTTGGGAGTTTCTAAAATCACCTTCAGCTTTGATAGTTCACTAGAATAACTCACAGAACACAGGAAAGCACTATACATATAGTTTTTTATTACAGTGAAAGGATGTAAATTAGAACCAGTCAAAGGAAGAGATACTTAGGGCAAAACCTGTGAGGGTTCCAAACTTGAATTTTCTGTTGTTCTCGGGAATGTGTTACCCTCCTGGCATCAACTTGAGGCAATACACATGGAGTATGGCCAACTTGGGAAGCTCACCTGAGCCTTTGGTGGCCAGAGTGTCTTGTGGGGTCTATGACATGTTGTGCATGTGGCTGATCTGTAGTTCCCAAGGCCTCCTGGAGGTTCAGGATAATACCTTTAGTCTCCAGTTCCTCTGAAGGTTGGAACTGACATGGCATGTCCCAAAGCCCCATCGTAAATCACACCGTTAGACTGACCAGTGGCCAAAGCCTCCAGGCAAACAAAGACACTGCTATTAGGGAGAGCATTCCAGGGGCTTCGAGATCACCTCCCAGTAGCTGAGGATAAAGGCCACACATTTCTTTAGGTAAGGTTAATTCTTCATTACACACTCCCTCATACATTACCTTTACTCAAGGCCATATCTTAGGAATGCAAACTAAGACACAAACCACCCTAGCTACAATGGAAGTTGAGAAGTAAAGTACCTATTTATCCAACCTCATCACTTTCCACACAAAATAGTCCTTTCAGGAAGGAATATTAGGAGAATAGACAGTGGATAGACAAGTATATTTTGCCACTGCTAGTGAATACACACTTCCATGTGTGTGAATAAATTGTTGTGAATAAATTCTTTATCTTTCAGTTTCTATAGATATTCTCTTCTCCATGCCATTCTTTGTCCAAACTGTTTTGGGTGTGATGCCGTGTTTTCTTCCATCATGGTTTAGACTAATATTTTTTATAAAGTTAGTCATCTTTGCTAACCATTGACTTCAAATTTTGTTTGAAGATTTGAGCCTCTATCGTAATGTTTTAGAGACAGTCGCTAGACCCAATAAGTCCTTAAAAAACACAGGCTGCCACAGAAGAGTGAGCTGTGTTGGGCTGTAGGTAGGCATTCTTTCTCATTTTACTGTCCACAGCCAAGTTTTGTGTGTGCGTTCTTTATTCATTTGTTCAACAACTGTTTAATGAGCACCTAATATATTCATGGAGGATATAATAATGAGCAAAATGTATATTATCATTGTATTTACAGAGATTAAATGTTTCTCATATATACACTTCTGGACTGATGAATTACATCCTGATCAGGGTGTCAGCTAAAAAAACAATTTAGTGTGGGCAGGAATATGCTGTGGATGGTTATAAAAATGGCCACAATTTCTTTCCTGCCACGCATCCATAGTGTTGTGATATTGATGTTGCAAATCCTTCTATCAAGTGGTGGAGTCTATTACTCCAACGTCTTGAGTCTGGGGTCGGCCATGTGATTTTCTTTGGCCAACGTGATATCAGCAAGTGTCGGAGAGCACTTACCACTTTGATACATCTGACACTTAGTGTTAGTAGTTTATGCCCAAGCAAGAAGGACTTATTCCTTAAAGACTGTAGAGTTTCTTTTCCTTCCTTATTTCATAGACCTTAAATAAGGAGGTTTAACATGAGAATGATAATGCACAAAATGTGGCTGCTGCTCTTGAGACTTGGCAGATCCGGGCTCTAAGTACAGGTAAGAGAGAGCCTCAGAGAAAATGGTGAGAGCTGTTAGGTTGAAGACATCTGTGGGGGAAGTCCTTTTTCTTCTCCTATCGCAGAGGGCAAGCTCAGGATGCTGGACGATATGTGTGTATGAGAAGATGATTATCAACACAGTTGAAAATAAAGTTAACCACAGGATAGATTAACAAACGTTTTCACTAAATGTATTTTTAAATAGAATTTTTATTGAGATGATTATAGATTCATGTGCAGTTGTAAGAAACAATATAGAGATTCCCTGTACACTTTTCCTAGTTTCCTCCTGTGATAGGCAGAGTAGTAGTTGTCCGAAGATATTGCTATGTACTGAATATTTGTGTTCCCCCAAATTCATGTGTTGAGATCCTAACCCTCAATGTGATGGTATTAGGAGGTGGGGCCTTTGAAAGGTAATTGAGATTAGATAGTGTCAGGAGGGTGGAGACCTCCTGAATGGGATTAATGCCCTTATAAGTGCTTGCCTATTAAATAAATCTTGCTTTCACTCTGCTCTCTTCGATGTGAGGATACAATGAGAACTAGGTGTCTGCAACCTGGAAAAGAGCTCTCAACAGGATTCGACTATGCTGGCACTCTGATCTTGGACTTCCAGCCTCCAGAACTGTGGGAAATAAATTTGTTGTTTATAAGCTATCCATTCTTTGGTACTTTGTTAAAGCAGTCTGAGTTGACAGGTGTCCACACCCTAATCTCTGGAACCTGTGACTATGTTAGGTTATATGGGAAAGAAGAAATAAGGTTGCAGATGGAATTAAGGTTGCTAATCAGCTGACCTTGAGATGGGAAGACAAGCCTAGATTTTCCTGGTGGACCGAACGTAATCACAAGAGTCTTTATAAGTGGAAGAGGGAGAGTCAGAGAGAGATTTGAAGATGCTATGATGCTGGCTTTGAACATGGAGAAGTGGGTATCGGCCAAGGAATACAGTTGGTTTCTATAAGGTGAAAAAATCAAGGAATTGGATTCTCCCCTAGAATCCCCAGAAAGGAACCCAACCTTGCTGACACCTTGATCTAGAGACCCATTTTGGACTCCTGACTTCCAAAACTGTAAGATAACAAATTTGTGTTGTTTTAAGCCACTAAATTTGTGGTAATTTGTTACAGCAGCAACAGAAAATGAATACATCCTCAATGGTAACATCTTGCAAGACGATAGTATAATATCACACCCAGGATATCGACCTTGATGCAATCCACTGATCTCACTCAAATTTCCCCAGTTCTACTCATTTGCATGTGTTTGTATTCAGTTCTATAAAATTTACGACCCACGTAGGTTCTTAGAAGTAGAAAAATAAGGAAACATATGATCAAATCAAAATAAGCAATTATAGGGTATTAATCATACAGTTTACTATGCAATTTTTCTTCTAGCTAGACAATAATAATAACAACAAAGTAAAATGGGAAATACAAATGGGGTATATTCAGCAAAATATTAAACTATGTGAAATATTTACATTTATAAACAATGTGAAACATTAAACTATCTTGACCACAGTCAAGATACTGAACAATTTCCAAGACACAAGGATCCCTTGTGTTGCTCTTTTGTAACCACTCCCACCCTGTCTTGTCCCTCCTCCCTTACCCCTTCCTCACTCCACCCCTAACCCCGGGCAACCACTGATCTGTCCTCTAATTTAAAATGTTGTCATTTTGAATATATTATATAAATGAAATCATGCAGTATGTAACCTTTTGGGATTGGCATTTTCATTCAACATAATTCCCTGGAGATTCATCCAAGTTGTGTGTATCAATAGCTCATTCAATTTTATCGTTGAGTAGTATGCCATGGTATGTACGTACCACAGTTGGTCTAACCATTAACCTTGAAAGACATCAGGACTGCTTCTAGTTTTATCCATTACAAATAAAGCTGCTCTGAATATTCATATACAGGTTTTTGTATGAAGATAAGTCTTCATTTCTCTGGGATAAATGCCCAGATGTGCAATTACTGGGTCATATGGAGTTTCATGTTTATCTTTTAAAGAAACTGCCAAACTGTTTTCCGGAGTGGCTATACCAATTTACATTCCCACAGCAATATATGAGTAATCTCATTATTCTGCATTTATTGTTGTCACCTTTAAAAAGTTTTAGCCATTCTCATACGCGTTTAGTGATATTTCATTGTTTTAAATTTGTGTTTCTGTTAAATTATTTCTATAGAATAAGATTGTATTAAAATATCTGAAGTTGGTGGCATAAAGTAATGTCTAAGCTCATTGTTTACCCTTTTCACAAATATGTAGCTCTTCTAAGTCACTCTTCAATTAATCCTAGTCTCATCTATTAAAGTTGGTAGCAGAAGTGAGCTGTTTCCCCAGGTCTGTTAATATTTCTAAAACGTTTTGGGGTTTCAAGAGCTTTTTTTGTTTTTTTTCCTTTTTCATCAACATCTCTTTCAAGAATCTCCCATTTAGCTGTTGCTTTACTTAGGTCTTTAGATCTCTCATATAGTTTAATATTTTGATGAATATACCCCATATTGGTATCTCCCCTTTCACTTTGTTTTTATTACTGCCTAGCTAGAAGAAAAATCATGTGTTAAATTGTATGATTAATACCCTGTAATTGGTTATTCTGATTTGATCATATGTTTCCTTACTTTTCTTTATTGAGGTAACATTAGTTTATAACATTATATAAATTTCAGATGTACATCATTATATTTTGATCTCCATGTAGATTACATCATGTTCACCACCCAAAGACTAATTAACATCCATCACTATACACATGTGCCTAATCGCCCCTTGCACCCTCCTCCCTCCCCCCTTCTGGTAACCACCAATCCAATCTCTGTCTCTATGTGTTTGTTTGTTGTTGTTTTAATCTTCTATTTATGAGTGAGATCATATGGTAGTTGACTTTCTCCCTCTGACTTATTTCGCTTAGCATAATACCCACTAGATCCATCAATGTCGCAAATGGCAGGATTTCATCTTTTTTATGGCTGAGTAGTATTGCATTGTGTATATATACCACATCTTCTTTATCCACTCATCCCTTGATGGGCATGTAGGTTGCTTCCAAGTCTTGGATATTGTGAATAATGCTGCAATGAACATACGGGCGCATATATATTTACACATTCATGTTTTCATGTTCTTTGGATAAATCCCAGCAATGGAATAGCTGGATCACATGGTAATTCTATTCTTAATTTTTTGAGAGATCTCCATAGTGTTTTCCATGGTGGCTGCACCAGTTTGCACTCTTACCAGCAGTGTATGAGAGTTCCATTCTCTCCATAACCTCTCCAACACTTGTTAGTTCTTGTCTTGTTAATTACAGCCATTCTGACAGGTGTGAGGTGATATCTCATTATAGTTTTGATTTGTATTTCCCTAATAATTAGTGATATTGAGCATCTTTTTGTGTGCCTGTTGGCCATCTGTATATCTTCTTTGGAGGAGTGTCTGTTGAGATCTTTTGTGCATTTTTTCAGTTGGGTTGTTAGTTTTTTTGTTCTTGAGATGTATGAGTTCTTTATATATTTTGGATATTAACCCCTTATCAGACATATGGTTTCGAATATCTTTTCCCAATTGTGAGGTTGTCTTTTCATTTTGTTGATGGTTTCTTTTGCTGTGCAGAAGCTTTTTAGTTTGATGTAGTCCCATTTGTTTATTTTTTCTATTGTTTCCCTTGCCTGGTCAGATATGGTACTTGAAAATATGCTGCTAAGACTGATGTCAAAGAGCATACTGCCTATGTTTTCTTCTAGGAGTTTTATGGTTTCAGGTCTTAAGTTCAAGTCTTTAACCCATTTTGAGTTAATTTTGTGTATGGTGTAAGATAATGGTCTACTTTCATTTTTTTGCATGTGGCTGTCCAGTTTTCCCAACACTATTTATTGAAGAGACTTTCCTTTCTTCATTGTATGTTCTTGGCCCCTGTGTTGAAAATTAGCTGTCCAGAGATACATGGGTTTATTTCTGGGCTCTTGATCCTGTTCCGTTGATCTGTGTGTCTGTTTTTGTGCCAGTACCATGCTGTTTTGATTACTATAGCTTTGTAGTATATTTTGAAATCAGGGAGTGTGATACCTCCAGCTTTGTTCTTTTTTGTCAGGATTGCTTTGGCTCTTCGGGGTCTTTTGTTGTTCCATATAAATTTTAGAATTCTTTGTTCTATTTCTGTGAAAAATGCCATTGGAACTTTTATTTTATTATGTTCCAGGAGTGACCCATGTGTGGGCTATATGTGTCCTGTTGTGGAAGGGTTGTCCTCGCTACAGGTGCATGGGGAAGCTAGGCCGTCCCTCTGGCCAGCTGGTTGTAATGCTCAGCTGCGTGTGGCTGCTATGGTCCCTTCAGTTGCTGTATTGGGCATGGGGAGCCCCAGCACAGTTGGCTTCAATGTCTAATAGCGCATTCCTGTTGCAGTTTTCCTGTTAAGTGAATAGGCCCCCAGCGTGGCTGGTTGCTAGGCTGAAGGGCTTACAATTGCTGCAGCCCTCTGGCATGCAAGCCTATTGTCAGCTGTCTCAAGGTTGCAGCTGAGTGGGGCTGGCTCCAGGCATGGGAGCACCCAATTGTTTCAGGCTTTGTAAGGTGGGGCCGATCCCCTATGTGGCTATTTGAGAAGCACAAGTCTGCTGCAGGTGACAAGCCCCACCACCTGCAGGCCCACACACCCCATCAACATGGTCTTGCCCCATGTGCCCACCCCAATCTACTGAAGTGGACCCAATCGCCCCACTGTAGAGGCCCCACACACTCTACTAATGCAGGCCCGCCTCTTGCACATGCCCTGCCCTCATACATGCCTTGTCCCACAGAGGCAGACCCACTCACTCTGCTGTGGAGTTCCCACACGCCCTGCCTATGTGGGCCCACAAGTTGCCTGAGGGCTTGCTGTTGGGTGGGGCCAGTCCCGGGGTGGACTGCCTGCCCTGGCTGACCTGGATTAAATTGGTGTTCTAGTGGGTGGGCTAGACCCCTGCACTAATAGGCCAGGGGAAGAAATCCAATGGCGTCTGCCAGTGTCTATGTCAGCATGCCTGTACTACGTCACACTAATCGCTGCTGCCAATGTCTCAGTGCCTGAAGAGGTCTCACCTCTCACCTAGATGCACACAGAGCCTATAAAGTGAGTCTTTTTTCACCAAAGGACTGTGCCCCTTTCTTTCTGGTGATTTTAGGTTGTTTTCTGAAATGAGAGAATTTGTGCATGGGCCCTTTAAGAGCAGGCTTTTCTTTCCCTTATGTCTGATAGCTTTTCTGGGGTATTCCCTGTTGTTGTTAAGCGCAAGCAAAGCCAGATATTATGACACTCATCTTGATTGTGCTGAGTCCAAAAGCTGCTTATTGTGGCAAATAATTGCTATCCAGTTTTCAGTTCTCTCTCAGGGATAATTGTTCCAAGAGTAGTTGTAAATTTGCTGTGTCTGTGGGAGGAGGTGAGTTTAGAGTCCACCTACACAGCCATCTTGACACCAGGAATTATTTTCCTTCTCTAATCCATTCCTACACTATCTGTTTATGTATGCAACTGGCACACGCTTATTTTTTCTGTACCATAAAAAACCCTCACAGACACATCCAGAAATAATGTTTTACCAGCTATCTAGGCATCCCTTAGCCCAGTCAAGCTGACACATAAAATTAACCTTCACACTTCTTTTCAGAGAGTTGCATTATATACTTACATAACTCAACTGCTAATAATTCTGACAGAACCCCTAACCCTGCTCCCCAGGGTAGGAGATAACCCAACAGAGGGTCAGTTTTGAGCACCTAAAAGATTGCTGCAAAATGTGTGACCTATTGTCCCCTATATCCTTGTCCTGTGCCTATAAAACATTAGTGTGAGGTCAATCTTGAATTGTCCTCTTCCTGCCTTACCAGAGGAAAATGGCCAAAATTTGTCAAGGGAAGACATAGAGCTGGCATTTTGTGTGATACTGAACTCTTTAGATATTAAAGTTGATGGTGTCTAGATGCAAAATTTGAATATGTGTTAGCTTTTAGGTTCAATATTTCCAGCCTAACATTCTACCACTTAAAACGAAATTTAATACAATTTTACTTAAGGGAACGTCTATTTTTGTCTTTGTTGTGGGGTAGGGCTGGTCTCCCAAAGAGTTACCTTTTCCTATATTGACTCTTGAATGACGTGATTCTGGATGTGACAGCTCAGGTTAAGTGAGTCCACACTCCTCCCGAGGATGTTAAAAGTAATGTCAAGGCTTACTTTGTGTAAAAAGAACAGGTTCTTAGAAACCACTCATCTGTCTGAACCTTCTGAAATTTTATTTTAATTAATAATTAAATTCCCATTATACCACTTAAGGTGCACAGAATTGGATTAGTCACAACCATACATCATGACCCATTGTCACCATTGGTCCATGCATGGCCTTATTTAGTATTAATTACACAGTAATTTATGAAATGCGCCACCCAGTCCAAGGACTCAAATATTATTTATTACTTATACTTACCAATGTACTCCTTCCCTGTCCCATGCACCTGTCTACCCTCATCCTTATCTCAAGTCCCAAATGTGAATGTTTCGTGTATTGTTCCTGTTATACATATATGTTTTTTTGTGTGTGAGGAAGATCAGCCCTGAGCTAACATCTGATACCAATCCTCCTCTTTTTTGCTGAGAAAGATCTGCTGAGGGCTAACATCCGTGCTCATTTTCCTCTACTTTATACGGGATGCTGGCACTGCATGGCTTGACAAGCGGTGCGGCCTTCCATGCCTAGGATCCAAACCAGTGAACCCTGAGCTGCCAAAGCGGAGCATGCGAACTTAACTGCTACGCCACTGGGCCACCCCCTTATATTTTTGATTTCTAGTTTTGAGCATGTGTGCATGCATACACACACACACACACACACACAATATGTTATCTGGTTTGCCTGTTATTGAGCTTAAAAATTTTATTCTCTTTTCTTCTGGGACATTTATTTTCTCTTGATATTACTAAAACCTACCATTGTGTTGAGGTAGCTTTAGCACTTTCATTTTAACTGCTGCATAATATTCCATCAAGTGATTACAATCTAATTAATTTATCCATTCTCCTGTGTAGCAGCCAAGTGAATGCACTTCTAGACCTCCACCTACAGGGAGTATAAATGACTAGGTGTCTCAGCTGCTCATTTTGAAATTCATCATAGTAGTTTCACTGAGGGCACACCTCCCATGTGCTGCTCCCTGCGAATTACTGATATGGCAGGGATTCTAAGGCAGACCCATTCCTGGGAGACACGGGACTCCTTTGTCAGCCCATTTTGGCTCAAGAACTTCTGAAAAGCTTGATGAATCTTCTTTTTTTTTTTTAATTTTTTGTTTATTGCAGTAACATTGGTTTATAACATTGTATAAATTTCAGGTGTACATCATTATATTTCTATTTCTTCATAGATTACATTATGTTCACCACCCCAATACTAATTACAACCCATCACCACACACTTGTGCCGAATTATCCCTTTCGCCCTCCTCCCTCCCCACTTCCCCTCTGGTAACCACCAATCCAATCTCTGTCTCTATGTGTTTGTTTGTTGTTGTTATTATCTACTACTTAATGAGGGAAATCATATGGTATTTGACCTTCTCCCTCTGACTTATTTCACTTTGCATAATACCCTCAATGTCCATCCATGTTGTCACAAATGGCTGGATTTCATCGTTTCTTATGGCTGAGTAGTCAGAATGACTATAATTAACAGGAGAGGAAACAACATGTGTTGGAGAGGATGTGGAGAAAAGGGAACTCTCATACACTGCTGGTGGGAGTGCAAGCTGGTACAGCCACTATGGAAAACAGTACGGAGATTCCTCAAAAAATTAAGTGTAGAACTACTATATGACCCAGCTATTCCACTGCTGGGTATTTATCCAAAGAACTTGAAAACAACATTGTATAAAGATACATGCACTCCTGTGTTCATTGCAGCATTATTCACAATAGCCAAGATTTGGAAGCAACCTAAGTGCCCATCAAGAGACAAATGGATAAAGAAGATGTGGTATATATACACAATGGAATACTACTCAGCCATAAGAAACAATGAAATCCAGCCATTTGTGACAACATAGATGGACATTGAGGGTATTTGCTGAATCTTCTTTATACTTCATGACAGTCTAGGATGCTTCTATCCAACTTTCTCTCCTTCTCTCCTTCACTTGGAGTCAGACTTGCATCTTGGTCTCACATCACTCTCAGCCGTTCCCAGGGCCCTCCCTATTTCCTTTTACACAGGCATTCCCCTAATAAAATTTTTTCATGAGTAATCCCATCTTGGTGTCTACTTTTAGAGGACAGACTAACATATCCTGCCAATGGACATTTGAGTTGTTTCCAGTTTTTTTTACTCTGTACAATGTTGTTATAAACTTTATTGTACATGTCACAGTGCATTTTTTTTCATGGATATTGTATTAGTTTCCTATTCCTATTGCTGCTGTAACAAATTATCACAGAGTACTTGTCACTTCCTGTTCCTCAGGTCCAATGATGTCATTCCTGTAGTGGACCAGAGTGATGTTCTACAGGTTTCCAGATGGTCAAGATCGTATAGGCTATACTGTTGCTGAGGAGAGTTAACACAGCCTTGGGGAAAGATTGGGAATGTATACTTATATCTATGCCAAGAGAATGTGCCTTTCCTCTGATCTTGCTTCCTGGTAAGTGTTGAAGAGAATGCATTTCCAAATCAGTGCCAGTACATAGTGCTAGAGGCTGTTTGTCTGTTTTGGTAACAATGGCACATCTGGCACAGCAGCTGAGATCAGTGCTAACATTTGG
This sequence comes from Ceratotherium simum simum, assembly GCF_057802395.1. Lineage (NCBI taxonomy): Eukaryota > Metazoa > Chordata > Mammalia > Perissodactyla > Rhinocerotidae > Ceratotherium > Ceratotherium simum. The sequence continues at coordinate 17,004,211 of NC_141933.1, forward strand.
CTAACTTTGTGGTAGTCCATCATCTGCCATAATTTGTTTGGTTTTTGCAGGGCCTGGACTGGTGAATTAAATGGGGACATGATGTAGGCCCCCACTTTGGCTTTATTCTAAGTTTCAGAGAGTGACACCATTTTAATCTCTTTCCACTCCACCTGGAGTGCTTCTGAGATACTTTTATGTTTACTGTCCCCACTAAATCACCTCCCCTTTCACTGTGGTGGTGGGTAACCATTATATTCTGCCCCTTAGCTTGAATATCCTTGGCAGTAGTCTGACCTCTTTCTTAACATCATTAATCAGTTATCTATACAAAGAATAATATCAAGTATCTAAGATTAATCCATGAAATGTGTGATTTGCCTGTAAGGGAATGATAAAGATGCCATCCACACATCACTGTTAGAATTGCCCACTGCTTCTCTGGGTGAAATGACAACTCTGCTCTCCTTACTGTTCATAGTTCCCCATGTTATTAAATAATTGTCTCCATGTGTCTTCTGTGACACACACACTTCTGACCTCAAAAACAAAAACAAAATCAGTAATAAAAACAACAACATAAAAATCCAATTCTTCATCAAAAATAACAAAAAAGACAAAACCAGTTAGTTTTTGGAGTGAGATCTCTGATAACTTGCTTAAGTTACTAAAATAGTTTCACATATTTATTCCACAAAATGTGTGTTAAGAAATTAATAACCTCTGACCATTTTTTCATTGGGTTGTGTGATTTTTTGTTGTTGAGTTGTATGAGTTCTTTGTATATTTTTGATATTAACCCCTATCGGACATATGATTTGCAAATATCTTCTCCCAATTGATGGGTTGTCTTTTCATTTTGTTGATGGTTTCCTTTGCCGTGGAAACACTTTTTAGTTTGATGTAGTCCCATTTTTAAACTTTTTCTTTTGTTTCTCTTGCCTGAGAATACATGGTATTCCAAAAGATTTGCTAAGAGTCTAAGACCAATGTCAAAGAGCATACTACCTGTTTTCTTCTAGGAGTTTTATTGTTTCAGGTCTTACATTCAAGTCTTTAATCCATTTTGAGTTAATAATTGTGTATGGTGTAAGATAATGGTCTACTTTCATTTTTTCACGTGTGGCTGTCTAGTTTTCCCAACACCATTTATTGAAGAGACTTTCCTTTTTCCATTGTATGTTCTTTGATCCTTTGTTGAAAATTAGCTGTCCATAGATATGAACAGACTTTTTTCTAAAGAAGATATACAGATGGCCAATAGGCACATGAAAAGATGTTCAACATCACTATTAGGGAAATGCAAATCAAAACCACAATGAGATATCACCTCACACCTGTCAGAATGTCTATCATTAAAAAGACAAGAAATAACAAGTGTAAATTGGTGCAGCCACTATGTAAAACAGTATGGAGATTCCTCAAATAATAAAATTAGAACTACCATATAATCCAGCTATCCCACTTCTGGATATTTATCCAAAGAACATGAAATCACCAATTCAAAAAGATATATGCACCCCTATGTTCATTGCAGCATTATTCATTATAGCAAAGACTTGCAAGCAACCTAAGTGTCCATTAAGGAATGAATGGAGAAAGAAGATGTGCTTTATATATATAGAATGGAATATTACTGAGCCATAAGAAGGTGAAATCTTGCCATTTGTGACAACATGGATGGACCTTGAGGGTATTATGCTAAGGGAAATAAGTCAGACAGAGAAAGGCAATTACTATACGACATCACTCATGTGTGGAATATAAACAAACAAACAAACACATAGATATGGAGTATAGATTGGTGGTTACCAGAGGGGAAGGGGACAAGAGGAGGACCAAAGGAGTAATGGGGCACATGTGTATGGTGACTGATGGCAATTAGACTTTGGTGTTGAACATGATGCAGTCTATACAGAAGGTGAAATATAATGATGTACATCTGAAATTTATACAATGTTATAAACCAATGTGATCTCAATAAAAAAAAACTAATAATGTCAAGGTACTTAGGATCTGCTCTTTTATATCCTTTGTGCTCTTTCATTCTATCCTTCTGCAGATAACACGACAGAGACTTACTTTAAAATTTCATTCTGTGTGTTTATTTCCACTAACACTATCTTGATGTTGTTACAGGCAGTTGTTTCTGCCAAAAAGCTGGCAAAGTTCTGGCTGCTCTTTTACTTTTTTTTTTAAATTAAGACTTTATTTTTCTAGAGCTGTTTTAGGTTCACAGCAAAATTGAGGAGAAGGTACAGAGATTTCCCATATACCCCCAGTCCCCATACATGCATAGTCTTCCTCATTATAAATATTGTCCTATGGAGCAGTACATTTGTTACAATTGATGATCCTACATTGACCCATCATAATCACCGAAACTCTATAGTTTATATTACAGTTCACTTTTGGTATTGTACATTCTATGTGTTTGGACAATTGTATAATGACATGTATACATCATTATCGTATCATACAGAGTATTTTCACTGCCCTAAAAATCCTCTGTGCTTCACCTATTCATCCCTCGTCACTCCCTACCCCTGGCAACCACTGATCTTTTTACTGTCTCCACAGTTTTGCCTTTTAGAGAATGCCATATGGAAGGAATCATACAATATGTAGCCTTTTAAGATTGGCTTCTTTCATTTAGTAATATGCATTTAAGTTTCCTCTATGTCTTTTTATGGCTTGATAGCTCATTTCTTTTTAGCACTGAATAATATTGTATTATCTGGATGGATCACAGTTTATTTATCCATTTGCCTATGAAAGGACATCTTGGTTGCTTCCAAGTTTTGGAAATTATGAATAAAGCTGCTATAAACATCTGTGTGAAGGTTTTGGTGTGGACATAACTTTTCAACTCTTTTGGGTAAATACCAAGGAATGTTATTGCTGGATTGTATGGTAAGAGTATGTCTAACTGCCAAACCATCTTCCAGAGTGGCTGTACTTGTTTGCATTCCCAGTAGCAATGAATGAGAGTTCTTGTTGTTCTACATTGTGGCCAGCGTTTGGTGTTGTCAGAGTTCTGGATTTTGGCCATTCTAATAGGTGTGTAGTGGTATCTCACTGTTGTTTGAATTTGCATCTTCCTGATGACATTTTTGGAGCGTCTTTTCATATGCTTATTTCCCATCTGTGTATCTCCTTTGGTGACTGTTTTACTTTTCAACCCAGAAACAGCTGTGCTGGACTGCACCTTACCACTTTCAACTCATGTGAGAGTGCTCTGCCTGGATTTCAGGTCTTTTATTTTATGCTTTCATTTGTCCATTTGTTGATTCAACAAATAATTATTGAGCAATTATGATGTGCTAAGAAAATGCTGGATGTTGGGAATCCAATGTTGAGCAAGTTACTTCCTCACTTTCATGCTTTTGCATTGCTGGGGACATTCCTCTCTTCCTGCTAGCAGGATGAATCTTACAATAATTAAGGAGAAAACAAGGAGGGGAATTAATCAGAAGCAAGGATGTTACAGCATTTCCTATGTAATTAGGGATCTTTCCAACTATCCTTAGGGAGGAAGTGTTCTTTAATCCCCCTTAAGCCTGATATGGTGAAGTCAGTGGCTTTACAAACTAGTGCAGTATCAGAATCTCCTGGTAAAGTTATATTTTTAGTCCCAGTAGGTGTTCCTACTATATTTCCTACATTTTAAGACCTTATCTATTGAAAGAAGAAGCATTGGTTTAAGATGTGAACAGGTTCCCTATTTCATAAGCATTCAGTTGTGGTCTAACATCTCTACTGGATGCTTTGATGTGTCGAATTTCAACAATTTCAGTCCAATCTAGAAGAACTTTTTCTCCACCACTTTTAGAGCTTCTTTTACTTCCTTATTTCTCAAACTGTATGTCAGGGGATTCAACATGGGAATCACAATGCTATAAAATATGGAGGCCATTTTCATATTCTCCTGGGAATTATTAGAATGAGGCTGTAAGTACATGTATGATAGGGTGCCATTGAAAATGGTGACTGTTGTCAGGTGGGAGGCACATGTGAAGAAGGCTTTTTTCCTTCCTGCAGTGGAAGACATCTTTAGGATGGCAGCTATGATATAAAGGTAGGAAAAGATGACGATCAACACAGTGAACATCAAGTGAAATCCCACAAAGATGACAAGTAGCATGATGTTGATGTCAATGTTGGAACATGAAAGAGTGAGAATTGGGGGAACATCACAGTAAAAGTGATTGATGGTATTAGACTTGCAGAAGGACAGGGAAAATGTAAAACCTGTGTGTACAGAAGCATTTATTGAGCCCATGACGTATGAACCAGCTACCAATTGGATGCAGGCTCTTCGAGACATCACTATGGGATAGTGAAGTGGGTTGCAGATGGCTACATACCGCTCCACTGCCATAGCAGCCAGGAGGTAACAGTCACTGGTCGCAAATGTTGCATAAACCAATAATTGTATGACACAGCCCCCAAATGATATTGATTTATTTTCTACTATGAAGTTTTGCAGCATCTTGTGAGTGATAGCAGAGGTATAACAGATGTCAACGAAAGTCAAATGTTGTAGGAAAAAGTACATGGGTGTTTGAAGTCTGGAATCTGTCTTGATGAGTAGGATCATTCCAGGATTACCCACCACGGAGATCACATAGTTCACTAGAAATACAATGAAGAGGACATACTACAACTTGTGCTGGGCATCAAATCCCAGAAGAAAGAATTCAGTCACTTCAGTGCTATTTCCTTGTGTCATGGCTACCAAGTCTAGAAGACACCAAGAAAAGGACCAAGAAAAGAAGGGAAGTCTTTGTGAAATAAAGAGGCTCTTACATTTTTTATGTCACTTTTTTTGAATTGGATTTTCACGACAAATACTCACATCAAGGCTTTTTGCTTTTCAAAATTCTTTTCTATTTTTTTAATAAGAAACCACCACATAAACAGTGATACGTGAGACATGAATTAATTTTGAAAATAAAGATTTAATACAAGAAGATTGACTTCTAATATGTGTGATTCTAAGAAACACATTAAAACACGTTTCTACTATATTAAACAGGTATCCATATTTGCTTAAAGCAATATGTCAATAGGGTTTTGTACCTTTTCAACAATGTATAGTTTTTCTCAGCCATTTATCATTTTAATCCTGGTTAAAACTATTGAAATTAGTGGTACTTATTAGAGAAATTTTCTGAGATATGTTCATGGACCGCATACTTTTGAAGGCTTCGGGGTGTCTTTGTGCTACTATCGTTAGCAGGGAACTGCCATTTAGGTGATGTTCTTCACAAGCCACATAATCCTCTCATTTTACGTATATACATATATGTCTGGGTTTCTGAGAAATAGTCTTGCATTTCCCATTGCATTGTTTTTCATTTTAGTTATAGCCTAGCTGTAGGACGAATCATCTTGTAAAACTTTTACTAGTATATAATGATGGTTTATTTTAAGTCATAAATCTCTTTGTTTTCTACTTTGAATCATGCTACCTCTGTACCTGGTTATGTAGACAGCTGAGATGCCTTCATCTGTGATTTTTCATATACTGAAAGCCCTCAAACTCCTTGATTCCAATGCTTTTACTTTTAAACACCATTCCATATTGCTGAGCACTGCTCATTGTGGAGGAATGTATCATGGACCACTGGCATGGCAGAGACTGACTTGCTGCTCATCAGTACACTTGTCTTTTCTTATGTGCACAGCATCAGCACACATTGGCAACCAAACTATCTCATGTGTGGCCATGGTACGGTGTTCATGTAACGAATGCTGCTTCTAGGACTGAACCAGCTACTCCCTGCTCCTCTCAAACTGGAACCACATGACTTTCTACTCCCTTTCTCCTCATCTGGTGGCTCGGTATTGACATTACGGGAAAATTTTGGAGGCTATATTTTAGGGTTGCCAGATAAAATACAGGACACCCAGTTAAATTTGAATTTTAGGCAAATAGTGGAAACTTCTTCTAGTAGAAGTGTGACTTAAATATTGCATGGGAAATATTTATACAAAAATTACTTGTTATTTATTGCAGTTCAAATTTAACTGAAGCTCTTGTATTTTTTTTTCTTTTCTTTTCTTTCTTTCTTTTTTTTTTTGGTGAGGAAGACCGGCTCTGAGCTAACATCCATTTCCAATCCTCCTCTTTTTGCTGAAGAAGATTAGCCCTGAGCTAACACCGTTGCCCATCTTCCTCTACTTTGTATATAGGACAACACCCACAGCATGGCTTGATGAGCGGTGTGTAGGTCCGTGCCCAGTATCCGAACCTGTGAACCCCAGGCTGCCGAAGTGGAGCATGTGAACTTAACCACTGTGCCACTGGACCAGCCCTGAGCCTCTTGTATTTTTATTTGTTAAGTCTGGAAACCCTACCTGTGTTCCTTACTGCAGCCTCCTTCAGGATGTGTTCTCAAATGTCTGTGTACAGCAGAGCCCCCTCCTAGCATCCCCTTTCTCCACTGGATTTTATGTGAATGAGAACTTCTATTGTGATAAGTCACTGAGATTTTGTGATTTATTTATCACAATAGTAGTCTTATCTTTACCAACTGTCTTTGGAGTCACACACCACAAGAAGGATTTTTTTAAAAATTCATAAACATATGAAGATATAAGAATAGTAAAAATTTTCAACCTGGAAAGTGAATTGAGGAGTGATAAATCATTTATCAGAGCCAAGAAGATGAAATCCTGAGCCAGAAACGGAGAAAGCTGAGAATCAACTCGATTTGTACTGCAGAATCCTCAAAAGGCTCAGGAAGTGATATCAGCACATACACTGGAAGCAGGCTGAAGGATGCATTGAAAGAATGAGTATTGGTTAAGAGCAATACTAAGAATTATAAGAAGCAAATTATAGTGAAACACATCATCAGTAGCACATTTTGAGAAATAAGCACAGTGGGATAACTTTGTTGTAACAGAACAAGAAAGAGTTCTTTTCAATACAACATTTAGTGAAGGCAGAGGAGAAACGTTAGTGCAAGTTCCTTCCTCACGTTAATTTGCTGTAAAACGCTTGAAATGCAGCCTTTTCAGGGAGACGTCCATCCATTGAGTATAAGCACTTATCAGAGGAAGCTAGATCAGGGGTTCACTATATAGAATCTTGATAGAGTAAATATAATTACATTTATCATATCAATTTGATTTTAATCATTCTGATTCAATAATATGTCTTAACGATATGACATCATGGGGACTCTTTTCAAGAGCTAAAGAAACTAGTACAAGCCCCACTGCCCACCTTCACACACAGACTCTGTTCGTTAAAGATGGGTTGGCTCAGCATGAAATTGTGGTTTCATCTGTGATGAAAGTATTTGCTAATCAATAGAATGCTATAAGAAAATTGCCAACTACCTGAGTATTTTGAATGTGCTTAACCCATACTGAGTCTCAGTGCTTCTGAAGCTTCCTGCATACTCAGCACTGGGCAGTGGAAAGGAAACCAGCAGACCTGGGTTTGAGTTCTTGTCCCATTAGTTAAAAGAGACAAAGGATGTAACCACTTCAGCCTCAGTTCCTTCCTCTGGAAAAGGGAGATCACAGAACTTACTTAGAAGTTAATGATGTCCTTTGAAACACTGTTTATAATAACAAAAGTTTGGAAATAGGGTTAAATAGATCACAGTGTAGAATCATATTATGGATCAAGGCACAGTCCAAAATGCACGAGAGAAATATACACTTTTACAAAAAGGTGCCCATGTCGTATTATCAAATAAGGAAAGTAAGTTGTAGAATGATAGGTAGAGTGTACTCTTCTAAAAATCAAACTCTTTCTCTTACTCCCACTCCCTCTTGCTTTCACTCTCTTTATTTATTCACAGATCAAGGCCAGGTTGGATACACATCAAACTCTTAAGTAATAACTCTTTCTTAAGTGATCAAACTCTTAAGTTATCTGTAGGTATGGTTTTGGGTGAGAGAGAACTTCACTTTTTAAACTTATAAAACTTCTGCACTATTACTTTCATTTTAAAGTGGGAATTCATGACTTTTATCATTCTAAAAATGAAGAAGGCCATTTACATTTTATGTAGTCATTGATATGCTAAGGCTTAAGTCTGCCATTTTTTAAACTGTTTTCTTTATTTTTTGTTTCTGTGTTTTATTTTTCTTGCCTTTCTGTGGGTCACTTGAACTTTTTTAGAATTCCATCTTGGTTTATCTATAGTGATTTTACTGCATATATTTGTATAGCTTATATATACGCACTATACAATTTTATAATATAATGTTAATTCTCCTTAAACTTATACATAGATTTAATGCAATCCTTATCAATATTCCTGTGAGATGTTTTTTTACATATGGACAAGATTAATCTAAAATTTATATGGAAAGGCAAAGTGATTAGAATAGCTAAAACAATTCTGAAAAAGAAATAAATTGGGATGAGTCACTTTGCCTGATATGAAGATTTATTACATAGTTGTAGTAATTAGCACTTTAAAATTTGCAGAGATATAGACACAAAGACAGAGAAGAATAGAGAACACACAGGTACAGGCAACTGATTTTTGATAAAGGTGCAAAAGCAATTGAATAAAGGAAGGATAATCTCTCCAATAAATAGTACCATAGGAATTGGACATCCATAGGCAAAAGAATGAAGCTCAACCCAAATATTACACCTTATACAAAAATTAACTCAAAATGGATCATAGATTAAAATGTAAAATATAAAACTATAAAAACTTTTAGAAGATAATATAGACAAAACCTTCATGACCTAGGGCTTAGTGAAGAGTTTTGAGACATGACACTGAAAGAAAAATCCATAAAAGAAAAAAAATCAATAAATTGTACTCCATCAAGATGAAAACTTGCTGTGTTAAAGATCTGGTTAGGAGGGTGGATGGGCATGCTATAGACATGGAGAAAATATTTTCAAACCAGCTATCTGACAGAAGACTCATACCCAGAATGTAAAGAACTCTCAACTTCAATGTTAAAAAAAACAATCAAACTAGAAAATGGGTGAAAGACATGAACAGGCAATTCACCAAAGAGGGCTATATGGATGGTAAATAAGCACATGGAAATATGTCCAACATCATCAGGCATTAGGGAAATGCAAATTAAGAACACAATGAAATATCACTACACCTGTCGGAAGGGCTAAAATAAAAGCAACGACAATAGCAAATGCTGGCAAGGATGCATAGCAGCTGGATGCCTCATCCATTGCTAGTGGGAGTGTGAAACAGTATAGTCACTCTGGAAAATAGATTGGCAATGTCTTAAAAAACTATACACTCAGTATATGACTCAGTACTTGCACTCATGGGAAATTATGTTAGCACAAAACATGTCCAAACAAAAATCTGTACACAAATTTTTATAATAGCTTCATTTGTAAAAGCCAAAAATTGTAAACAACCAAAACGTCCTCCTAATAGGTGACTGGTTAAAGAAACCTTGGTACATCCATACTGTGGAATATTACTGAGCAATAAAGAGGAACAAACAATTGATATAAGCAGCAACTTGGATGGATTTCAAGGGTATTATGCTGAATGAAATAGAGCCAATCTCAGAAGGTCATATAGTATATGATTCCTTTCATATAACGTTCTCAAAATGACAAAATTAAAGATATGAGAACAGATTAGTGATTTCCAGGGGTCAGGGTGGTAGGGGAGGGGAGTGGTGAGTATAAGGGGTAGCACCAGGGAGGCCTGCATGGAATCTGACATCTGTGATAGCATAGGTCTGTATCTTGATTGTAGTGGTGGTTGCATGAATCTACACCTGTGATAAAGTGACATAGAGCTACATACCACATTGTCACACACACCAACATCAAAATCCTACTTTGATGTCATAATATAATATAAGATGGAACCATTGAAAAAACAGAGGTGAAGGATACATGGGATCTCTCTGTATGATTTTTGCAACTTCCTTTGAATTTATAATTATTTCCAAATAAGTTTAAAATCTGAAGAAAGAGGAAAAAGTAAAACCTGCTTTGCAGTGGTGTGAGGTTCAAGTCATCAAATTTATGTAATCTTGCCAACACAAGGCCAGGTATTGAATTAGTGCTCATCAAATGGCCATAATAATACATGCAAGTGACACATTAAGCACATATAATATTGATTCATTGATTGATTGATTCATTTAATTATTTTTTCATTGATATCCTTTCCCAAGGAACACTCAGCCCAGCTGAGTTCCCTGACTCCATTTCCACTACCTCACCAGTGATGAAGGGATTCCCCCTGGTCTGGGGGCAAAGCATGGTGGACCTGTGGCTCCGATCCTTTTGCTCTGCCACTTCCTGCACACACTGCGATGATACGTAGCTGATGTTGAAAAATGAGATTTGCTTTGTTTCACTTACACCAGTGTTGCCTCCAGATTCTCTTTCTGCAACTGGTGCAGGCTGATTGCCCTCCAAGGTCTCTCTGTGTGGTTCCTTCTAAGTGAGGATTTTGTAGCTGGGGCCTAAGGGACCAATACTTGCTCCCTTGAGAACCTGAGGTTCTGGGGCTGAGATGGAATTGGAAAAAACAACATTCATTAGTTATTCTCTGCAGAAGAAAAGTTCCTATTTCCGGAGGGGATGAAATTTATTTTTGTGTTTCTGCCATTAGGGACTTCCTGCTTTCATTTATGAGAATTGCCTTGCTATTGACAAATTATCTTCTGTCCCTCTCTTCCTTCCTTCTTGCCTCCCTTCCTTCCTGTCTTCTTGCTTTCCATTGTGTGTGTGTGTGTGTGTGTGTGTGTGTGTGTATCACAAACTGTCCACATGGTCAAGAATTCAGAAGTGTAAAAGTGCATAGAGTAAAAACCAAGTCCCCCTCTAGTCCTTGATTCTAGTCTTTAGTTTCCCTTCCTGGAGGTCACCACTGTTATAAGCTTCTGTCTTCTTCCAGATATAAGCCTTGTATTGCATTTGCAAACATACTAATACTTATATTCTTTCTTCCTCACTCATATAAATGGCAGTGTATTATTGACGTGTTTGTGCAGCTTGCATTTCACTTAATAATTCTGGGTGATCTGTCCATGTTAGTACAGAAAGAAAACTCTCTTTTTAAGAGCTGTATTATATTTTATTGAACAGCTGCATTGCTTGACTAAACATTGACTATGCTAAGTCAAACTCTTCTCCCTATTGGTAGATATTTAGATGGTTTCCAATCTTTAACTATTATAAACAATGTTACCACATATATTAGTGTGCATAAGTGTGACTACATCTCCAGGATTAAAAGATATTCAGGAGAGGAGTCTCCAAGTCAAAGGGTATGAACAGTGTAAGATTTGATAGATATTGCTCAACTGTCCTTGAGAGCAAGGCGCTGCCAATTTAAATAGTTTCTGGTGAATCTAGGGTGACTACTTCTCCAAATCCTCTCCCACACAATGCTAAGAAACGTTTATTGAATTTTGTCATTGTGATAGGTGAAAAAGAGTATATTTCAATTTTACTTTCTTTTCTCTCCTATAAACCAGATTGATCATCTTTTCATATATCTCAGAACCATTAGTATTTTTTTTCTGTGAATTATCTGTTTATATATGTTGTCGTCTTAAAAAGTATTTTGTTTGCTTTTATATTGATATTTTGAATCAAGAACCTTTCCTTATAAAAAAGTTGCAAATATTTCTCAATATTAATTATTTTCATTGCTAATTGTGTAGTTTGCCATGCAAAATATTTTATTTTTATGCCACAAATTTAGTTTGTATTTTGTGTCATTTTCATAAAGGCCTTCACTTTAAAGTTTTTAAAAAATTTACCATTTATTTATTGCCTTTAAGGTTTAGTTTTTATTTACAATGTACAGTTATATTATTTTAGTTATTAGCCTCAAATATGTAATGAGTATTTTTAACCAAGTCTGAATTTGTTCATATCTTTAGTCTAGTGCAAAATAAGACAAGTTACTGACAGATTTTTATCTTCATCTGTAAAGCTCATTCCTAAATTCCAAGAATTTTGCCTAGAATTTTAATTATAATTACATTTAAATATTTATAAGATTACTGTTATTATCTTATCACAATCATAGTCTTTAGGTTGGCCAAAATGTCCTATTGATTTTTTTTATTGAGGTATAATTGGCATATGACATTCTATTAGTTTTAGGTATACAATATAATGATTCGATAACCATCATCATAGAGACGGTTAGCCAGAGTGAGTGCTTAAGATCTTCTTAGGTCTTTTCTGAATGTGAACACACCCCTGGGCTAGCTCACAATATGACAGGTATTCATAGTCTTCAGGTTCTCAGAAATACATTGGGAGTTTTTAACACCCCTGTGGAAATTTCATTCCCCAGCCTTTGTTTTTAAGCTTTTTGCCTTCCCTGTTGTTTGGCTCAACTTTTACCTATAGCTTTAGGCAGCTGCAATGTTAAAAAATTGCTTCATATTGTTTTAGACAAATGCCCTTGGGAAAAAAGTCTCTTTACATTGGATGAGGTTTGAGTCGGTCAAATGGCATTTTGAGTGGGATTTCATTGAAAGTATTGATCAATCCTGTGAGAATTGACATTTTAATAATATTGGGTTTTCCAATTCTTCAACATGATATATTTTTCTGCTAATGTAGGATTTCTTCATTTTTCTCAGAAATGTTTGTACTTTTCATCATACAGATATTATACATACTTTGTTAAATTTAAGTATTTAACAAACAATTAATTAACAAATAAATAATCTAAGTATTTTATGCTTTTGGATGCTATTATAAGTGGTATTTAAAAAACTTCATTTCCACTTTTTGCTATTGTATAGAAATAAGATTGATTTTTCTTCTATTATATTTTAGTTTGCTGTTTTACTATTTGGTTTAATGATTTAGGTATACTAATTTTTGTCTAGTGACATTATTGATTTCTATTGTACATAACAGTTAATTCTCCTGGGATATCCAGAGAAAATCATGTCATCTTCAAATAATAAGTTTTACTCCCTTTTGATTTATTTCTTTTTATTGATTTCTATAGTCTAAGTGCATTGATCACTAGCTCCAGAATAATTTTGAGACTAACTTTGTGCAGGGCCTTTTTTTCACCTGTTCCCAACTCTAAATGGAATGCTCTTAGTGTTTTCTCATAAATATGATCAAGTCTTTGGGTTGAAATATTTTTAACTTTTATTTAAACACCAGGATTAAGAATAAATGTTTAATTTTAGCAAATATTTTTCAGCATCTATGGAGAGGATTTCATGATTTATCTTTTAAAAATCAATTAATAAATGTATTATAATAGATTTTCTAATATTGAACTATTATGTGCTCCTACAATAAAACTAACTTGGTGTTTTATTCTTAACTATGCTTCTGAGGGTTTTTTTTTGTGTATGTGCTGGTATTTTTACTGTGTATTTTTGTATTAATATTTGAGGGCAGTATTGGACTATAGTTTTTGAGCTGTCTTTGATAGCCTCCTCCATAAAAAATTGTTTTGAAACATTCCTTCTTTTCCCATGTTCTCCAACAGTTCAAGCACCATTGATATTGTCTAGTCCTTAATAATTGATTAGAACTCCACGGCTTGGTGCTTTTTTTTGGGAAGGAGAAGGTTACACTTTCATGACTTTATTCCTTTGATGTTAATTGCTCTTTAATCTCTTCTGTGGTAACTTTTGGCAATCAAAATTCTCTTAGAAAAACCACCCATTCCATCAGGTTCTTGAATTCATTTGCTTATTGTTGAGCTGAACATTCTTCCCTCATTTTTTAAAATTTTCTTTGTTCCCCAGTAGTATTTTCCTGATAAATTAGCAAATGATTTATCCATTTTTTTGTTACTTTTAGCTTCAGAAAATAAGTTCTTGTATTTATTATGTCTGTCATTTAAGAGGTTTTAATGTTAATTAAAAGGAAGAATTATTGCCCTCTTCTCTTTTCTTTAATATTATTTTCTTATAAATATTTATGTAATGGTTTGTAAAACACTATTTTATAGATATTTGGAAATTTTGTTTTTATTTCATCTTCAACCAGAAGGCTGTTTACATGATAGTTTTCGGTTTTAGGTGGTAGAATTTCAGTTGTTTTTACCTTCATGCTTTATTATTAAATTCTAGTTCTAGTTCATTGGATCAGAGAATATTTTCTGTATTCTTTCTGATTTTTGGAATTTATGGTATTTCTATAATTCTTTCATGGACACATAAAAAGGAAGGAAAGAAGGAAGGAGACAAAGGAAGAAGGGACGTAGGGAGAGAGGAAGTGAGAAAGGAAGGAAGGATGGAAGGAAGGAGGGAGGGATAGAGGGGGAGAGAGAGAGAGAAAAAGAGTTGGCGGAGAAAAGAAAGATCTATTCTTGGTTTCAAGTTATTATGAAGTGAAAATCAGGTCTGTCAGTAAACCAAACTGTGATGTGTCTAATACAATGTCAATGGTCACAGGAAGCCAGTAAGAAACAGTGTTTGTAACTGAACTCCCCAAGTCCACAAGGCAACTGTACAAAGACTAACAACTCCAAGTATCAAGTGACTGCTACTTTCTTATCAACGAAGTGACTATTCCTACTTTATTCCTGCCACCTTTGAGCAATGCTTACTGAAATATGTAGTCGCTGATTTGCCACTGCTTTTTCACAGTATCCAAATCTAGAGGGAATACTTGCTTCCCTAATCGATATTTGGATTCATTCAGCAAAGCCCATACCCTATATAAAGCACCCCCCCCCCCACCATTGAGATGTCCACAGCTTCTGTGCGGTGTATGTTGCAGAAGCAAAATAAAATTTTGACTCCAGGTGTGTATGATTGGTGGGCTTTACCAATATAGCATTTCTGCATATGAATTTATTCTGATTAATTATGTCAAACAGCTCTTTTGTAACTTTATTTTTAAATTTTTTTCTCAACTCGATCTGTCATGGACTGGAAGAGGTAAATTAACATTTAGTATTAATATTGTGTTTCTTTTGTCCTTGTATTTCCTGTTTTTTCACTTTACGAACATTAAGTCAATATTATTTAATACACGGATTTTCCATGAATATTTCTGCATAGAACAATTCACCTGTGCAAGACATTTACAGCAATTATGTTTAAAAATGTCTGTATAAGGAGACATATCAGGATAATAAAACTTAGAGATGTCTCCCTCTCCAGAGAAGGCTCAGGATAGTAAAGATAAAGACGACTCCTTCTCTCTCTGGGGAAGATTTGCTTACATTCTAGAGTACAAGTGAGGTTTCTCTCTACAGAGATGGGCAGGTGACCAGCAATCCTAAGTAAGATCAGTTTCCTAATTTTGGGATACCTGTCCTTTAAAGCACCCTGCTGCAAGGGCTGGTACCATCTATTTTCTCTTGGTATGGTTTGGGTTATGCTTGGTTCCATATCACAATGTTCCTGCTTCAGCCCTAGATTTGGAACTTCTGGAAATGTTCAGAAAGGCAGTGAACTCCCATCCAGTCAATCCTCCCACAACTTTCTAGGGTTTAACTGATTAACGAGATTGAGAGAAGAGATATAACATGTGACCTCAGCCTTTTTGTTAACACTGCCTGTCCACAGGATGAGTGTGTGCTTGAATATTTTTTCGCCAAGTGAATAGAACAGTCATGACCAAGTCCAGGTATGACGTCTACTGTTTAACCTGGATTCCTCCATCTCTCCCCACTCATAGAGATTGAGGGAAATAAGGCATCAATTCTGGGTGAAAGAGTCTGCTCTGTAGCACCACACTCTGCATTAGATTTTGTTATCCTAAAGTGTACACCTGCAAGTGGATATAGCTGGAGATTCAAGTTATATTTCAAATACAATTTTATCAATAATAAACTGATATGCTCTATATTTGCCTGTTTCCTGTGTCAATTTCCTAGTTGGTTAGAGACCCTGCATGGAAAGTAAGGATATTGATTCTAATGTCTGAATATGTATGAGGATTCATTCAAGTGTTCTGTCCTTCCTCTTTCTTTTTTGCACATTTTCTCCAAAGAAATGGCTGGTTCAATTACTCTTTACAATATTAAAATAGCTTACCTATAGAGTAATAGCGAGAGTAACAGTACCTTTCAAGGGAAGACCAGAAAAGATTTTTGTCCTGGTGAGTCTTTACATTATAGTTGCTGGGGGCACTTAACAACATTGATTACACACTTCTTTTTCTTTTTTTCCATTTTAAAAGGTAAGTATTTGAAAAAAGCACTCCTCAAAATGTACAAAAGCAGTATCAAAAGTCTTTTCAGATGTTTTATCTGTAAGAAACACATGAATTAGAAGCTTATTTATGTAATCATATGAGATTTAAAAAATTTTTTTCAGATGTTATTGACATAATTAAGGAGTGCCTTTGTGTCTCATAAACATTTGCTACATCCTCTACTGTTGAGAAACAAGAGACAATTGTTGGTTTGTTTGTTGAACCATGTTGGGTTAGAAATCGAGGTTCAAACTAGAAATACTTCTTTCCAACTCCTTTTAGGGCTTCTTTCACATCTTGGTTCCTCAGGCTGTAGATGAGGGGGTTTAACATAGGAATAATAATACCATAAAACACAGAAGCCATTTTCTCTTGCTCTTGAGACTCTGTGCTACGATGGTGCAGATACATGTAAGGGAGAGTCCCATAGAAAATGGTGACTGCTGTCACATGGGAGGCACACGTAGAGAAGGCCTTTTTCCTCCCTGCAGCAGAAGACATCTTCAGGATGGCAGCCAGGATATATATGTAGGAAAAGATGACAACCAACATAGTGAATGTCAAGTTAAACCCCACAAAGACTGTGAGTAGTATGATGCTGAAGTAAATATTGGAGCATGATAGGGCAAGTATTGGGGGTTCATCACAGAAAAAGTGGTTAATTTTATTGGATTTGCAAAAGTTCAATGAGAAAGTAAAACTTGTGTTTATAGAGGCATTTAGGAAACCCATGAAGTATGAACCAATTAAAAGTTGATTGCAGACTCTCTGGGTCATAAGTACTGGATAGCGGAGAGGGTTACAGATAGCCATATAACGGTCCACTGCCATAGCAGCTAGGATGTAGCAGTCAGTTGTTGCAAAAGCACCATAGACTAGTAATTGCACTATACATCCTATGAATGAGATTGACTGCTTTGTCCCTACAAAGTTTCGCAGCATCTTGGAAATGATAGCAGAGGTGTAGCAAAGATCAACAAATGCCAGGTGTTGGAGGAAGAAGTACATAGGAGTGTGAAGGCAGGAATCAATCTTGATGAGTAGGATCATGCCAATATTGCCCACTAGGGTGGCCACATAGATCACTAGAAATATTATGAAGAGGATATGCCAAGACTTGTGTTGGCCAGCAAATCCCAGGAGAATGAAATCAGTCACTTCAGTGCCATTGTTTTGTTCCATGGCTAGCAAGATTAAACATCAGCTGAAAAAGTGCGAAGAAAGGAGAACTGAGAAAGCTAAGACCATTGTGATCCTTTATCTAATTATGGAATTGTAAATGGTATAATATTTGATTTCATAGTGGGGTCAGAGAATATTTTCTATCAGATAATTGACTTAGATTTTAATGGCTGAACCTTGACACCTGACTTTGATAATTTCATCTACAGTTGGGGGAAATTGCCTTGGACCAGTAGCTGTGTGCTCAGGATACAAAAGTGATTTGTATTTCATAAATATATCAATTAGGGAACATATAAGAATATATTTTTATTTAATTATTCTTTCTTTTATGCTCTCTATTTTTTAATAGAAACCCTAATTTGCCTAAATACTAATTATTATATCTGAAATTGTGACATACCCATAGAGCTATCTCTCTATTCTCATTTCATCCTTTTCCTTTCCTTAGTAACTATTCTCTGCCATGATGGACATCTGGACCTGTGGAGTCCTTTATAGAAGTGTGCATCAAAATACGGATGGTAAAGGATAATTTTCTTTGTAAAACTTCCAATATGTAGTGGTCCAATATTTTTGCAAAAATCAATGTAAAGTTCCCAGTACTGGCAAAATTCTGTAATAGTTTAAATTCTCAATCTCACTTTCAGTAGCTATCTCATCATAGAGTGGAAACAGAGAGTCCAAAGACTGATGCTGGTCCATGGACTACACATCATTGAGTATCACGCTCTATAGTGTCCATCCATCATATTTTACCTATATGGTTTCCTAGTGATGGATAGAAGATTGCCTACAACTTGTCTCCACTACAAATAACTCAGTGTAAAAAGTTTTAAAATATATTCCTAGGGACAAAATTTTTGAGTCTGAGGGTATGCATACATTTAACTTGGCCAGATTTTTCCAGCTCACTTTCTGTAATGGATGCACCAGTGTACATCTTCACTAATTGTGCATGAGTGTTTCCATGTCCTCAGTTCCTTGTGAACATTGGTATTTTCCTAGTATTTTTTATCCAGGAAAATAGGTGGAAAGTGATATCTCATTTTTATTTGTTTTCTTCCGATTAATTAGAAGGAAATTTGATCATTATCTAATGTTCTTTTTAGAATTTGAGGATTCTAGTGTTTTGTAAATCGCCTATTTATATTTTTTGCCAATGTTTCTATTGAGTTGATTTTAGATGTTCTTTGTTTATCCAAGATTTGAATCTCACGTCAGTTGTTCACTTGACAAAGTATTTCTCACATTCCTTCATCTATTAATTTTGTCTATGATATCCTTTATAGAGCATAAATCCTTAAATTTGAAGTAATAATTAATCATTTTTTTTGCCTTATGGTTTGTTCTTTATGAAAAATAACTGAATAAAGTCCATTCCTTTCACTAGTTTCTTTCCCTGAGAAAGTAAAAAGCAATAATAAAACTGTTTTTCCATATTAAACTGGGTTGCTGGCACATGGTATTTATTGCACCATGATATTTTATACCATACACATAATCTGATAAACATTATTTTTGTTTTCTCAATATTTATTTATTTATTTATTTATTAAAGATTTTATTTATTCATTTTTACCCCCAAAGCCCCAGTAGATAGTTGTATGTCATAGGTCCACATCCTTCTAGTTGCTGTACGTGGGACTCGGCCTCGCGTTGGACGGAGAAGTGGTGCCCTGGGGCGCGCCCGGGATCCGAACCCGGGCCACCAGCATCAGAGCGCGCACACCCAACCGCTAAGCCACGGAGCCGGCCCTCAATATTTATTTTTAAAAAAAGAAAGCAGACTAACAGGATAGAGAGTGATAGTAGTCAGTATGCGTGTGTCTTTCTGTGTGTGTGCATGCAAAATATTTTAAAACAATTAAGTCGTTTGACTTGTTATTTAAAAATTTACTCACATAGGCACTACATGCAATTATGTTACAGGAAAGTTTTATCAAACATTTATGGAACAACTAATTCTAATATTGTACAACCTTTCCCTGCAAGTAGCAAAAGAAAACATTCCCCAACTTATTTTGTGAGACTAATGTAACCTCGACACACAAGTAAGTAAGGTTTGAGAAAAGAAAACTAGAAACAAACTTACTTGTGAATATAGATGCAAACAGCTTTAAAAATACACATTCGCTAATCAAATCCAACCATATATTAAACAAACGATTGCTGAGATCACATAGGAGGCTCCAGTGAAGAGGTATTCTCTTCTTTTCCTAGGAGTTGAACAAGTTGAGAAATAAAAGTGTATATATGGAGACTATAATATCACCTTTAGATACTGGAGGAAGACGTGAAGTTTATTATTCAAGTTACTTGTTTCCAATGAACATCATAAGTAAACAGGCTTATCTACCCAGTCTTGCTGGTCGTGACTGGGGCATGACTCTTGAGCGTTGTGGGGAAGTGCCTCTGAAATGCAGGGGAATGAGGGCTTCAGCAGGATGGCTAAGGGCAGAGCAGGGCATGCCAGGTTGTTCTCAGATTTACCAATCAAATATGTCACTCCACCTTTCCAGTACAAGCGTGAATAAAATAGGGAGAGAAAGGCTATAATTACGCAAATTAAGCTCCCTTTGCAGAAAAGAAACTTCAGAAGGAGGAAAAAAATATTTTCCATAAGCAAGCAAGACCAAATTGTATAACATTGTATTTTTTCCCCATATTAATTTATAAATTCAATGTAATTCCGATGGAACGTTGAGAGAATTTTGTGTGCATCTTCACAGACTTATAAAGTTTATATGGAAGAGAAAAGAGCTAAAAATAGCTTAGAGAATTTTAAAGGAAAACAAGGTGGGAACTTGTCCTACCAAATATCAGAACTTATTATAAAGTGATAATAATAAAGACAATGTGGTACTGAGGGTAGACAAATAGATAAATGGAATTGAGAAAAGCAAATCATACACAGGCTCACAAGTCTATGGATGCTTGATGTATGAAAACAATACATGTACACCAATGAAAAATGGCCCAATAAACTGTGGTGCTATAAATGCTTATACAAGTGAAAAAGTATTGTATTCTTAATGTACATGTTAGAAAAATCAATTCCAAATGCAATAAAGACTTCAATTGTAAACTTGAGAGTAACACATAGCAGACTACCTATGACAGATATGCAGAAAAAATTAAAACGTCATGAATGCACAAAACATAAAACATTAAAAATTCAACTATATCTAAATTAAGAATACAACATTATAAAAAAGAGAAGTGTGGACACTGACTGGAAATTTACTCAGGTAAATTTGTTTGCCACACATATAAATAGCAAAGAATCAGTATCCAGTATATAAAAATAATTTGTATAAATTACCCCAAGGGAAAAATTCACAAAAGATATAATCAGGATAATTATAAAAGGAAAAACCAAAATAGTCAATAGAAATATGGTAATATACACAACTCACTAGTATCAGATAATTATATATTAATACTGTATTGAAATATAATTTTACACCTAGTCTAACATGCAAAGTTTTGGTGAGAATGTGGAGACATATTTCTGGTGAGAAAATAAATTAGTAGTCATGTTGGAGACAAGCTTGAAATAAATAGTAAAACTAAATATACGTCCTCCTATGGTCCAAAATTTCCATTGGTACATATTCTAGAGAAATTTTTGACCACATAAATAAGGATATACACACACACACATATACTTGTAAGTATATGTATGAATATGTGTACATATAAATACACTTATACAGACAAAAGTATGTTCATGCAGTGTTGTTGATCATAGAAAATAATACAAACTATTAAATAAATCAGTGAAAATTCAGTAAACTGATGCTACAACATCCATGTGTATAAATTTCTCAAGTGAAATGATGAGTAATAAAAAGCAAGTTGCGGAAGTTAGATGGTGGCTACATGAATGGTTACATTATTTTAAATATATTTTTATACACTTTAAATGTTGTACAATAACAGACATTCTTCACAAAGGAAAAACCATGTCCCCAATATATCAGTAGCAGGCTGTTTTACTCTGATGTCGGTTAATGTCAGGCAGAGCCACAGTTCCCTAGATGAGATAGTCCATTTTAGATAAGAATGTGCCTTTAGTGGTGGAGAATATAGCAATGAAACCTGTTGTTGATGTTTCTTGGGTAACCTGGTTCTCTCAGATATCTTGAGAAATGAAGAGAGTGGGATAAGTCTGTAGTGATGCAACAGGAAACAATTCTCTTAAACTGAACATTTAGTGAGGGCTAAGGGCCAATAAATTTGTGTGAGTTGCCTCCTCAGGTAAATGTTCTGTAAAATTGATTAAATTCAGCCCTCTCAAAGAGGCTTCCATCCAGTGGGTAAAGGCACATGTGAGAGGAAGATAGAATTGGTCATGGGTCCACTTTTAAACTAGAATCTTGATAAGGTAATGATATTTACTATATCAATTTAATCCTTTTGAATTCAAATAAAATGTGCGACATATTAGAGGACACTTTTCAAGAACTATGGAAAACCAGTACAAGAGACACAGCACACAAATACACATACACATACACACACACAAGCCATGTATCCAAGTATTTTGAATTTGCTAAACCTATTCTGAACCCTGGTGCTTTTGCTGAGGAAGATTGGCCCTGAGCTAACATCTGTGCCCATCTTCCTCTACATTATATGTAGGATGCCTGTCACAGCATGGCTTGATAAGGGGTGCATAGGTCCACACCCATGATCCGACCTGTGAACCCTGGGCCACTGAAGCAGAGCACACGAACTTAACCACTATGCCACTGGGCCGGCCCCCACAACAAACTTTTAGTGGTTATCCTTGGGCATGGGAGTGGGGAGAGAAAGTCTTTAAACTCATAAATTTATTCACTTTTTCTTTTAAAAATAGCTTTAATTGTTTTAAAAAGGAAGAAGAAGAGAAAGAAATAAAGTCTATTTTGTAATGATGTGACTTAAAGTGAGGTGATTTATGTAAAATTCCCAGCACAGGGCCAAGTATTGAATGGTCATAATTATAAATGCAAATAAAACACTAAACGCATATAATATTCATTCATTCACTCTTTTAAACTTTCAATCATTGTTCATTCATATCCTCCTCAGGCAACACTGAGCCCAACACAGTTCCTCAACTGAATTCAACTAGGTCTCCAGGGATGACGTGATTATTCCTGGTCTTGGGGTGAAATATACGAGAACTTTGACTCTAGCCCTTTTTGCCCCATCATTTCCAGCACACCTTGGTATGATACACAACTGATGTTGAAAAATGGGGTTGCTTTGTTTACTCACATCAGAGCAGCCTCCAGATTCTCTTTCTGCAAGTGGTGCAGGCTGATTGCCCACCAGGTCTCTCTGTGTGGTTTCTTTTACTTGGGGAGTTTATAGTGGGGCCTAAGGGATCAATACTTTTTCCCTTGAGAATCCGAGGTTCCAGGGGCTGAGATGGAATTGGAATAAACAATGTTCGGTAGTTATTTTCTGCTGAAGAACGTTTAAGTTTTTTAGAGAGGATAAATTTAATTCATGTTACTGTCATTAGGGACTATTTTTTTTTCTGTGAGTGTTGCCTTGTTATAGAACGGCTCTTAAAATTTTTTTCTTGTTATGAATCAGATTGAGTATCTCTTTATATGTCTAAAAATCTGTGTTTAGGTCTAGAAAATTGACCTTGTCACCATAATCAGCAAAAAAACATAGCTATCTGAAAAAAAGAAATCCAAAGCTAATCAAAATTTCAGGGCACATGGTCACTAGTGTGACAAACAGAATGACTACTATTTGAACATATTTGATATTATCACTTTGACTGTTTTTTATTCAAAGAAAAAATTTACTCTTCATTCTTTCTTTTTTTTCCTAAAAATGTTAACATTTCAAAAATCAGCCCTGGATAAAGACACTCTTTCTTTCAGTTGCACTTTACTCCATCAGAATATTTCAGATAACAATCTGTGGAATATGAGATTTTGAGTAGTGTTTAGCTATAAAGCTGCTAGGGCTAAACTTTTAATTTAATAAGTATGAAAGGAAATATCCAGATTCAGTGACTTTGTAGCTCTGTGATTAACAAGCATACCTACAAAGGAGAGTTATTGTCAAAAGGTTGGTGAATTGACATTCAACATTACTGATTGCATGACCAGTGTCTCAATTAGGAATGCCTTCAACTGCTAGTAGAAAAACACCCAACTTCCTTTGGTTTAAAAATAGGGCCTCATTTTCCTTCATAACAACAGTTTGGAAGACAAGACTCGCACTTTTGTGATTTGCTTAGTCTTTCCCGTATGCTGGTTGCCTCACAGTCTAACAAGTCTACCACAGCCCTAGACATCACCTTCCCTTTCAAAGCATTAAAAAGGATCCAGGAGGGCAGAGTGACAACCACATATATACTCTCAATCAGGAAAACAAAAGCTTTTCCCCAATCCAGCAGACTTCTACCTACATCAATGAGGCGAGAACTATGTTATATGGAGTAGCAGAAATCTCTGTGTCTTGCACCACATCTCCTCAGCTAGTTGATCTCAGTGCGTCTGTGGTAGGCAGCTTTGTCTGTGCTACTAGTGGCAGCTTTCCTATGGTTTTTCTCTGTGTCTCTGTCTCAAGAATATCTCAGAAGCCGTGGAAGATCTTTGGCAACCCTCAAACCCTGGGAGAGGGAAACTGAATGATTGTTTTAACCTCTTGTCTTCAGAGGGGCAAATTTGTGGGACATCCTACATAGTTTATCAAGTTCCGGTTCCCAGGTGTGTCAGCTAAGTTATTCACTCTTTCCTTGGTTTTCTCCTTCTATATCTCACTCTTCCTTCTCTGTCTCTCTGCTGCTTGGGATAACCTCTTTCAAAAACCTTGGCAAACTGCACAGTGTGAAGAAACAGTTCCCCTAGGACTGATATCACTTTAGATGGCAGTCAAAAATTTGGAGGTCCTCAGAGCCACACTCGTTCATAGCTTGTCATAAATTTGGAGGTCTCCACAATCACCTTCAGGTCTCATAGTTTACTAGGAAGGACTAGGTGATATGGACTGAATGCTTGTGTCCCCCAAAATTCCTATGTTTAAATCCTAACCCCCAATGCGGTGGCATTAAGAGGTGGAGCTTTGGGGAGTTAATTAAGTCAGGAGGGTGCAACGCTCATGAATGGGGTTCATGTCCTTATAAAAGAGATCCCAGAGAGCTCTCTTTTTCTACCATGTGAAGACATAATGAAAGAATAGCAGTCAGCAACCCAGAACAGTATTCTCACCAGAAGCCGGCCATGCTGACAACTTGATCTCTGACTTTAACTTCCTTGTTAATAAGCCATTCAGTCTACAGTAATTTGTAATAGAGCCTAAACTCACTAAGACATTAGGAAAATACTATAGATACAATTACAGTTTTATTATAGCAAAAGGATACAAATTACAACCAGCCAAAGGAAGAATTATATAGAATAAAGTCTGTGAAGGTTCCAAACATGAAGATTCCATCATCCTCAGAGATGCATTACCCTCCTGGTGTCAACGTGTGCAATATGCATGGAGTAGGGCCAACTGGGGAAGCTCATCTGAGACTCTGGTGTCTAGAGTTTTTATGTGGGCTCTATGACATATTGTTCACATGGCTGAGCTTTAGTCCCCAAGCCCTCCTGGAAGTTCAGGGTTATATCTTTAGTCTCCGGTTCCTCTGGAGGTTGGAACTGACATGGCATGTCCCAAAGCTCCATCATAAGTCACACTTTTAGGCTGTCCAATGCCAAAGCCTCCAGGAAAACAGAGAATTCCTATTAGGGAGGACATTCCAGAAGCTGTGAGATCACCTCCTAGTAGCTGAGGGGGAAGGACAAACCTTTCTTTAGGTAATATTAATTCTTCACAACAACCTCCATACATTACTTTTACCCAAGGCTATATTCTCAGGAATGCAAACTAAGACACATACCATCCTAGCTACAATGGAAGCTGAGAAGTAAAGTACCTATTTGTCTGGCTGCATTACCCTCCATATGACATGGGAGTTCTTTTAGGAAGGAATTAGAGGAGAATGGATAGTGGATAGACAACCAACTATATTTTGCCAAAGCCAGTCAGTACACATAAGAGATGGTGAATAGATTCTTTCTTTCAGCTTCTGTAGGTATTCTCTTCTCCATGTCATTCTCATGTGAAACTTTTAGATGTGATGCCACATTTTATTCCATCTCAGTCTAGATGAATATTTCCAATAAAGTTGGCCATCTTTAATAATCCTTGACTTCAAATTCTGGTTGAAGAGTTGAGCCTTTATTATAATGTTTTGGAGACAATTGCTGGACCCAAAAAGTCTTTACAAAACATGGTCTGCTACAAGAACAGTTAGCTCTACTGGGCTGTAGCTAGTGTTCTTTCTCATTGTAGTAACTACAGACACATTTTCTCTGTGCATTCTTTGTTCATTCATTCAGTAAGCGTTTCATGAGTTTACTTATATAATTAATGAGCTTAATTTAACATATTCCATACAATTAATAGATGCTGTGGATATAATAGTGAGAAAAATATAAATTATAATTATGTTTTGAGAGATTAAATTTTAGTGTTTCTCATATATACACTTATGACAGTATGGATAGAAAGCAGATCAGGGTGTCAGCTAAAAAAACAACTTATTCTGGGCAGGAACATGGTGTGATAAGTTATAAAAATGGGCACAAATTCTTTCCTTCATGCACCTACACCATTGCAATGTAATGTTGCAGATCCTTCCATTAAGTGGTGGAGTCAATTACTCCAATGCTTTGAATCTGGGTTGGCCAGGTGAATTGCTATGGCCAATGTGATATCAGCAAATTCAGGAAAGCACTCACCACTTGGATACTTCTGGCCGTCTTGGTTAGTAATTTATGCCCAAGCAAGAAGGACTTAGTCCTTATTGATTGTAGAGATTCTTTTACTTCATTATTTCATAGGCGCTAGATAAGGAGGTTTAACTTGAGAATTGTAATGCCATAAAATATGGATGCTGCTTTTAACTGCTCTTGAGACTCGGTAGTATCTGGGCAGTAAGTACATGTAAGGGAGGGCCCCAGAGAAAATGGTGACAGCTGTCAGGTGGAAGACATCTTTGGAGGAGGGCCTTTTTTGTCTCTTATTGTAGAGGGCGAGCCCTGGATTCTGGAGGATATATGTGTACAAGAGGGTGGTGATCAGTACAGTGAAAATGAAGTTAACCACAGCATAGATTAGCAAACATTTTCATTAAATGTATTTTAAATAGAATTTTTCTTGAGATGATTATAGATTCACGAGCGGTTGTAAGAAATAATTCAAAGAGGTCCCTTGTGATGTTTGCCTAGTTTCATCCTGTAATAGCCAGAGTAACAGCTTCCCAAAGATGTCCATATCCTAATCCCTCGAATCTGTGAATATACTAGGTTACATGGCAAAGAGGAAGTAAGGTTGTAGATGGAATTAAGGTTGCTAATCATCTGACCTTGAGACAGAGAGACTATTATGGATTTACCAAGAGTCTTTAAAATGGGAAGAGGGAGGTGAAAGAGTGAGAGTCAGACGGAGATTTGAAGATGGGATGCTTCTTTGAAGATGAGGAAAATAGGTTATAAACTAAGGAATATAAGTGGCTTCTGCAAGCCGAAAAAATCAAGGAAATAGATTCTCCCCTAGAATCCCCAAAAAGGAACCCAGTCCTGCTGATACCTTGATCTAGAGACCCATTTTGGCCTGCTGACTTATAGAATTGTAAGATAAGAAATGTGTGTTGTTTTAAGGCATTATATTTGTAGTAATTTGTTAGAGCAGCGATAGAAAACAAATACAGACCCAATAGAACATTTCACAAGATGATAGTATAATATCACAACAAGGATATTGACATTGATGCAATCCACCGATCTTATTCAGATTGCCCCAGCTCTACACATTTGTGTGTTTGTTAGTATTAACTTCTACAAAATTTTATCACCTGTGTAGGCTCCTGTATTCACCAGCAGAGTCAGGATATCGAAGAGTTCCCAAACCACAATGA
Source organism: Ceratotherium simum simum (assembly GCF_057802395.1). Taxonomy (NCBI): domain Eukaryota; kingdom Metazoa; phylum Chordata; class Mammalia; order Perissodactyla; family Rhinocerotidae; genus Ceratotherium; species Ceratotherium simum. The sequence continues at coordinate 17,031,489 of NC_141933.1, forward strand.
TCCCTTGTATTGTTCTTTTATAACCACCTCCACCCCATCCTTTCTCTTCCCCTCCCTCCACCCTTACCTCACTGCATCCCCAACCCCAAGCAACCACTAATCTCTTATATAAATGGAACCATACAGTATATAACCTTTGGGATTGGCTTTTTTCACTGAGTACATTTCTCTGACAATTCTTCCAAGCTGTGTGTATCAATAGCTAATTTATTTTTATTCTTGAGTGCTTTCACTTTTTAGGAGGGTTTCATGCTGATGGTTGACCTTTGGACTTCTGCTTCGTCGATATTTGCTTAGTCCATCCTGGTTTGGCCTCTAGCTGCCCTTCCAATTGTTCTCTCTGGCTCCTGAGCTGCTATTGTAGGCTGTGAATGAGTCCTACATTTCTATCCCTCCCTTTCCTCGGGAAGCAGGGTGTTTTAAAAAAACTTTCTTTCTCAATTATTTTATTGAAATCATAAAGTTTTATAACCTTGTGAAATTTCGGATGTATATTATTATTTATCAATTTCTGTATAGATTTCATCGTGCTCACCACCAGTATTCTAATTTTTATCCCTCAGCATACATATGTGCCACTTTACCCCTTTCACCCACCCCCCACCCCACTTCCCCTCTGATAATCACTAATCTGTTCTCTTTATGCAATGTTTATGTTCCACATACGAATGAAATCATTCACTGTTTGTCTTTCTCCGTCTGGCTTATTTTGCTTAACATTGTACCCTCAAGGTCCATCCATGTTGTTGCAAATGGGAAGATTTTGTCTTTTTTAATGACAGAGTAGTATTCCATTGTACATATATACTACATCTTCTTCATCCGTGCATCTGTAAAAGGGCACTTGGCTTGCTTCCATGTCTTGGCTATTGTGAATAATGCGGCAATGAACATAGGGGTTCATAAATCTCTTTAGATTTTTGATTTCAAGTTCTTGGATAAATACCCCATAGTGGGATAACTGGATCATAATTTATTTCTATTTTTATTTTTTTGAGAAATCTTCATACTGTTTTCCTTAGTGGCTGCACTGGTTTGCATTCCCCCCAGCAGTGCATGAGGGTTTCCTTTTCTCCATATGATCTCCAACATTTGTTATTTTTTGTCTTGGTAATTATAACCATTACGACAGGTGTAAGGTGATATATCGTAGTTTTGATTTGCATTTCCCTAATAATTGGTGATGTTGAACATCTTTTCATGTGTCTGTTGGCCATCTGTATATCTTCTTTGGAGGAATGTCTGTTCATATCCTCTGCTCATTATTTGATCAGGTTGTTTGTTTTTTTGTTGTTGAGTTGTATGAGTTCTTTATATATTTTGGAAATTAACCCCTTGTCCGATATATGATTTACAAATATTTTCTGCCAGTTGTTGGGTTGTCTTTTCATTCTCTTCATGGTTTCCTTGGCTGTACAGAAGCTTTTTAGTCTGATGTAGTCCCATTGGTTTATTTTTTCTTTTGTTCCCCTTGCCTGAGTAGACATGGTATTTGAAAGGAAGCTGCTAAGACTGATGTCAAAGAGTGTACTACTTATATTTTCTTATATGAGTTTTATGGTTTCAGGTCTTACATTCAAGTCTTTAATCCATTTTGAATTAATTTTTGTGTATGGTGCAAGATAATGGTCTACTTTCATTCTTTCGCATGTGGCTGTCCAGTTTTCCCAGCACCATTTATTGAAGAGAATTTCCTTTCTCCATTGGATGTTCTTGGCTCCTTTGTTGAAGATTAACTGACCACAGACGAATGGTTTTGTTTCTGGGATTTCAATTCTGTTCAATTGGTCTGTGTGTCTGTTTTTGTGCTGGTACCATGCTGTTTTGATTACTATAGCTTTATAGTATATTTTGAAGTCAGGGATTGTGATGTCTGCCGCTTTGTTCTTTTTTCTCATGATTCCTTTGGCTATTCGAGGTCTTCTTTGTTCCATGTAAATTTTAGGATTCTTTGTTGTATTTCTGTGAAGAATGTCATTGGGATCTGACTAGTTTTGCATTGAATCTATAGATTGCTTTAGGTAATATGGACATTTTAACTATGTTTATTTTTCCAATCAATGAGCATGGAATATCTTTCCATTTCTTTATATCTTCTTCAATTTCTTTAAATAATATCTTATAATTTTCACTGTACAGGTCTTTCACCTCTTTGGTTAAGTCTATTCCTAGGTATTTTGTTCTTTTTGTTGTGATGGTAAATGGGATTGTATTCTTGACTTCTCTTTCTGCTAGTTCGTTATTAGTGTACAGATTTGTATAAAAATGCAACTGATTTTTGTAAGTTGATTATGCACCCTGGAAATTTGCTGTAGCCGTTGATTATTTCTAATAGTTTTCAGATGGATTCTTTAGAGTTTTCTCTATATAGAATCATGTCATCTGCAAACAGTGAGAGTTTCATTTCTTCCTTTCCAATTTGGATACATCTTATTTCTTTTTCTTGCCTAATTGCTCTGGCCAAAACCTCCAGTGCTATGTTGAATAGGAGTGGTGAGAGTGGGCACATTTGTCTTGTTCATGTTCACAGAGGGATGGCTTTTAGCTTTTCACTAAGTATGGCGTTGGCTGTAGGTTTATCATATATGGACTTTGTTATGTTGAAGTGCTTTCCTTCTACATCCATTTTATTGAGAGTTTTTTTTAATCATACATGGATGTTGGATCTTGTCAAATGCTTTCTCTGTATCTATCGAGATGATCATGTGAATTTTATTCCTCATTTTATTAATGTGCTATAACACATCAATTGATTTGTGGATGTTGAACCATCCCTGCACCCCTAGAATAAATCCCACTTGTTCATGGTATATGATCCTTTTAATGTATTGCTGTATTTGGTTTGCCAATATTTTGTTGAGGATTTTCGCATCTATGTTCATCAGTGATATTGGCCTATAATTTTCCTTCTTTGTGCTTTCCTTGCCTACTTTTGGTATCAGGGTAATGCTGGCCTCGTAGAATAAGTTAGGAAGCATTGTCTTCTTTAAATTTTTTGGAATAGTTCCAGAAGGATAGGTGTGAAATCTTCTTTGAATGTTTGGTAGAATTCTCCGTAAAAGCCATCTGGTCCCAGGCTTTTGTTTTATGTGAGGTTTTTGATTACTATGTTCATCTCTTGTGATTGGTCTATTCAGATTTTCTATATCTTCTTGATTCAGTTTTGGGAGGTTGTATGAGTCTAAGAATTTATCCATTTCATCCAGGTTAGGCAATTTGTCGGCATATAGTTTTTCATAGTATTCTCTTATAATCCTTTGTATTTCTGCAATATCCATTATAATTTCTTCTCTTTCATTTCTAATTTTATTTATTTGAGCCTTCTCTCTTTTTTTCTTAATAAGTCTGGCTAAGGGCTTGTCAATTTTGTTTATCTTCTCAAAGAACTACTTCTTAGTTTCACTGATCCTTTCTACTGTTTTTTTTTTAGTCTCTATTTCATTTATTTCTGCTCTAATTTTTATTATTTCCATCCTGTTGACTTTGGGCTTTATTTGTTCTTCTTTTTCTAGTTCTGTTAGATGTAGTTTAAGATCACTTATTTTTTATTTTTCTTTTTGTTGAAGTGGGCCTGTATTACTATGAATTTCCCTCTTATAACCACTTTTGCTGTGTCCCATAAAACTTAATATGTTGTATTTTCATTTTCATTTGTCTCCAGGTATTTTTTGATTTCTCCTTTTATTTCTTCATTGATCCAATGGTTATTCATCAGCATGTTGTTTAGTCTGCACATATTTGTGACTTTCCCAGCTTTTTTCTCGTAGTTGATTTCTAGTTTCACAACATTGTGGCTGGAAAAGGTGCTTCGTATGATTTCAATCATCTTAAATTTCTTGAGGCTTGCCTTGTTTCCCAACATGTGGTCTATCTTTGACAATGTTCTATGTGCACTTGAGAAGAATGCATATTCTGCTATTCTTGGATGGAATGCTCTCTCTATATCTATTAAGTCCATCTTATCAAGTGTTTCATTTAAATCCACTGTTTCCTTGTTGACTTTCTGTCTGGATGATCTATCCATTGATGTAAGTGGAGTGTTGAGGCCTCCTAGTATTATTGTGTTACTGTTAATGTCTCATTTTTATGTCTATTAATATTTGCTTTATATACTTTGGTGCTCCTGTGTTAGGTGCATATATATTCATAAGTATTATGTCCTCCTGGTGGAAAGTCACTTTTATTAATATATACTTCCCCTCTTTGTCTCTCGTTGTCTTTTTTATCTTGAAGTCTATTTTGCCTGACATAAGTATGGCAACACCTGCTTTCTTTTGTTTGCCATTTACTTGGAGTATCATCTTCCATCCCTTCTCTCTGAGCATATGTTTGTCTTTAGAGCTGAGACGTGTTTCCCGGAGGCAGCATATTGCTGGGTCTTGCTAATCCGTCCAGCTAATCTGTGTCCTTTGATTGGAGAATTCAATCCATTTACATTTAGAGTGATTATTGATATATGAAGGCCTCATACTGCCATTTTATCTCTTGTTTTCTGGTTGTTATATGTTTCTATTGTTTCTCTTCCTTTGTATTTCTGACTGCCCTTTCATTTTGGTGGTTTTCTGTGGTGGTTTTCTCTTTTTTCATGAATTGTGGCTCTGCTCTGATTTTTTTGTTCAGTGGTTACTGTGAGGTCTGTATAAAAGATCTCATAGATGAGATGGTCTATTTTCTGATAGCCTCTAATCTCCATAACCTGAGTAAGTTCCATCCCTTTGCTCTTCCCCTTCTGAGAAATTATTCTGTTTTGTGTTGTAAGTTTGTGACTAAATTGAAGTGTTTATAGTTACATTTGATGCTTTCTTTCCCTTTATCTTTTAAGTTATAATTAAGTGTTTGCTACTCTTTTCTGAAAGAGAGCTGCAGTTTTCTGATTTTGTGTGTCTATTTATCTCCTTGCTCAAAGCTTTGTAGACCTTTGCCTTTTCGTTTCAGGCATGAGGGCATCCTTGATCATTTCTTATAGGGGAGGTCTAGTGGTGATGAGCTCCCTCAGCTTTTGTTTATCTGGGAAAACTTTTATTTCTCCATCCTATCTGAAGGATAGTTTCACTGTATAGAGTATTCTTGGCTGAAAGTTTTTGTCTTTCAGTATTTTGTATATATCATTCCATTCTCTCCTAGCTTGTGAGGTTTCGGCTGAGAAATCTGCTGAAAGTCTGATAAGGGTTCCTTTGTAGGTTATTTTTTTATTCCTTGCTGCCTTTAATATTTTTTCTCTATTGTTGACTTTTGCCGGTTTTACTATTATATGCCTTGGAGAAGGTCTTTTAGCATTGATGTAATTAAGAGTTCTGTTGGCTTGTTGTATTTATAAATCCAGTTCCTTCCCCAGGTCTGGGAATTTCTCAGCTATTATTTTTTTGAACAAACTCTATGTTCCTTTCTCCCACTCTTCTCTCTCTGAAAGAAGGAGAATTCATGTTGCTTTTCCTAATTGAGTCTGATATTTCTCAAAGAATGCCCTCATTTTTAAAAAAATCTTAGTTGTCTCTCTTCCTCCACCTGAAGTTTTTCTATATTTCTATCCTCTTAATCACTAATTCTTTCTTCCATAATGTAAGATCTATTTTTTAAGGATTCTATATTATTTTTTATGTCATTAGTTGTGTTCTTCATTTCCAGAATTTCTTTTTTTTTTTTAATAGTTTCAATCTCTTTGATAAGGTATTCTTTCTTCTCATCAATTTTATTCCTGAGCTCATGGAACTGTCTTTCTGAGTTTTCTGGTAAACTTGTTGAGTTTCTTTTTGACAGCTATTTTGAATTCTCTGTCATTTAGATTGTAAATTTCTGTGACTTCAGGGTTGGTTTCTGGAGATTTGTCATTTTCCTTCTGCTCTGACTTGTTGTAGTTTCTCATGGTGTTTGATGAACTAATATTTTGCCAGTGCATTTGTGGTAGTATCAGGTCACAGATTCTACCTGCTACCACTGAGGGGAAGCAGAGGCTGTGTTTCTGATCCCACGCCATCTGCTGGAACTTGTGTGGGTACAGTGGGTGGTCCCACAAGCTGGGAAAATGTTCACACATGGCTCAGGGATGCCGCTGTGCTGAGGCACATTCCCACTTGTTGGGACACAGCAGTACTATGGGTGCTCACACTGGCTGGGGAAGCATTTGCATGCATGTGTATATCTGCTGCCACCTCTTCTTACAGTTGCACCAGCCAATGTGCTTGGTGGATGGGGCTTATTCATGGGTTCTGAGCCTGGGGGACTTGGTGGGACTGCAGTGGCAAGATGGGTTCTCCCATAGTCCAGGAAAGCATTCATGCACGGGCCCAGGGCTGCTGCTGCCCCTTCCCATGGTTTTGCCAAGGCATGTTTCCACTTTCAGGGCTGCAGCAGAACTATGGGTACTCACACTGGCTGGGAAATCATTCAGGTGTGCAAACAGGGCTGCTGGGGAAGGGTAGGGGAGCGCTCATCTATCTCCATGACTTCCTAGGGAGCCAGTTCATCCACCTTCAGATATATAGCTGCATGGGTCTCTCAGGCATCCTATTGTGTTGTGTGGGTATCATCTGCTGGTCAGTGAATGTCCATTTAGTTGTAGTTCAAAGGGAGAGAGATAAAGGGAACTGCTCATTCTGCCATGTTGGTGTGTCACTTTTAAAAAACTTTTATGAGTGACTCAGGTGCTTCCTAAATCTGTTACTAGAGATAGTATCTGATTCAGTTATGGGTACCCAGTGATTCTATATGAGGCCCTCGATAAATGTTTGAAATTGCAAATAAATAAATGACTGCACAAAGTATTGATTTAGCCAAGTTTGGGGTCTACATTTCCTGTTCTCCCCAGTCTAGGCTGGGCTGAAACAGCCAAGTTTAGCAGATGATTTATAAAACAATGCATGATTATGCCACATCAGACCATCACTACTCTATATAATGTCATAAAGGAGAGGTCTGTCTTGGATAAGTGCTAACAATTGCTATTCATCCCTGGGCCAGAACCCAGAAAACTGTTTCCTCCTTCATGTAAACCTCAGAGATTTTGCTGCTTTTATCTATTTGTCACAGAGCTTATTTCCTTTTGGGATTTCTTTCACCCTGATATTGAATACATAGAACTATGTGACTCTCCATTCTGTGCCCTATTTCCAGTTTGGCCACTTAGACTTCCCAACATGTACTAAGTTTTTCTTTTTTTATCATCCGTTTCCCCCTAGGTTTATTGAGGTACATTTGACAAAATTTGTATATATTTAAGGTATACAACTTTATTTTTAATATTGGTATACATTGCAAAATGATCACCACAATCAAGCTTAGTAATACACCCATTACTTCACATAGTTATCATTTTCTTTTTTTGTGTGTGGTGACAATGCTTAAAGTATACTTGAAATCTTCACAAATTTCAAGTATGCGATACAGTATTATAACCATAGTCATGACGCTGTTACGTTAGCCTCCAGTTTTCCTCCCCAGGGCCTCAGGACATCCTCTGTCTACTTTGCCAGTGACTCTCCAGCAACTGCCCCTGGTCCTGGTCTTGGAAGATACTTGGACCTGCCCAGGAGAGAAAATCTCTTCCTTTATAAAGACAATCTTTGCTAGGGAGATTCTGGTCATCGTACATTGACTTCAGGTTAATTTATGTAGGATATCTTATTAGAAAAATATATCTTCTTCTCTTGCCCAAATCTCCTTGTGCTCTTACCTAACAGTGCATTTTCTGGGCAGTTCATTAGAATGTTGCCTGTTATTTTGGTGTGAATATTGCTCATTCATCTAGCTAGTATTGCATCTTTAGATTCATGGGGGAGTGCCATCAATCTGTCTATTAACCACCTTAAATCTATCTACTAACATTTTTTTGTCAACAGTTCATCTTCTTTATTAGAATGGCTCTTGGCCTCTCATCAACTTCTCATTGAATTCCTATAGTTTAAAGTAATTTTTCTGGACTAAAATGACTGGTATGCCTTTCATAAATGAATGACATTTAAGTTTTTAGATACATCCACAGTGGAGATTTTCTATCTCTATTGGAGAAAGATATAGAAAAGTTTTCCATGAGTTTCCTAACCTTATGCAAGAAAGAGATGGATTCAGAATAAAAAGAAGTCATAACATCACATAAGAGATAAGTGTTTGCAAGTGCTCGAGAATGTAACTAATATGGGAATATTAGGTAGAACGTATAGCCTGAGTCATAAGGTGTTTTTCAAAGAAGTGTTTATTTTATATCCAGGTTTATGCAATAACTGGAAGAGAACACATGAAGAACCTCTTCATAGACAATTTACAGAACTTGTTTAAATGAATGGATCATAAAGAGCTTCAATTTTAATATTGATTACACACAAAATTGGGGTTTTCTAGTCTTTAGGAATATGTTTGAAATACATTTGAAAGAAGTAAACACTTTATAAAGTATACACATATTTCTTAATATTTTAAGCAATTTCAATAGAGCCATTCTTCATGGATAGGATGAGGTATATTTTTCAAACTATATTCAAGGGAAAATTACTCTCATGAGATATTACTATATTCCTGCATTCTAAAACGTATCTATTGAAACACGTAGCATTGGCTTCAGATTGAACATGTTCTTAATTTCAGAAACATTAAATAAGGGTCAAACATCTCTACCAGATACTTTCATGTGCTGAATTTTAACAATTTCAGTGCAATCTAAAAGAAATTTTTTCCCCTCACTTTTAGAGCTTCTTTTACTTCCTTGTTTCTCAAACTATAGATTAGGGGGTTCAGCATGGGAATCACAATGCCATAAAATATGGAGGCCACTTTCATATTCTGCTGGAAATAATTAGAATAAGGCTGTAAGTACATGTATGATAGTGTTCCATAGAAAATGGTGACTGTTGTCAGGTGGGAGGCACACGTGGATAAGGCTTTTTTCCTCCCAGCAGTACAAGACATCTTTAGGATGGCAGCCAGAATATACATGTAGGAAAAGATGACAACCAACACAGTGAACATCAAGTTAAATCCCACAAAGACGACAATTAGCATGACGTTGATGTCAATGTTGGAACATGAAAGGGTGATAACTGGGGGAATATCACAGAAAAAGTGATTGATGGTATTGGACTTGCAGAAGTTTAGTGAAAATATAAAACCTGTGTGTACAGAAGCATTTATTGAGCCCATGACGTACGAACCAACTACTAATTGCATGCAGGCTCTTCGAGACATCACTATGGGATAGCGAAGTGGGTTACAGATGGCTACATACCGGTCTACTGCCATAGCAGCCAGGAGGTAACAGTCACTGGTTGCAAATGTTGCATAAACCAATAATTGTATGACACAGCCCCCAAATGATATTGATTTATTTTCTACTGTGAAGTTTTGCAACATCTTGGGAGTGATAGCAGAGGTATAACAGACATCAACGAAAGCCAAATGTTGTAGGAAAAAGTACATGGGTGTGTGAAATCTGGAATTTGTCCTGATGAGTAGGATCATTCCAGTATTACCCACCATGGAGATCACATAGATCACTAGAAATACAATGAAGAGGACATACTGCAACTTGTGTTGGCCACTGAATCCCAGAAGAAAGAATTCAGTCACTTCAGTGCTATTTCCTAGATTCATGGCCACCAAAGTCTAGAAAGGACAAGAGGAGGACCAAGAAAAAAAGGGAAATATTGGTGACTTCTTGAAAGGAAACAGGCTCTTATATTCCATGTCACCTTTTTTGAATTAGCTTTTCATTGCAAACACTTCAAACAGGGTTACTGCTTTCCAAATATTCTTTCTATATTCTTGTTAAGAAACCCCCACATAAACAGTGATATGTGAGCAATGCATTCATTTTCAAAATAAAGAAGATTTCATAGAAGAAGATGGACTTCTAATATGTATGATTCTATGTAACATAGATTAAAACATGTTTCCACTATATTAAGCAGGTATCCATATATGCTTAAAGCCATATGTCAGTATGATTTTGTACCTCTTCATCAACTTATAGTTTTCTCAGCCATTTATCATTTTAATCCTAGCTTATAGTCCTGAAATTAGTAGAATTGCAGAAATTTTGTGAGATATGTTCATGTTCCACATATGTTTGAAGGCTTTAGAGTGTCTTTCTACTACTGTCCTTAGCATGCAACTGTCATCTAGGTGACATTCTTCAGAAGCCACATAATCATCTCTTTTTACATACATAGATATATGTCTGGATTTCTGAGAGATAGTCTTGCTTTTCCCATGGTATTCTTTTTTTTTTTAGTTATAGCCTAGCTACAGAACAAATCATCTTGTAAAAATTTTATTAATATATAATGATGGTTTATTTTTAGTCAAAAATCTCTTTTTTTCTACTTTGAGTCATGTTACCTCTGTACCTAGTTAGGTAGACAGCTGAGATATCTTCTTCCATGATTTTTCATATACTGCATTCCCTCAAACTCCCTGATTCCAATGCCTTTACTTTTTTTTTTTTTTTTTTTGGGTGAGGAAGATCAGCTAACATCCATGCCAATCCTCCTCTTTTTGCTGAGGAGGACCGGCCCTGAGCTAACATCTATTGCCAATCCTCCTCCTTTTTTCCCCTTTTTCTCCCCAAAGCCTCAGCAGATAGTTGTATGTCGTAGTTGCACATCCTTCTAGTTGCTATATGTGGGACGCTGCCTCAGCATGGCCGGACAAGCGGTGTGTCGGTGCGTGCCTGGAATCCAAACCCGGGCTGCCAGTAGTGGAGTGTGTGCATTTAACCACGAAGCCACGGGGCCAGCCGCCCCAATGCCTTTACTTTTAAACACCATTCCATATTGCTGAGCACTGCTCATTGTGGAGGAATGTATCATGGACACTTAGTATGGCAGAAACTGACTTGCTGCTCATCAATATATTTGTCTTTTCTTCTGGGCACAGCATCAGTACACACTTTCAACCAAACTTTTCCATCTGTGGTCATAATACCATGTTCTGCCCATAGAATGTGAGCAAATGTAATGAACGCTTCTTCTAGGACTCAGCCACCTCCTCCCTGCTCTCCTCAAACTGGAACCGTATGACTTTCTATTCCTTTCACTCCTCGTCTGTCAGCTAGATATTGATGTTCAGGGAAACTTTGAAAACTATGTGTTAGGATTGCCAAATAAAATACAGGACACCCAGTTAAATTTGAATTGCACATAAATTGTAGAAATTCTTTTTAGTAGAAGTGTGACTTAAATGTTGCATAGGAAATATTTACACTAAAATAACTTGCTATTTATTGCAGTTCGAGTTTAACTGAGCCTCTTTTATTTTTATTTACTAAGTCTGGCAACCCTACCTGTGTTCTTTATTGCAGCCTCCGTCCAGGTGTTCTCAAATGTCTGTGTGCAGCAGAGCCCCCTGCTAGCATCCCCTTTTCACCACTGGATTTTATGTGATTGAGAACTTCTACTGTGATAAGTCAATGAGATTTTGGGATTCATTTACTACAATAGTCTTATTTTTACCAACTGTCATTGCAGTCACACAATATGAGTTCTTTTTTAAAGGAATAAACATATGAAGATATAACAACAGGACAAGTTTTCAACCTATAATGTGGATTGATAAGTGATAAATGATTTATCAGACCCAAGAAGATCAAGTCCTGAGCCAGAAATGGAGAAAGCTGAGAATCACTAGATTTATACTGCAGAATCCTCAAAAGGCTCAGGAGTTAATATCAGCAGGTACACTGGAAGAGGGCTGAAGGGTGTATTAAGAGAATGAGCATTGGTTAAGAGTCTTCCAAGAAGCAAATTATAGAGAAACCTATCATTAGTAGCTCACCTAACATCTCAAATCTTCCTTCACTCATCAACAAACAAACATGGCTACTTGATAACTGAAGAATGAGGAAAGAAACCAAAGACCACTGGGAGGAAGCAGATACTACAAATGGTGAGGAAACATTTTCGAAACTCAACTATTTCCCCCTAAACATGTGTGCATGTGTGTGTGTGTATGAGATTAATGTACATACATTGTAGAATAGTTGCTACTTTCATGGAGGATAATTGGCAATGTACTTGTTGAAGGATACATGAATAAGTGGAATATATATGAATAAAGAAATATATATATATTCCACATGAATTATATATATATTCATATATCCTCATATATCCTCAAAAATTACATTCCCAATTATATATATGTGTATATATATAAATTATATATTACACATCATTATATATTATACATGTAAAATTATACATCATTACCAAGTGGCATTTATTACAAGGATGAAATACTGGTTCAATATTTGAAATCAATCAATGTAATCCACCATATCTACAACCTAAAGAACAAAAATCAGGGGCCGGCCCGGTGGCGCAAGCAGTTAAGTGCGCGCGCTGCAGCGGCCCGGGGTTCACAGGTTCAGATCCCCGGCGCGCACCTGACGCATCACTTGTTAAGCCATGCTGTGGTGGCATCCCATATAAAGTAGAAGAAGATGGCCACGGTTGTTAGCTCAGGGCCCATCTTCCTCAAGAAAAAAGAGGAGGATTGGCATCAGATGTTAGCTCAGGGTTAGTCCTCCTCACAAAAAAATAAAATAAAATAAAGAACAAAAATCACAGTGTCTTATAAATCAATGAAGAAAATGCATTTGACCAAATTCAATACCTAGTCATGATTTAAAAAATCTCAGGAAACTAGGAATAGGAAGGAACATCCTCAACTTGATGAAAAACATCTACAAAGAACCTACAGCTAACATCATAGTTAGTGGTCAAAGACTGAATGCTTGGCCCCTAAAATCGGTTACAAGACAAAGATACTCACCCTCACCAATTCTGTTCAGCATAGCTCTGGGGGTTCTAGTCAGTGGAATAAAGGAAGAAAAGGAATAAAATTCGTACAGATCAGACAGGAAGAAATAAAATGGTCCGTCTGGCATGTGATGTGTTGGCTGTGTAGAAGATCCCAAGGAATCTAGCACAAATTCTAGGCTTAATGAGTGAGTTCAGTAAAGTTGTAGAATATAAGATGATCATACAAAAATTAACTATATTTCTGTATTATCAAAGGATACATGGGAACTGTAATTAAAATATAACATCCTTTACAATCACTCAAAAACTGAAATACTTAAGTGAAAATCTAAGAGAACCTGTACAGGAGTTGAAGGCTGAGAATGACAAAACACCAATGAAAGAAATCAAATAAGATCTAAATAAATACACATACTGGGTTCATGGATTAGAAGACTCCATATAATATAATGTTAATTCTCAAATTGATATACAGGCTTAATGCAATCCTTATCAAAATTCCTGCAAGACATTTTACGGATATGGAAAAGATTATTCGAAAATATATATGGAAATACAAAGTGGTTAGCATAGCTGAAACAATTCTGAAAAAGAAAGTGGAATGAATCACTTCATCTGATGCGGTTTATTATATAGCTATAGTAATCAAAACTTTAAAATTTGAAGAGGGATAGGCAGAAAAATGGAGCAAAATAGAAAACACACAGGTACAGCCAACTGATTTTTGATGAAAGTGAAAAAGCAATTCGATAAAGGAAGGATAGTCTTTCCGAAAAATAGTGCCAGAGGAATTGGATATCCATAGGCAACAGAATGAATCTCAACCCAAATATTACACCTTACACAAAAATTAACTCAAAATGGGTCATAGATTTAAATGTAAAATATAAAACTATAAAAATTTAAAAGATAATATAGGACAAAACCTTCAGGACCCAGGGCTTAGTGAAGGGTTCTTAGACACGACACTGAAAGCACAATCCATAAAAGAAAAAAAAAAATCAATAAATTGGACTCCATCAAGGTGCAAACTTTTGGTCTGTTAAAGATCTGGTTAGGAGGGTGAAAAGGCATGCTACAAACTTGGAGAAAATATTTTCAAACCAGCTATCTGACAAAGGAATCATACTTAGAACATACAAAGAACCCTTAGCCTCAATATTTAAAAAACAATCAAATTAGAAAATGGTGAAAGATATGAACAAACAATTCATCAAAGAGGGCTATATGGATGGTAAATAAGCACACGGAAAGATGTCCAACATCATTAGGCATTAGAGAAATGCAAATTAAGAACACAATGAGATATCACTACATACCTATCCAAGAGGCTAAAATAAAAAACAGTGGTGACACCAAATGCTGGTGAAGATGCAGAGTAGCTGGATCTCTCATACATTGCTGGTAGGAATGTAAAATGCTATAGTCACTGGAAAATAATTTGGCATTGTCTCAGAAAACTAAACATACTCTTAGCATACCACTCAGTAATTGCTCTCCTGGGCAATTATGTTTGCACACAACTTTGTCCACACAAACGCCTGTACATAAATTTTGTAACAGCTTCATTTAAAATAGCCAAAAACAGTACACAACCAAATGTCCACCAATAGGTGAGTGGTTAAAGAAATTGTGTTACATCACATACAATGGAATATTACTCAGCAATAAAGAGGAAACAGCTATTGATACAAGCAACAACTTAAATGGATGTCAAGGGCATTATTCTGAGTGAAAAAAAGGCCAATCTCAAAGGGTCATGTAGTGTATTATTCCTTTCACCTAACATTCTCAAAATGCAAAATTATAGAGATGGAGAACAGATGAGTGATTTCCAGGGGTCAGCGTGATGGGGGAGGGTAATGGTGAGACTATAATGGGTAGCACAGTGTAAGTCTGTGTGGAATCTGACATATGTGATATCATAGGTCTGTATTTTGACTTTAGTGGTTGTTACATAATCTACACCTGTGATAAAATAACATAGAGCTACATATACACATTGTCACACACACCAATAAAAAATCCCACTTTGAAGTCATAGTATAATTATGTAAGACATAAATATAGAGAGAAAACTGGGTGAAGGATACATGGGATCTGTCTACAGTATTTTTGCAACTTCTGGTGAATGTATAATTATTTCAAAATAAGACGTTAAAAAGACAAAGAAAAAGAGAACAAGTAAAACCTGCTTTGCAGTGGTGCGAGATTCAAGTGAGCAAATTTATGTAATCTTGCCAACACAAGGCCAGGTATTGAATTAGTGCTCATCAAGTGGCCATAATAATACAGGCAAGTAATACATTAAGGGCATATAATAGTGACTGATTGATCGATTGATTCATTCATTCAATTATTTGTTCATTTATATCCTTTCCCAAAGAACACTCAGCCCAGCTGAGTTCCCTGACTCCATTTCCATTACATCACCAGCGATGAAAGGATTCCTCCCGGTCTTGGGCCAAAGTATGGTGGAACTGTGGCTCTGATCCTTTTGCTCTGCCACTTCCTGCACACACTGCAATGATACACAGCTGACGTTGAAAACTGGGATTTGCTTTGTTTTACTTACACCAACGTTGCCTCCAGATTCTCTTTCTGCAACTGGTACAAGCTGATTGCCCTCCAAGGTCTCTCTCTGTGGTTCCTTCTAATTGAGGAGTTTATAGCTGGGGCCTAAGGGATCAACACTTGCTCCCTTGAGAACCTGAGGTTCTGGGGCTGAGATGGAATTAGAAAAAAAACATTCATTAGTTATTCTCTGCTGAAGAAAAGCTCCGATTTCCAGAGGGGATGAAATTTATTTTTGTGTTTCTGCCATTAGGGACTTCCTGATTTCGTTTTTGAGAATTGCCCTGCTATTGACAAATTACCTTCCTTCCATCCCTTCCGTCTTTTTTTCTTTCCATTCTGATTCCTTGCTTTCCATTTTGTGTGTGTGTGTGTAAGAAACCAACCACATGGTTAAAAATTCAGAAGTATGTAAGGACATAGAGTCGAAACCAAGTACCCCTCTGTTCTTTGATTCCCAGTCTCTAGATTCTATCCCTGGAGATCACCACTGTTGTAAGCTTCTGTCTTTTCCATCCATAAGCCTTGCATTGCACTTGCAAACATCCTAAGAGTTACATTCTTTCTTTCTCACCCGCACAAATGGCAGTGTATTATTGACATTTTTCTGCAGCTTGCATTTCACTTAATAATTCTGGGACATCTGTCTATACCAGTACAGAAAGAGAAGTCTGACTCTTCTTAATAGTTGCATTATATATATATTTGTGTGTGTGTGTGTGTGTGTGTGTGAGGAAGACCAGCCCTGAGCTGACACCCAATGCCAATCCTTTTCTTTTCTTTTTGCCGAGGAAGACTGGCCCTGGGCTAACATCCGTGCCCACCTTCCTCCATTTTATATGGGACGCCTCCACAGCATGGCCTAACAAGTGGTGCATCAGTGCACGCCCGGGATCCGAACCGGTGAACCCTGGGCCACTGTAGCAGAGCACGCGCACCTAACCGCTTGCGCCACTGGGCCGGCCCTGTAGTTGCATTATATTTTATCCAACAGCTGCATCGTTTAATATGTTTATTCAAACTCTCCTCCCTGTTGGTAGATATTTAGATAGTTTCCAATCTTTTACTATTGTAAACAATGTTACCATAAATATTAGTGTGCCTAAGTGTGAACGTATCTCTAGGATCAAAAGGTATTTAGGAGAGGAGTCTCCAAGTCCAAGTGTATGAACAGTGTAATTTTGGTAGGTACTGCCAAGTGTCCTGCAAAGCAAGACTCTCTCAATTTAAATTACTTCTAGCAAATCTACGATGACTGTTTCTTCAAATCCTCTCTAATGCAATGCTGAGAAATTTTTATTAAATGTCATTATGATAGGTGAAAACCAACATATTTTGGTTTTATTTGCTTTATTCTCCTAAAAACCAGATTAAGCATCTTTTCACATGTCTAATAACCATAAGTAATTCTTTTTCTGTGAATTATCGGTTTATACATATTGTCCTCTTAAAAAGTATTTTCTTTGCTTGTATATTGATATTTTGAATCACCGAAGCCTTCCTGATAAAAATTGCAAATAGTTCTCAATATTAATTATTTTACATTGCTAATTGTGTATCTTACCATGCAAGAAATTTTTATTTTTATACTAGAAATTTATTTTGCATTTTGTGTTATATTTATAAAGGCATTCTTCACTTCAAAAGTTTAAAAAAATTTACCAATTTTTTATTGCCTTTAAGGTTTAATTTTTATTTATTTACACTTATAATCTACAGTTATATTATTTTAGTCACTAGCCTTAAATATGTAACTTGTGTATTGTTAACCGAGTCTGAATTTATTCATATCTTTTATCTAGTGCTGCATAAGACTAGTTACTGAGAGATTTTGACTCCATCTGAAAAGCTCATTCCTCAATTCCAAAGTAGTTTGCCTAGAATTTTAATTATAACTGTATTTAAATTTATATAAAATTGCTGTTATTATCTTATCACAATCAGTTTTTAGGTTGGTCAAAATGTCCTATTGAGGGGCTGACCCAGTGGTGTAGTGGTTAAGTACGCCCGCTGCACTTTAGCGGCCCAGGCTTTCCAGGTTCAGAACCCGGATGCGCACCGATGTATTGCTTGTCAAGCCATGCTGTGGTGGTATCCCATATAGAGTAGAGGAAGAAGGGCACAGATGTTAGCTCAGGGCTGATCTTCCTCACACACACACACACACACACAAAAGTCCTATTGATTTTTTTATTGAAGTATAGTTGACATATAACATTATATTAGTTTCAGATACGCAACATATGATTTGATATTTGTCCATCTTGCAAAATGATTACCATAATAAGTCTAGTCAACATCCATCACTGTACATAGTTCCAAAATTTGTTTTACTTGTGATGAGAACTTTTAAGATTTACTCTCAGCAACTTTCAAATATGCAACACAGTATTAACTGTTATTAACTATAGTCACTATGCTGTACACTACAGTCCCATGACTTATTTACTTTATAACTGTTAAGTTTGTACCTTTTGACCCCCTACACCCATTTCACCCACCCTCCACACCCCACCTCTGGCAACCAACTATCTTTGTTATCTGTGGGCCGAGTGTTTCTTTTTGTTCTTTGTTTCTTTTTTTAGTTTCCCCCTTATAAGTGAGATCATGCAGTATTTGTTTTTCTCTGCCTGACGTATTTCACTTGG
Organism: Ceratotherium simum simum; assembly: GCF_057802395.1. Lineage (NCBI taxonomy): Eukaryota > Metazoa > Chordata > Mammalia > Perissodactyla > Rhinocerotidae > Ceratotherium > Ceratotherium simum. Next base: position 17,049,460 of record NC_141933.1, read on the forward strand.
CAGAATGCCTTCAAAGTCCATCACCTTATATAATATTTTTATAGATATATATAAGACATTTTCTTATCCATTCATCCATCAATAGACACACAGGGGTTTTCCAATCTTGGCTATTGTAAATACTGCTACAATGAACATGGTGGTGCATACATCTTTTCGAGTTAGTATTTTCATTTTCTTTGGATAAACATCCAGAAGTGGAATTGCTGGATCAGACGGTAGTTCTATTTTTAATTTTTTAAGGAACCTCTATACTGTTTTCCATAGTTGCTATACCATTTTGACATTCCCACCAACAGTGTAGAAGGGTTCCAATTTCTCCACATTCTAGCCAATATTTGCTATCTTTATTTTTTGATAATAGCCATCATAACTAGTATGAGATATTACATTATTGCAGTTTTGATTTGCATTTCTCTGATGATTAGTGATGTTGAGCACCTTTTCACATACCTGTTGGCCAACTGTGTGTCTTTTTTGGAGAAATGCCTAAGTCATTTGCCCATTTTTAATTTGGGTTATTTGGTTTTTTATACTATTGAATTGTGGGAATTCCTTATATATTTTGGATTTTAACCCTTTATGAGATATATGGTTTGTAAATATTTTCTCCCATTTCTTTTCATTCTGTCGATTATTTTCTTTGCTGTGCAGAAGGCTTTTAGTCCCCCTTGTCTATTTTTGCTTTAGTTTTTTTGTGTTTTTGGTGTCATATCCAATAAATCATTGCCAAGGCTAATGTCAGGAAGTTTTCCCCCTATGTTTCTGGTAGGAGTTTTATAGTTTCAGGTCTTATGTTTAAGTCTTTAATCCATTTTGAGTTTATTTTTATACAGGGTGTAAGATGGGAGCCCAGTTTTATTCTTTGCCTGTGGACATCCAGTTTCCCCAGCACTGTTTTTTGAAGAGACTATCCTTTCCCCATTGTGTATTCTTGGCACCCTGTCGAAGATCAATTGACTGTATATGCATGGATTTAATTCTGGGATCTATGTTCTGTTCCATTGGTCTATATGTCTATCTTTATGTGAGTACTATACTGTTTTAATTACTGTAGCTTTGTAATATATTTTGAAATTGGGAAGTGTGATGTCTCCAGCTCTGTTCTCCTTCTCGAGATTGCTTTGGCTATTTGGGGTCTTTTGTGATTCCTTATGAGTTTAGGATTGTTTTTCCTGTTTATGTAAAAAATGTCATTGGGGTTTTGATGAAGATAGCATCAAATCTGTGGACCTCCTCGGGTGGAATGAACATTTTAACAGTATTTAGTCTTCCAATCCATGAACATAGATGTCTTCCCATTTATTTGTTTTTAATTTCTCTCATCAATGTTTTGTAGCTCTGACTCCCTTTATGTTGTTATTGCCACATATTACATGTTTACACATTGTGTGCATATTAAAATATATTTATCACTATTGTTTTATGAATTTGTCTTTTAAATCATATAAGAAAAAAAGAGGAGTTACAAACCAAAAATAGAACAATACTGGCTTTTATATTTATCCATTTGATTACCTTTACTGGTGTCCTTTATTTCTTCATATGGCTTCAAGTACTGCCTGTTGTTCTTTCATTTTAGCCTGAATGACTCTCTCTAACATTTCTCGTAGGGCAGGTCTACTTGTGACAAACTCCTTCAGCTTTTCTTCATCTGAAAATGTCTTCATTTCCCTTTCATATCTGAAAAATAGTGCTGCTGTATATAGACTTTTTGATTGGTAGTTTTTTCTGTCAACGCTTAAAATATGTCACCCCTATGGCCTCCCTGCTTTCTGAAGAGAAATTAGCTGTTAATCTTATTGAGAATCCATTTTACGTGATGAGTCAGTTCTCTCATGCTGCTTTCAAGACTCTCTTTTTCTTTGAATTTTGACAGATTGTATATCGTCTAGGTGTGTATCTCTTTGCTCTTATTCTGCTCGGAGTCCATTGAATTTCTTGGCTGTGTAGATAAATGTTTTTCTTTATATTTGGGAATATTTCAGCCAATATATTTTAAAACATTTTCTCTATCTCTTTCTTTCTGTCCTCTCCTTCTGGGACTCCCTTTATATATATGTTAATATGCTTGATGGTATTGTGGGAGATCAAGATTTGGCCACCCTGAAATATATCTCTTTACCTTGATTGTTTTCTCTGATGGACATTTGACCCCCCCCACTACCTGCCTAAAGAATTTGACATAGTAACTCCTTTTCCTGGAACAGATCTTCTATCTGATGGCTGTAATATAATGCAAAATAGATGTTACAATAGAAAAGGCACCAACAAGCCCATCTTATCGGAAGTTCTGTCTCTCTGGCCACATTCTCTGGATGGCCCTGCGAGGAGTTGCCAGACAAACATTTACATTCATAAGGGAAATCTCCATTTGTAAAGGTATCTCCTTCTCTGTATTGGGAAGAGGAGGGATGACCTCATTTCTAGAAACTTATCAATGTGGAAAGTGAGGCCTTAAATCTGCATAATAACCTTAACTCTTGTTTACTGTGCTTTAGTGGTAATCTCCTGTAACTGACTCCCCCCACCCCCAACATCCTCCTTTGTCTTTAGCTGAACATGGTATTTAAGACGAGAATTTCTGCTATTGTGTTGAGAAATGCAGTGTCCCTGGTTTCTCTCATGTATACATGTTATTAAACTTGGTATTATACATGTTATTAAACTTGGTATTATTTTCTCCTGCTAACCTGTCTTGTTAATTATTTGGCCAGCCAGAAGAACCTTAAGGGAAAGGGCAGAGGGGGATTCTCCCTCTTCCCCCACAGTATTCTACCAGTGTCTCGGGGCTGTTTATTTTTCTTTATATTTTTTTCTTTCTATTCCTCAGCCTGGATAATCTCAGTTAACTTCGCTTCAAGGTAACTGATTTTTTCTTCTGCCTGCTCAGATCTGCTGGTGAGCCTTTCTGGTGAATTTCTCATTTCACTTATTTTATGTTTAACTTCAGAATATCTATTTTTTAAAAAATAATTTCTTTCATTTTACTGATATTCTCTTTTTGGTGAAATATCATCCTCATATTTTTTTTTAGTTCTTTAAAAATGGTTTTCTTTAGTTCTTTGAACATATTAAAAACAGTCAATTTAAAGTCTTTGTGTAGTAAGTCTAAAGTGTGAGCTTTCTCAGGATAGTTTCTATTGATTGGCTTTTTATCCTGTATATGAGCCATATTTTCTTCTTTTACTGCATGTCTTGCAATTTGTTTTTTTTGAAAACTGAACGTTTTATATAATATAACATGGCAACTCTGGAAATCAGATTATCTTTCTCCCCTGCATTTGATATTGTTTCTGTTTGATGTTCTTCTTAATATTTGTTTGTTTAGTGACTTTTCTAAATGAATCCTTTAAAGAGTGTCATCTTTTTCATGTGTCATCGCTGAGTTCTCTGCTCAGTTAGTTTAGTGGTTAGCTAATGATTCCAATAAAATTATTTAAATGCCTGAAACCAATAAGTTTTCCAGTCTTTGCCAAGGAGCTCTGAGTGTATATTGGAGTATACCTTCAACCCTCAATAAAGGCAGTTTATAACTCCAGCTCAGTCTTCACAGATTAATTTTGCCAATCTACGGTTTGTCTTTTCTTTTCCTTAATAGCATCTTTAGAACCAGAAATTTTAAATTTTGATGAAGAAAAAAATATATATTTTTCTTTTATGGTTTGTGCTTTTGGTTTCCTATCTGAGACTTTTTTGCTATCCTAAGGTCATGGAGATTTTCTTCTATCTTTTATTTTAGAATTTTTAGTTTTAGCATTTACATTTGTATGTAATATACATTGGGTATATAATCCTTTTCAAATTAATTATTGTGCATAGTGTGAGAAAAAGATAAAATTTATTCACTTTTTCTCTATGGCTATATACCTTTTTTTCTTTTTTTGAAAAGACAATAATTTCATCATGGAGTTGGCTTATTCCTTTTGTTGAAAATCAATTTACCATCTATTTGTTGATCTAATTTCTTCACTCTATCTTTGTTGCAGTGGTCAATATATCTGTCCTTATGTTATTATAAGACTAGTTTATTTACTATATCTTTAAGTTAGTCTTGAAAATAGATAGCATATGTCCTCCAACTTTGGTCTTCATTTTCAAAAGTATTTGGCTATTCTAGAATTTTTGTCTTTCCAAATAAGTTTTAGAATTAGCTTATCAATCTCTACTGAAAACCTGGCATTTTGAGTGGGATTTCATTGAAAGTATTGATGAATCCTGTGAGAACTGGCATTTTAACAATATGGGGTTTTTCAATTCTTCAACATGATATATCTTTCTGCTTATGTAGGATTTCTTATTTTTTCTCAGAAATGTTTGTAGTTTTCATCATAAAGATATTACACATATTTTGTTAAATTTAACACAAGTATTTCATGTTTTTGGATGCTATTGTAAGTGGTATTTAAAAAATTTCATTTCCACTTTTTGCTAGGGTATAGAAATAAGATTGATTTTTCTTCTATTATATTTTAGTTTTCTGTTTTCTATTTAGTTTAATGATTAATGTATACTAATTTTTGCCTAGCCACATTATTGACTTCTGTTGTTTATATGAGAGAACTCTCCTGAGATATCCAGAAAAAATCATATCATCTTCAAATAATAATTTTTACTTTTTGATTTATTTCTTTTTATTGATTTCTATGGTCTAAGTGTTTTGATGAGTAGCTTCAGAATAATTTTAAGAACAACTTATCAAAGCTATCTTTTACTTGTTCCCAACTTTAAATAGAATGCTTTCAGTGTTTTCCCGTAAATATGATGAAGTCTTTGGGTTGAGGTATTTTTAGCTTTTATTTAAACGTTGGGAATAAGAATAAATGTTTAATCTTAGCAAATGTTTTTCAGCATCTGTGCAGATGATTTCGTGATTTATCTTTTAAAATCACTTTAGAAATAGTATTGTATTAATAGATTTTCTTATATTTTACTATTTCGTGCTCCTATAATAAGAATAACTTGGTTTGGTGTATTATTCTTTAATATGCTGCTGAGGTCTTTTTTTGTGTTTGTGCTGGAATTTTTATTATGGATTTTTGTATTGAAAATCATATTTAGTATTTGAGGATGGTATTGGAGTATAGTGTCTGAGCTGTCTTTGATAGCCTACTTCAAAAAATTATCTTGAAACATTCCTTCTTTTCGTATGTTCTCCAACAGTTCCAACACCACTGATACTGTCTAGTCCTCAATAATTGTTTAGAGCTCCAGGGCTAGTGCTTCGGAAAAGAGAAGTTTGCATTTTTACTACTTTATTTCTTCGACGTATACTGCTCTTTAATCTCTTCTGTGGTAACTTTTAGCAATCAATATTTCTTTAGAAAAAGCATCCATTCCATCAGGTTCTTGTATTCATTTGCGTGTTTGAGAGTAAGTATTCTTCTCTCATTGTTTAATATTTTCTTTGTTCCCCAGTACATTTTTCTTGATATATTAGCAAATGATTTGTCCATTTTACTTTTATTTTTAGCTTCAGAGAATGAGTTCTTGGGTTTATTATTTCTGTCATTTAAGAGGTTTTCAATATTAATTAAAAAAATTATTACTCTCTTCTCTTTTCCTTAATATTATTTTCTAATGCCCTGAAATGTTTGCTTACTTAATTTATTATTGTTGTATCCTATTTATCATTAGTATTTATAGCGTTATAAATTTTATTTGAACACCCTTTGTAGTGTATAGATATTTATGCAATGGTTTGTAAAATATGATTTTATAGACATTTGGCAATTTCATTATTTCCATCTTCAATCAAAGGGTTGTTTAAATGAGAATTTTCAGTTTAAGCTTTAGAATTTTAGTTGTTTTCACCTTCAACCTTTATTATTAATTTCTAAATACAGTTCATTGTCTCAGATAATATTTTCTATACTCTTTCCAATTTTCAGAATTTATTGTATATTTTATAATTCTTCCATGGGCACATAAAAAGGAAGAAAAGAAGAAGGAAGGGAGAAAGAAAGAAGAGAGAAAGAAAGAGAGAAGGAAGGGGAAGAAGGAAAAAAGAAAGATCTTTTCCTGGTTTCAAGTTATTATGAAGATGAAAATCAGCTCTGCCAGTAAATCAGACTGTGATGTGTTTAACACAATGTCAATGGTCACAGAAAGCCAATAAGAAACAGTGTTTCTAACTGGACTCCCCAAGTCCACAAGGCAACTGTACAAAGACTAAGAACTCCATCTTTCAAGTGACTGCTACTTTCTCACCAATGATGTGACTGTTCCTACTTTATTCCTTCCACTTCTTGAGCAATGCTTACTGAAATATCTAGTTGCTGATCTGCTCCTGCTTTTTGACAGTATCCAAATCTAGAGAGAGTACCTGCTTCCCTAATCCGTACTTGGATTCATTCAGCAAAACTTGTACCCTATATAAAAGCCTCTCCTATCCCTCTTACTGAGATGCCTGCAGCTTCTGTGGAGTGTGTGTTGCAGAAGCAAAATAAACCAAAATTTTGACTCCAGATGTGTTTGATTGGTGGACTTTAACAATATAGAGTTTCTGTATATGATTTATTCTCATTAATTATGTCAAATAGTTCTTCCGTAACTTTATTTTTAAATTTTTTTATCAACCTGATCTGTCATGAATTCAAAGAGGTAATTAATGTTTATGACTTCTATGTTTCTTTTGTCTGTGTATTTCCTGTTTTTTTCACTTTTTGAATATTGAGGCAATATTATTTAATATATAGATTTTCCATGAATATTTCTGCATAGAACAATTCTTATGTGCAAGGCATTTACAGCCACTACATTTAAGAATGTCTGTATAAGGAGACATATCAGGATAATAAAACTTAGAGATGTCTCCCTCTCCAGAGAAGGTTCGGGGTAGTAAAGATAAAGACCTCTCCTTCCCTCTTTGGGGAAGATTTGCTTACATTCTAGAGTGAAAGTGAGGTTTCTTTTTACAGAAGGAAATATGGACATGTCACCAGCAACCCTAAGTAAGATCAAAATTTCCTAATTTGGGGATTCCTGTCCTTCAATGCACCTTGCTGCAAAGGCTGGTGTGATCTATTTTCTCTTGGTATGGTTTGGGTTATGCTTGGCTCCATATCACAGTGTTCCTGCCTCAGCCCATAGATTTGGAACTTCTGGAAATGTTCAGAAAGGCAGTAAGCCCCCATCCTGTCAATCCTCCCACTCGCAACTTCCTATGGTTTAACTGATTAATGAAATTGAAAGAAGAAATATAACATGTAATCTCAGCCTTTTTGTTAACACTGCCTGTCCACAGAATGAGTGTGTGCTTGAATCCTTTTACCCAAGTGTTATGAGAGGTTCAAGGATTCGATCGGAGATGTAAAAGAAACTTTCCACTCCAAACAAATGGACTAAAGGTATATTTTATTGTATAGAGGAGAGTAAAGGCGGTAGTCTGCAAACAGATCTGAATAGGTCAAATAATAAGAGGGAAAAACATCAGCCCGATCGGAAAGGGAAACACCAGATCAACTGAGATAGTGGCAGATTCGAATAGGTCATTAAATAAGAGGGAAAAACATCAGATCGATTGGAAAGGGAAACACCAGATTGACTGAAGGGAAATGACATTAACTGGAAAGAGAAACACCAGGTTGAGTGAAAAAAGAACAAGTCAGATTGGTTACTCACAACATCCATGCCCCACTGCCAGCAAGAGTCCCTTCAATTGACACAGCTGGGCAGGAATCCAATCATCACAGGTCCTGGGCAGGGCATTCCCTCCACAGATGAGACTCTCACCAGGCCTCAATCTCCAGCAGTTTACATAGCATCGGTAGTTTCAAGAGTAAATAGTTACAGAGTTTATAGAGCAACCATTCAATGTTCCCATGCACAAATGGTTATCAGTGGCATACGTGCACTGAGCCTCCTGGCTATCGTCCCAGCCCAGGAGTTGTGTACGTGCATTGTTTTCCCTGATTATCACCCCAGCCCAGCACAGATGGCCAGTCTGCCCAGGAATGTGATGGCCAAAGGACCTTGAAATATTACAAATTGAAACTATCTCTGTGGGAGAAAGGCCAGTTCCTGGGAAAAAGGCCAGTTCCCACCACACAGAAGGCAGCTTTATATTTCTTTGTGTGCTGGTGGCTGTAGGTTAATGGAACGGCCAAACATGGCTGTACTCATGTCAAGACACCAAGTGGATAGAACACTCATGTACTGTCCCAGTTATGATGTCTATTGTTTAACCTGGATTCCTCCATCTCTCCTCACTCATGGAGATTGAGAGGAATAAGGCATCAATTCTGGGTAAATGAGTCTGTTCTGTAGCACCACACTCCGCATTGGATATTGTTTTCCTAATGTGTACACCTGCAAGTGAGTATAACTGGAGATTCAAGTTCTATTTCAACTACAACCTTATCAGTGATAAACTTATATGTTCTATATTTGCCTGATTCCTTTGTCAGTTTCCCAGTTGGTTAGACACCCTATGTGGAAAGGAGAGAGATTGATCCTAAAGTCTGAATATGTATGAATATTCATTCACCTGTTCTTTCTTTTATCTTCCTTTCCTCACATTTTCTCCAAATAAATTGCCCTTTCAATTATTTTTTACAATACTAAAAGAGCTTTGCTATAGGGTAATAGCAAGAGTAACAGTACCTCTCTAAGGAAGACAAGAAAAGATTCTTGTCCTGGTGAGTCTTTATATTATAGTTGTTAGGGGCACTTAACAACATTTATCATACACTCCCTTTTCCTTTTCTTTTTTTTAAAGGCAGGTATTTGAAAAAAGGTTCCCTCAAAATGTGTAAAAGCAATATCAAAGATCTTCTTATCAGATGTTTTCTCTTTCAGAAACACATGAATTAGAAGCTTATTTATTTAATATTTAAGATGTTTTTCAATATCCTTCAGATGTTATTGACATAATTAAGGAATGCTTTTGTATCTCATAAACATCTGCTACACCTTCTGCTGTTGAAATATAAATGAGAACTGTTGGTTTGCTTGTTGAATCATGTTGAGTTAGAAATCGAGGTTCAAAGTAGAAATACTTCTATCCAACTCCTTTTAGGGCTTCTTACACATGGTTTCTCAGGCTGTAGATGAGGGGGTGTTACACAGGAATAATAATACCACTAAACACAGAAGACAGTTTTTCTTGCTCTTGAGGCTCTGTGCTACAACGGTGCAGATACATGTAAGAAAATGTCCCATAGAAAAACGTTACTGCTGTCAGATGGGAGGCACATGTGGAGAATGTTCTTTTCCTCTCTGCAGCAGAAGACATCTTCAGGATGGCAGCCAGGATGTATATGTAGGAAAAGATGACAACCAACATAGTGAATGTCAAGTTAAACCCCACAAAGACTGTTAGTAGTATGAGACTTAAGTAAATATTAGAGCATGATAGGGCAAGAATTGGGGGTTCAACCAGAAAAAGTGGTTATTTGTATTGGATTTGCAAAAGTTCAGTGAGAAACTAAAACTTATATTTACAGAGGCATTTAGAAAACCCATGAAGTATGAACAAATTAAGGGCTGAATGCAGGCTCTCTAAGTCATGAGTATTGGATAGTTACAGAGAGGGTTACAGATGGCCATATGACAGTACACTGCCAAAGCAGCCAGGATGTAGCATTGACTTGTTACAAAAGCACCATAGACTAGTCATTGCACGATACATCCTGTGAATGAGATTGAATGCTTTTTCCCAACAAAGTTTTGCAGCATCTTGAGAGTGATAACAGAGGTGTAGCAGAGATCAACAAAACCAAGTGTTGAAGGTAAAGTACATAGGGGTGTGAAGGCTACAATCAGTCTTGATGAGTAGGATGATGCCAATATTACCCACTAGGGTGGCCACACAGATCACTAGAAATACTATGAAGAGGATATGGTAAGATTTGTGTTGGCCAGCAAATCCCAGGAGAATGAACTCAGATATTTCAGTGCCATTGTTTTGTTTCATGGATAACAAAGATTAAATATCAGCTGAAAAAGTGCAAAGAAAAAAGAGCAAAGAAAGCTAAGACCCTTGTGATCCTTTAACTCTGGAATTATAAATGGTATAATATTTGATTTCATAGTGGAGTCAGAGAATATTTTCTATGAGATTATTGTCTTGGCATTTAAAACCTTGATACCTGACTTAGATAATTTCATCTTAGTTTGAGGGAATTGCCATGGACCAATAGCTGTGTTCTCAGGGTGCAAAGTCATTTGCATTTCATAAATATATTAGGGCACATATAAGAATATACTTTTATTTAATTATGCTTTCTTTTATGCTCCCTGTGTTTTAATTAGAAACCCCAATTTGCTTAAATACTAATTATTAAATCTGAATTCATGCCTTCCTATAGAGTGCTATATGACCTTGCTCCCACTTATCTCTGTAATTTCATTTTATCCTTTTCCTTTCCTTAGTCTCTTCTCTGTCATGATTGACTCATGGACATGTAGAGTCCTTTATAGAATTGTTTGTCAAAATATGTATGGTAAAAAATAATTTTCTTTGCAGAATTGTCAGTATGTAGTGTCTCAATAATTTTTTAAAAAGCAATAAAAAATTCCCAGCATTGTCAAAATTCTGTAATTGTTTCATGCTCACTCTCACTTTCAGTAGTTATCTCATTGTAGAGTACAAACAGAGGGTCCAAGGAGTGTTGCTGGTCCATGGACCACACATTGAGTAGCATGCTCTATGTTGTCCATCTATCATAATTTACCTATGTGCTTTCCCAGTGATTTTCTAGCAGATTGCCTACAACTTTTCTTACTAGAAATAACTCTGTGAAAAATTTCTTTTGGTATACTCCTAGGGACATTTTTGACTCTACGGGTATGCACACATTTAACTTGACCAAGTTTTTCCAGATCTCTTTCCATAATGGATGCACCAGTAGATACTTTTACTAATTGTGAATATGATACTGAATCTCTTAATCTCAAATTCATATGCCCAATGCAGAGTAAGCCAAACACTGAGACTTCAGTTTTTGGAGATGGAGAAAAATTTATTCAAATTGGTGAAAACAAGAAGGCAGGAGCTTGGTTTCACTGAAATCTGCCTTAATAAGAGAAGAAAGTAGGGGGTTTTATAGAGCTAAGCGGTGTAGCAGAAGGAGTTTAGGAGAAACAAAGTGGTAGTCTGTGTTTTTTCCACTCCCAATAAGCCCCTAGGCAGTCTGACTTCTGACAACTGCAGCTTCAGACTGGTTATCTGGTGATCCTTGAAGGCATTCTCTTTCTTGTGTAAAACAAGCTCATAAATCTTTGTGATCTTTGAGTTACCCCTTAGATTAAACAGGAAAATAGAAAATTGACAAGATTAGCTTCTTTTCATAACAAAGTTGAAAAGTAATCTTACTGAATATTTACAGTAACCCTCAGGTACCTGGCTTCAATCCCCACTGTCTTTTTTCCCTTCCTCATTTCTGTAGGAAGCAGGGCATAGATCATTCTGGCTACTTCCTTCCTAAAGGGGGCAAAGATGGGGAAACTGAGGAATGAATTTTTCAACCTGAGATAGAAAATACTCTCAGGTACTAGGTTATATTTTGCAACTTGCATTATTAGAATTCTTGGGAAATTCTAATAATCCAAGTATCCTTCAAGGTTTGAGGGTCAAAGTCAACAAGGAAGCATAATAGCCAGTTCATAGATAGCAAACAAAAACCTCAAAGACAATCTACTAGAATCTAATATCCACAAGTGTGTATTATAGTTTCTACTGATACATAATTTCTCTCTCTAATGTCACCCTCATTTTTACCAAAGATAGCCAAATTAAGACTAATTGGTTAACTTGGCCTAATTATTTACATAAGTATAGCAAGAACAGCAATTGATCATATAGGCTCTTTTAAATCTGTTTTTCTGGAACTTTTTATAAGGAATCTCAGATTGAACTTTAAAGGCCTCTCGAGGCAAGGCCAAGCAAAGCCCAGGACTTGTCGTCAGACTCTGCCTGCAATACCTATAGATTTGGGTGAATTCCTCTCTTCTTTTGAGGTTCCGCAAGATATCCTGAGGTTCCTTTCACCTGCCAGAGAAGTGACCTTCTTTACTCACCTGGTAAGGTTTCTGGGCACCTTGTAAGCAAGGGACCAGGCCAATATTTCCAAGTGGCTTTATTTCATAAAGTCAACCTCTGTCCCTTAGCTGCCTTGTCATATTCGAGCTCACATGTTTTTCTCAAATAAGACATTCCAGATAAAGCCTTGGTAATATAACCAATGTTTCTAATCTTGTAGAACAGATCCTTATTGAACTTATGCAAATGACTATATTGTCATGAAAACAAGAATATTTACTCACTAAGAGTTTCCAAATTCTGAAGGGATCAGGTAGAGAGAAAAAGATAAACATTTCAGTTCTGCTTACAAAGGTATAATTTACCAAATTACTATAAGTCATAGTTAGCTTAAGAGAAAAGAGAAAAAGATTTCCTTAAATCTGGAGAAAATAAAACAGTAATAATAAACAATATCTCAAATGAAAGTTATAAAAATTATAATCATCCTCATCAGTTCAGTTAGTCCCATTTAATCAATTTTCAATCTTTTTTTTTAGCAGTTTCATGAAGTCATCAGTTTCTCTGTTAAGAGTTCTTTAATTTCTTACCCAGTTCAGTTTTATGATCTGAAAGTTTATCCAAAATCTGTATTCTACAATAAATGTCAGAGTCCTTTCCATGAATCTCTCTGAAGATGAAACATATTTACACAAGCAGAACTAGTATAATGACTAGTATAGTATAACCAGGACAGATAAAACACTTATATCAATAACATTTACCCACACAATATCATTGGTTCATATGAAACAATTTTTAGTTATCCATTTAGCCATGGTGGCAATTAAAGATTTCCAGGCAAATGCACAAAATTAAATAGCTGTCCTGTTATTAAAGACCTCATAAAAACAGTACAGGAAATTAACTTTGCTAAAACATAAAATCCATACACTTCTGGTAGACTACTCAAAGAAAAATATTTCAGAATCACTTTATCAAGAGTAGACTAAAAGTTTAAGAAAATTATCCTTAAAAAACCACCAAATTCTGATTTTGTACCAGCTTTTGATATTAAAATTCATTAAGTTAATTGAATGAATTTTAATCGTAGCCAACTTGACCATGCACAAAATTCCTGTCTCAGAGCTTTTCTTCCATAAACCTTCTATAACCTTTTTTTAATAAACAAAAATATCTTCATTTCTTAATACCTTTTTACTGAAAAGATACATCTTACTTTCCTTGAATACAATGATGTGTCCCCTACTAATTTTACTAGCTTTATTCACATATATTAATTAGAATTTTTAACCCTTAGAAACCTTAAATTTTGCTGAAAACTAAGAAGTAAGCAATTATAAACCATCTTTTATATTAGCATCCTGTGGCTCGGTAAATTTATAAATACTTTTTACAATTTCTAGAAACATGCTACTTCATAGTACAGTGTTTTGAATTAAACACAAGACATTTTTACTAATTGACCCAAATGTTTTTTGGTTTCTGTGTAATAAGCCAAAGGTAGACAAACCTATATTTAGTAATTAATGTCTAATATTTTTTATTTGGAAATTATCTAGGTATTCAATAAATTTTCAATCATTTAATTTGACCTAGCAAAACTTAAAAGTTTCAAGTTACCAAAAGGTTTTTAAGTTTGGTACATACACCATAACATATAATTATTGTTAAAAACTTCACCCAAAAACTTTTATCTTACTTACATCTATTTAGTTTACTTGTGTCCAATAATTATGCTTAGATTCCCTACAAAAACTTCATGAGACATTAGACAAAATCAGCTTATCATTTTAAGTTATTATTTTGCTGATAAATTTGTAACAGGGATAACATGAGCTTATTTTACTAGTAAACCCAGGCTGCATATCTGTGTCATATTCAATGCTGATAACTCTGAGGACATGCCTATTTCAATCAAACAAACAAAATTAAACACACTTTCATTTACAAAGATGATTTCATACCATGTTAACTTGACAGACTTTTGGGTTAGTTTCTATTACATTTAGAAATAATTTATATATTACTTTAAGAAATCAAATAGAGCTCTTAATTTTGGCCATACCATATAGAGGTAGAAAAATGTCTCACACTGTGGAGCCAGCCCTGTGGCCTAGTGGTTAAGTTTGGCGCACTCTGCTTCAGCAGCCTGGGTTTGCTGGTCTGGATCCCGGGTGCGGACCTTCCCCACTCATCAGCCATTCTGTGGCAGCAACCCACATACAAAATAGAGGAAGACTGGCACAGATGTTAGCTCAGGGTGAATCTTAAGCAAAAAGAGGAGGATTGGCAACAGATGTTAGCTCAGGGCAAATCTTCCTCAGCAAAAAACAACAAAAAAATTCTCACATTGTATGGGCTCAGGCAACCCTATTGACTTCCTTTAGCATGTTTAATTAACATTGTCTGAGGGCAGATTTATGTGCTGTTTTACAATATTAATACTGGGGGAAGGTTTCCCCTAGTGAGACACAATGTCTATCCCCACAATACAATTTATCACACAATCATGCAAAAGACGTGTAATCACTTAATTCCATCCAATCTTATATATCTAATCATAGCTTTCATTAGGACTTCATCAACAAGTCTCAGTCATTTTAAATAATGGCTCTCAGGTCCTAGAGAACACGAGAGCAGAGAATCTACATCACAAAGGCACAGAGAAAGCATTCAAGTTTTCTCCAAGATGAGTTTCTTGGGCATATTTGCCTCATAAGTCCCAGTACCTATGAGAAATTTTTAGAGGAACAGGTGAGTCTTTGGGATTGGCAAAAGGACAAGTGAACTTTGAACCACTTTCTAGATCCACACCTCTGGCCTTGCAGGGATTTGCAAGCAAAGATGGTTGTTTTCAGTTCCCCACAGAACTGGATTACAGTCTGAATGACAAGAGACTTTGACCCACACTTTCAGCAACATTTTTCCAATTGCTTCTTTATATCAGGGAGATTTTAACTTAAGAAGTGAATCAAAAGATTTTTATGTTCTAAAACTTCAGGACAATGTATTGTACCTTTAAAAAGTCTGCACAAAGTATTCAATAAAGTCCATCTTTACAAGTGCACAGTTCAACTCTAGACCAATTTACTCTGGGTAGGCTGGTAGCTTTCATTAGCATCTATAAGACAATGAGAGGAAACTGAGACCTCAAATCTGATTAAGTTCTTAAGACTAGTCATTACAAGAGCTTTCTAATTATTTTTACAATTTAGAAGTTTTTCCAATTTAAGGATCTGTAAAGAGTATTGTGGCCATGTGGTGTTATAAAACAGTATCTTTTTTCTTTTTCATGGGCTTGTAGCTAAAAGTTGCCCAGTTTTGGAGACTGTAGCCCAGGAGGCTACAGGTAGGGATTGAATTAGTGTTCCCCACAGCTGACTAATACACAAGACAAATGTACCCACACAAAGCCAAAATCCTACTCCTGCAGGACAAAAACAGAAGGTGAAGTCCAACAATCCCCTGGATGTCTCCCAAATGAGGGTCCCTCCTTTCTAACCACACAAAATGCAAACAGAGATACAGAGAATTGATGACTGTACATGTTGTAGTGACTCACCCAGTAAACACAAAGCTGAAAGTACTCACATATAAGACAAACACATCCAAACAAGGACAAACAGTAGGCCAAGGTCCAACATGTTTCTCCACTCCAAGCAATCATTGTGCTGAGGGCGGCTGATGCCAGCTGGAAGGGGGGAGCCACAGGGGAAGTCTCCTGGGCGAAGACACCTTGGCAGCTGCTGGGATCAACTAACCACCTCAACCCTCACTGGGGCCATCCAGCCGCAGGCACAAGACTCCTGGCTGGCTCACCAAAATTGATACCAAACCTCTTGATCTCAAGTTCATGTGCCCAATGCACAGGAAGCCAAACATTGAGATGTTGGTGCTTGGAGATGGAGAAAGGTTTATTCCAACTGGCCAAAACAAGAAAACAGGAGTATGGACCCACTCAAATCTGCCTTAAAAAGAGAAGAAAGCAGGAGGTTTTATAGAGATAAGGGGTCTGGCAGAGGGAGTTTCAGAGAAACAAAGGGGTAATCCTTCTTTCTTTCACTCCTGATAAGCCCCTGGGCAACCTCATTTCTGGGCATCAACCACAGCTGGGGGCTGGTTATCTGGTGATCCTTGAAAGTACTCTCTTTGTTCTGTAAAATAAGCTCATATATCCTTGTGACCCTTGAGTTGTACCTCAGGTTAAACAGGAAAGCAGCAAATTGACAAGAATAACTTCTTTTCATAAAATGTTGAAAGGTAATCTTATTGAATATTTACAGTAACCCTCAGGTACCAAACTTCAGATGGAGGTTTCTGTATCCTAAGTTCCTTGTGAACATCAGTATTTTCCTAATATTTTTTAGCCAGGAAAATAGGTGGAAAGCAGTATCTCATTTTTATTTGTTTTTTCCTTTTAATTACAGGTAAATACAATCACTGTCTCATGTTCTTAGAATTTTGGGATCCTATTGTATTTATTATTTATTTATTTATATCGAGGTAACATTGGTTTATAACATTATATAAATTTCGGGTGTACATCATTACATTTTGATGTCTGTGTAGAGTACATCATGTTCAGAACCCTAAGACTAATTACCATCCATCACTGTACACATGTTCCCTGTCACCTTTTACCCTCCTCCCTCCACCTTTCCTCTCTAGTAACTGTCAATCTAATCTTTGAATCTATGTGTTCGCTGTTGTTGTTGCTTTTATCTTCTACTTATGAGTGAGATTATATAGTATTTGACTTTCTCCATCTATTTCACTTATCATATTACCCTCAAGGTCCGTTCATGTTGTCACAAATGGCAAGATTTCATCTTTTTTTTTTTTTATAGCTGAGTAGTATTCCATCCTGTATATATACCACATCTTCTTTATCCATTCATCCCTTGATGGGCACTTAGGCTATTTCCAAGTCTTGGCTATTGTGAATAATGCTGCAATAAACATAGGGATGAATGTATCTTTATGCATTTGTGTTTTCAGGTTGTTTCAATAAATACCAAGCAATGGAATAGCTGTATCATATGGTAGTTCTCTTCCTAGTTTTTTGAAGAATACCCTGATATCAAAACCAGGCAAGGACAACACAAAAAAAGAAAATTACAGGCCAATATCATTAATGAACATAGATGCAAAAATCCTCCACACAATACTAGCAAATTCAATATAACAATACATTAAAAAGATCACACATCATGATCAAGTGGGATTTAGTCCAGGGATGCAGGAATGGTTCAACATCCACGAATGAATCAACATGATACACCACATTAACAAAATGAAGAATAAAAATCACATGATCATCTCAATATATGCAGAGAAAGCATTTGACAAGATATAGCCTTGATCTATGATAAAAACTCTGAAAAAAATGGGTACAGAAGGAAAGTACCTCAACATAATAAGGGCCATAGATGACAAACCCACAGCTAATAACATTGGTGAAAAACTGAAAGCTATTCCTTTAAGAACAGGAACCAGACAAGGATGACTCTTTTTGTCACTCTCATTTAACATATTATTGGAAGTCCTAGCCAGTGCAATCAGGCAAGAAAGAGAATTAAATAGTAACCAAATTGGAAAGGAAGAAGTAAAAATGTCCCTACTTGCAGATGACATCATTTTATATATAGAAAACCCTAAAGAATCCACCCAAAATCTGTTAGAAGTAGTGAATGAATACAGTAAAGTTTCAGGATACAAAATCAACATACAAAAATCAGTTGCGTTACTATACTCTAACAACAAAATAGCAGAAAGAGAAATTAAAAATACAATCCCATTTACAATTGCAACAAAAAGAATAAAATACCTAGGAATAAATTTAGCCAAAGATGTGAAAGACCTGTACACTGAAAACTATAAAACATTGTGGAAAGAAATTGAAAATGACACGAAGTGGAAAGGTATTGTGTGCTCTTGGATTGGAAGAAATAACACAGTCAAAATGTCCATACTTCCTAAAGCAATCTACAGATTCAATGCAATCCCTATCAAAGTTCCCATGACATTTTTCACAGAAATAGAACAAAGAATCTTAAAATTTATATGGAACAACAAAAGACCCCAAATATCCAAGGCAATCTTGAGAAAAAAGAACAAAGCTGGAGGTATCACACATCCTGATTACAAAATATACTACTAAGTTATAGTAATCAAAATAACATGGTACACAACAGGCACAAAAACAGACAAACAGATCAATGGAACAGAATTGAGAGCCCAGAAATAAACCCATACATCTATGAACAGCTAATTTTTGACAAAGATGCCAAGAAGATACAATGGAGAAAGGAAAGTCTCTTCCATAAATGATGTTGTAAAAATTGGACATCCTCACATGCAAAAGAATGAAAGTAGACCATTATCTTACACGATACACAAAAATTAACTCAAAATGAATTAAAGACTTGAAACCATAAAACTTATAGAAGAAAAAATAGGCAGTATACACTTGGATATTGGTATTAGCAGGATGTTTTCAATTACCACATCTAATGGGGCAAGGAAACAGAAGAAAAAATAAGCAAATGGGACTACATCAAACCAAAAGGCTTCTGCACAAGCAAAAGAAACCATCAACAAAATGAAAAGACCACCTAACAATTGGGAGAAGATATTTGCAAACCATATATCTGAGAACGGTTAATATCCAAAATATATAAAGAACTCATACATCTCAACAACAAAGAAACAAACAACCCAGTTAAAAATGGGCAAAAGATCTGAACAGACATTTTTCCAAAGAAGATATACAGATGGCCAACAAGCACATGGAAATATTTTCATTACTAATTATTAGGGAAATGCAAATTAAAACCACACTGAGATATCACCTCGTGTGTCAGAATGGCTATCATTAACAAGACAGGAAACAACAAGTGTTGGATAGGATGTGGAGAAAAGGGAACTCTCATACATTGCTGGTGGGAATGTAAACTAGTGCACCCACTATGGGATTGTATTGTTTTATAAATTGCCTGTTTATATTTTTTTGTCAGTGTTTCTATTGAGTTGATTTTAGATGTTCTTTGTTTATCCAAGATTTGAATCTCTTATCAGTTGTTCACTTGACAAAGATTTTCTCATATTCTATTAATTTTGTCTATGATATACTTTATAAAGCAAAAATTCTTAGATTTGAAATAACAATTCATCATCTTTTTGCCTTATGGTTTATTTTGAAAAAATAATTGAATAAAGTCCATTCCTTTCCCCAGTTCATTTCCCCAGGATAGTAAAAACAATAATAAAACTTTTTTCCATTTTGTACTGGGTTACTGACACATGGTATTTGTTGCAGCATGACATTTTATATCATATGGATAATTTGATAAATGTTACTTGTGTTTTCTCAATATTTATTTTTTAAAAAAGAAATCAGACTCACAGGATAGAAAGCGATAGTAGTCAGTGTGTGTGTCTCTGTGTGTGTGCATGCAAAATATTTAAATATTTTTGTGTGATTAAGTGATTAGACTTGTTGTTTAAAAATTTACTCAGACAGACACTAGACCCAATTATGTTGCAGGATATTTCTACCAAACATTTATGGAACAACTAATTCTAATATTATGCAATCTTTTCCTATAAGTTGCAAAAGAAAACATTCCCCAACTCATTTCATGAGACTAATGTAACCTTGATACCCAAGTAAGTCAAGTTTGAGGAAAAAAATGAGAACAAATGTCACTGATAAAATAGATGCATATAGCTTTTAAAAATACACCTTCACTAATCAAATCCATCCATAAATTAAACAAACGTTTGCTGAGGTCTCAAAGGAGGCTCCAGTGAATAGGTATTCTCTTATTTTCCCAGGAGTTGAACAAGTTGATGGATCAAAGATAGTGTATATATGGAGACCATAATATCACCTTTAGTCACTAGGGGAAGACTAAGTTTATTAGTCAAGTTACTTGCTTCTAATGAGCACCATAAGCAGACAGGCTTATCTATCCAGTGTTGGTGGCAGTGACTGGGGTGTGCCTCTTGCACATTGTGGGGAAGTGCCTCTGAAATGCAGGGGAATGAGGGCTTCAGCATGAAGGCTGGTCCTGAGAATAAGGACAGAGCAGGGCATGCCAGTTGGTTCTCACATTTAACAATCAGATATGTCACTCCACCTTTCTAGGGACTGAGTGAATAAAATTGGGAAAGAAAAGACAGGATTACACAAATTAAGCTCCCTTTGCAGGAAAGAAACCTCAGAAGCAGGGAAAAAGTATTTTCCATCAGCATTGAAGATCAAGTTGTACAAACATTATATTTTTTCCCCATAAGAATTTATAAATTCAATATAATTCCAATGAAATACTTGAGAGAATTTTATGTGCATCTTCAAAGACTTATAAAATTTATATGGAAGAGAAAAGAGCTAATTATAGCTAAGAGAATTTTAAAGAAAAACAAGGTGGGAACTTGTCTTACCAGATAACAGAACTTATTATAAAGTGATAATAATAATAAAGACAATGGGGTACCAGTGTGAGGGTGGACAGACAGATCAATGGAGTTGAGAAGAGGAAATCATAAACAGGCCTGTAAGTCTATGGAAGCCTGATGTAGGGACACAGTACATGTACACCAATGAAAAATGGCCCACTAAACTGTGTTGCTATAAATGTTCATACACATAAAGAATAATATTGTATTCTTACTTTACATTGTACAAAAATTAATTCCAAAAGGAATGAAGATTTAAATTGTAAAGCTTTGAGAGTAAAATAGCAGAATATCTATGACTTAGATATGCAGAAAAAATTTAAAGAAGATATGAATACATAAAACATAAAACATTAAAAATTCAACCATATCTAAATTAAAAATACCAACATTATAAAAAAGAAAAGAGTAGATTCTGACTGGATATTATCTCAGGAAAATTTGTTTTCAACACATATAAATGTCAAAGAATTAGTATCCAGTACATGCAAATAATTTCTATAAATTATGCCAGGGGAAAATTCACAAAAGATATAATCAGGATAATTACAGAAGGAAAAATCTAAATGGTCAAAAGAAATATGAAAATGCACACAACTCACTAGTAATCAGATAATTTATATTAATACTGCATTGAAATATAATTTTACACTTAGTCTAACATGCAAAGTTTTGGTGAGAATGTGGAGTCACATATTTCTGGGGGGAAAATGAATTAGCATGATCATGTGGAGACAAACTTGAAATAGTTAGTGAAATTAAATGGCCTCCCTATGGTCCAGAATTTCCATTGGTGCATATTCTAGAGAAATTTTTGACCACATAAACAGGGATATATACACAACATAATACACATATAAATATATGTATGAATATGTGTACACATAACTATACTTATACACACAAAAGAATATTCATAGCAGCACCATTGATCATAGAAAAAATATAAATTATTAAATCAGAGAAAATTCAGTAAACTGGTGCTACAACACTTGGTGGATAAATTTCTCAAATTAAATGTTGAATAATAAAAAGCAAGTTGCAAAAGTTAGATGGTGGCTACATGAATGCTTGTTACATTATTTTAAATGCATTTTCGTACAACTTAAATATTGTGCAATAATAGAAATTCCTCACAAAGGAAAAATCATGTCCCCGATACATCAGTAGAGGGCTCCTTCACTCTGATGTCAGTAATGCCAGGCAGAGCAGTAGTTCCCTAAATGACATGGTCAGTTTTAGATAAGAATGTGCCTTTAGTGGTGGGGAATATAGCAAATGAAATCTGCTTTTGATGTTTCTTGGGCAATCTGGTTCTTGAAAATATCCTGAGAAATAAACAGAGTGGGATAACGCTGTAGTGATACAACAGGAAACAATTCTCTTCAATTGAACATTTAGTGAGGACTAAGGGCCAATATGTTTGTCTAAGTTGCCCCTTTAGGAAAATTTGCTGTAAAATAGATTAAATTCAGCCCTTTCAGGGAGGCTTTCATCCAGTGGGTAAAGGCACTTTTGAGAAGAAGTTAGAATTGATCATGTGTCCACTTAAACTGGAATCTTGGTAGGATAATGACAATTACCACAGCAATTTAATCATTTTGAATTCATATAAAATGTATGACATATTGGAGGACATTTTTCAAGAGCTATGGAAAACCAGTACAAGGGACACAGCACACACACACTGACACCCACCCACCCATCCACACACACACACACACATGCAAGCCAAGTACCTGAGTATTTTCAATTTGCTTAAGTTATTCTGAACTCTGGGGCTTCTGAAGCTTCGTTTATATTTGGCCCTGCAGTATAAAAGAAACAGGCTCACCTGCGTTTGAATTCCAGTCTCAACACTTCATAGAGACAAAGATGTAACTCTCTTCAGCCTCAGTTCCATCATCTATAAATTGGGGATTCCAGAATTACTTAGAAGGTAATGATGTTCATTGTAACGCTGTTTACAATAGCAAAAATTTGGAAATAAAATTAAATAAACCAGAGTAGATTCATATTACAGATCAATACATAGTCCAAAAAGAATGAGATAAATATATAGTCTGACGGAAATGTGCTCATGTCATATCAGCAAATGAGGAAAGCAAGTTGCAGAACAATACTTGGAGTGTGGCTCCTTTAAAAATGTAACTTGCTTTCACTCCCACTCTCTCTTTTTCTCGTTTTCTTTATTTATCCACAAAAAAACTCAGGAAGGGGGTCTGGCCTGGTGGCTAGTGGTGAGGTTTGTGTGCTCCGCTTTGGCAGCCCTGGGTTCACTGGTTCAGATCCTGGCGCGGACCTACGCACCGCTCATCAAGCCATGCTGTGGCAGGCGTCCCACCTATCAAGTAGAGGAAGATGGGCACAGATATTAGCCCAAGGCCAATCTTCCTCAGCAAAAAGAGGAGGATTGGCAACGGATGTTAGCTCAGGGCTAATCCTCCTCACCGAAAAAAATAAAAAAACCCAAAAATCTCAGGAAGGATTCACACCAAACTTGTAATGCTTATCCTTGGGCATGGGGGTGTGGAGAGAAAGTCATTAAACTTATAAACTTCTTCACTTTTTATTTTTAAAATATCGTTATATTTTAAAAAGGAAGAGAAAGATGGGCCCAGCTCCGTGGCCAAGTGGTTAAAGCTCCATGTACCCTGCTTTGGCAGCCTGGATTTGTGGGTTCGGGTCCCGGGTGCAGACCTCCTCCACTCACCAGCCGTGCTGTGGTAGTGTCCCAGGTACAAAGTGGAGAAAGACTAGCACAGATGTTAGCTCAGGGATAATCTTTCTCAAGCTAAAAAAAGAGGAGGATTGGCAACGGATGTTAGCTTAGGGCGAATCTTCCTCGGCAACGACAACAACAAAAAAAAAAAAAAGAAAGAAAGAAAAAAAGGAAGAGAGAGAAAGAAGTGAAGTCCGTTTTGTTATGATGTGACTTCAAGTGAGGTGATATATGTAAAATTCCCAGCACAGGGCCAGGCCATTGAATGATCCTAATAATACATGCAAATAAAAGACTAAAGGAATATATTACTCATTCCTTCATTCATTCACTTAATCTTTCAAACACTGTTCATTCATATCCTTCTCAGACAACACTCAGCCCAATTCAGTTCCTCACTCCATTTCCATTGCCACCAGGGATGAAAGGATTATTCCTGGTCTTGGGGTAAAATATATGAGAACTTTGGCTCTGGCCCTTTTGCCCCATCATTTTCAGCACACCCTGGGATGATATACAGCTGATGTTGAAAAATGGGATTCACTTGGTTTTACTCATGCCAGAGATGCCTCCAAATTCTGTTGCCACAAATGGTGCAGGCCGATTGCCCACCAGCTGTCTCGGTGTGGTTCCTTCTACTTGGGGAGTTTATAGCTGGGGCCTAACAGATCAATACTTGCTCCCTTGAGAATCTGAGGTTCCAGGGGCTGAGATGGAATTGGAGAAAACAATGTTCAGTAGTTATTGTCTGCTGAAGAACATTTAAGCTTTCTAGAGAGGATAAATTTAATTGACGTTACTGTCATTAGGGACTTTTTTCTTTGTGCTGCATTGTTATAGAACAACCTTTTAAAATTTTTTTCTTGTTATGAATCAGATTGAGCATCATTTTACATGTCTAAGAATCTGTGTTTAGGTCTAGAAAATTGACCTTATCAGCATTATCAGCAAAATACATGGATATATGAAAAAAAGAAATCCAAAGCTAATCTAAATTTCAGGGCATATGGTCCCTAGTGTGACAAATAGAGTGACTAGTATTTGAACACATTTTATATTATCACTTTGACTGTTTTTTATTCAAATAAAAAATTTACTCTTGATTCATTCTTCTTCTTCTTTTTTTTTTTTTTTAAATATCTCAACATTTTAAAAATCAGCCTTGGATAAACACACCCTTTCTTCCAGATGTACTTTACACAAACAGAATACTTCAGATAATCTATGAAATAAAAGTTTTGAGTTGTGTTTGGCTATAACACAACTGCTAGGGCTAAACCATTAATTTAATCAGTGAACTGAGAAAGATAGATCCAGTGAGTCTGCTTTCTTTCTTTCTTTTTTTTTTTTTTTGCTGAGGAAGATTCTTCCCGAGCTAACATCTGTTGCCAATGTTCCTCTTTTTGTATGTGAGCTGCCACCACAGCATGGCCACTGACACACGAGTGGTGTAGGTCCATGCCCAGGAACCAGGTCCTGGCCACAGAAGTGGAGTGTGCCAAACTTAACCACTAGGCCACCGGGACTGGCACGTGTAGCTTTTTGATTAACAAGCATACCTATGAAGGAGTGTTATTGTCAAAAGGCTGGTGAATTGATATTCAACATTACTTATTGCACCACCTGTGTCTCAGGAATGTGTGCCACTGCTAGTAGAAGAAAACTCAACTTCTTTTGGTTTAAAAATAGGGACTTATTTTCCTTCATAACAATAGTTTGGAAGCCAAGACTCGCACTTGTGTGATTTGCTTAGTCTTTCCCGAATGCTGGTTGCCTCACAGTCTAACATGTCTACCACAGCCCTAGACATCACCTTCCCTTTCAAAGCATGAAAAAGGATCCAGGAGGGAAGGGTGACAACCACATATGTATTCTGAATCAGGAAAACCAAAGCTTTTCCCCAATCCAGCAGACTTCTACCTACATCTTGTTGGCGAGAACTATGTTATATGGAGTAGCAGAAATCTCTGTGTTTTGCACCACATCTCCTCAGCTAGCTGATCTCAGTGCAGCTATGGTAGGCAGCTTTGTCTGTGCTACTAGGGGCAGGTTTCCTACAGGTTCTCTGCTTCTCTGTCTCAGAAGCCATGGAAGATCTTGGGAAACCTTCAAGCAATTAGAGCGGGGGAATTTACTAAATTTTTTAGCCTCTTGTCCTTCAGAAGGACCAATCTGTGGGACATTCTACACAGTTTATCAAAGTCCCCTGGGGGATTGAGTTCTAGTTCTCAGGGTGTAAGCCAGCTAAGTTATACCCTTTCCTTGGTTTTCTCCTTCTATATCTCACTCTTCCTGCTCTGTGTCTCTGCTGCTTGGGGTAACCTCTTTCAAAAACTTTGCCGAACTGCATGGTCTGAAGAAATAGATCCCCCAGGACTGATATCACTTTAGACATCAGTCAAAAATTTGGAGGTCCTCAGAGACACCCTCATTTGTAGCTGGTCATAAATTTGGAGGTCTCCACAATCACCCTCAGGTCTCATATTTCACTAGAATGACTCAATGATATGGACTGAATGTTTATGTCCCTTGAAATTTCATATGTTGAAATCCTAAACTTCAATTTGATGGTTTTAGGAGGTGGGGACTTTGAAAGGTAATTAAATCACGAGGGTGCAGCCCTCATGAATAGTATTCATGCCCTTATAAAAGAGATCCTAGAGAGCTCTCATTTTTCACTGTCTAAGGACATGATGAGAGGTCAGCAGTCTGCAACCCAGAAGAGTGTTCTCACCAGAATTTGATTACGTTGACACCCTGTTCTCAAACTTCTAACCTCCCTGTTTATAAGACACTCAGTGTATGGCAATTTGTAATAGAGCCTAAACTGACTAAGACGCCAGGAAAATACTATATATAGAACTACAGTTTTAGTATACCAGAAGGATACAAATTAGAACCAGCCAAAAGAAGAACTGTGTAGAATAAGGTCTGTGAGGTTTCTAAACATGAAATTTCCATCATCCTCAGGGATGCATCACCCTCCAGGTGTCAACGTGTAACAATATGCATGGAGTGTGGTCAACCAGGGAAGCTCACCTGAGCTTTTGGTGATGAGAGTTTTTATGTGGGCTTTATGATATATTGTTCACATGGCTGAGCTTTAGTGCCCAACCTCTCCCGGAGGTTCAGGTAATACCTTTAGTCTCCAGTTCCTCTGGAAGTTGGAACTGACATGGCATGTCCCAAAGTCCCCATCATAAGTCACACTTTTAGACTGTCCAGTGCCAAAGCCTCCAGGCCATCAAACGCACTTGTATTAGAGAGGATGTTCTAGGAACTTCGAGACCACCTCCCAATAGCAGAGGGCAAAGTCCAGACCTTTTTTTAGGTAAGGTTAATTCTTCATTACACATCCTCACATACATTACCTTTACTCAAGTCCATGTTTCAGGAATGCAAATTAAGACACATATCACCCTAGCTACAATGGCAGCTGAGAAGTAAAGAACTTATTTATCTGGCTGCATCACCTTCCTCATAACACCGGAGTTCTTTTAGGAAGGAATTAGAGAGAATGGACAGTGGATAGACAACCAACTGTATTTTGCCACAGTGGGTGAATACACATAAGGGATGGTGAATAGATTCTTTCTTTCAGCTTCTGAAGGTATTCTCTTTTCCACGTCATTCTTGTCTGAAACTTTTGTGTGTGATGCCATATTTTCTTCTATCTTGGTCTAGATGACTATTTCCTATAGAGTTAAACATCTTTGCTAATCTTTGACTTCAAATTTTCGTTGAAGAATTGAGCCTCCTTCATAATGCTTTACAGACAGTTGCTGGACCCAAAAAGTCCTTATAAAACATGGGCTGCTACAAGAAAGAAAATTTATCTATACTGGGCTGTGGCTAGTATTCTTTCTCACTGGAGTAACTACAGTAAAGTTTTCTCTCTGCATTCTCTGTGCCTTCATTCAGTAAGTAGTTTGTGAGCTTACTTATATAATTAATGAGCTTAATTTAATATATTACAGACCATTAATAGCTGCTGGGGATACAACAATGTGCAAAATATAAATTACTATTATGTTTTCAGAGATTAAATTTGAGTGTTTCTCATATATACATTTATGGCAATATGAATCATATCATGATCAGAGTGTCAGTTAGAAAACGATTTACTCTGGGTAGGAACATGATGTGGTAGGTTATAAAAATAGCCCCAAATTCTTTCTCTCCATGCATCTACAGCATTGCAATGTGATGTTGCAGAGCCTTGCGTTAAGTGGTGGAGTCAATTACTCCAACTCTTCGAATCTGGGTTAGCGATGTGACTTGCTATGGCCAATGTGATATCAGCAAATTCGGAAGAGCACTCACCACTTGGATGCTTCTGGCACTCTTTGTTAGTAATTTACGCCCAAGTGGGAAGGACTTAGTCCTTATTGATTGTAGAGCTTCTTTTACTTACTTCTTTATTTCATAGGCACTAGATAAGGAGGTTTAACACGAGAATCGTAATGCCATAAAATATGGATGCTGCTTTTAACCGCTCCTGAGACTCAGTAGATCTAGGTGGTAAGTACATGTAACAGAGGGCCCCAGAGAAAATGGTGACAGCTGTCAGGGGGAAGACATCTGTGGAGGAAGGCCTTTATCTTCCCCTAAAGTAGAGGGCAAGCCCAAGATGCTGGAAGATATATGTGTATGAGAAGATGATGATCAGCACAGTGAAAATAAAGTTAACCACAGCATAGATTAACAAACATTTTCACTAAATATATTTTAACAGAATTTTTGTTGAGATGATTATAGATTCATGTGCAGTTGTAAGAAATAATGCAAAGTGGTCCTTTGTGCACTTTGCCTATTTTCCTCCTGTGATAGCCAGAGTAACAGTTTCCCCAAGATGTCCATATCCTAGTCCCTGGAATCTATGAGTATGTTAGGTTACATGGCAAAGAGGAAGTGAGGTTGCAGATGGTATTAAATTTGTTAATCACCTGATCTTGCTGTGGAGAGTCTTTTCTGGATTTTCTAAGAGTCCTAAAATTGGAAGAGGGAGGTAGAAAAGTGAGAGTCGGGGAGATTTGAAGATGCTGGGATGGTAACATTGGAGGTGGAGAGAAAGTAGGCTATAAGCTAAGGATACAGTTGGCTTCTACAAGCTGAAAAAATCAAGGAAATGGATCTCCCCTAGACTCCCCCAAAAGGAACACGGCCTTGCTGACACTTTGTTCTAGAGACTCATTTTGGTCTGCTGACTTATAGAACTGTAAGATAATAAATTTGCATTGTTGTAAGCCACTAAATTTGCAGTAATTTGTTACAGCAGCAACAGAAAATGAATACACCTCCAATGGTAACTTTTTGCAAGATGATAGTATAATATCACAACCAGGATATCGATATTGATGCAATCCACTGATTTTATTCAGATTTCCCCATTACTGTGCTTGTTTGTTAAGTTCTATAAAACTTTATCACTTCTGTAGTTTCCTCTACTCACCACCATAGTCAAGAAACTGAACAGTTCCCAAACCACAAGGATCCCTTGTATTGTTTTTTTATAACCACTCCCACTCCATCCTTTTCCTCCTCCTTCCCCCACCCCTACTTCACTGCATCCCGAACCACAGGTAACAACTAATCTCTTAAATAAATGGAACCATACAGCATATAACCTTTGGGATTGGCTTTTTTCACTTAGTACAATTCTCTGATGATTCTTCCAAATTGTGTGTATTAATAGTGCATTCATTTTTCTTTCTTTTGCTACATATTCAGCAGGCTTTTATTACTAATTCATATTTTAAATAAATTTTTTTCTTTATTGTGAAATTTTTTTTGTACATTATTGTTTGTCAGTCACCATATAAATGCCTCCCTTCACCCCTTGTGCCCACCCCTCACCCCTCTTGCCCCTGGTAACAACCAAACAGTTCTCTCTATCCGTGTGTTGGTTTATCGCCCACTTATGAGTGAAATCATGTGGTGTTTGTCTTTCCCTGTCTGGCTTATTTCACTTAACATAATACCCTCCAGGTTCATCCATGTTGTTGCAAATGATATGATTTTATATTTTTTTATGGTTGAGTAGCATTCCATGGTGTGTGTGTGTGTATATATATATATATATATATATACACACACACACCACATCTTCTTTATCCAATCATCAGTCGAGGGACGCTTGGGTGGCTTCTGTGTCTTGGCTATAGTGAATAATGCTGCAATGAACGTATGGGTGCATAGGCCTCTTTGGATTGTTGATTTCAGGTTAGTTGGATAGATATCCAGTAGTGGGATAGCTGGATCATAAGCTATTTCTATTTTTAATTTTTTGAGGAATTTCCATACCATTTTCCATAGAGGTTGCACCAGTTTGCATTCCCAGTGGCAGTGAATTAGTGTTCCCATTTCTCCACAGCCTTTCCAGCATTTATTGTTTCTTGTCTCGGTGATTATGGCCATTCTAATGTATGTAAGATGATATTTTAGTGTGGTTTTGATTTGCATTTACCTGATGATTAGTGATGTTGAACATCTTTTCATGTGCCTATTGGCCATCTGTATATCTTCTTTGGAGAATTGTCTGTTCATTTCATCTACCCATTTTTTGATTGGGTTGTTTTTTTGTTGTTCAGTTGTGTGAGGTCTTTGTATACTATGGAGATTAATCCCTTGTCAGATATATGGTTTAGAAGAATTTTTTCCCAGCTGGTGGGTTGCCTATTCATTATGATCCTGGTTTCATTTGCCTTGTAGAAGTTCTTTAATATGTTGTCCCACTTATTCATTTTTTTCATTTGTTTCCCTTGTCCGAGTAGACATGAAATTCAAAAAGATCCGTTTATGATCAATGACAAATAGTATACTGCCTATATTTTCTTCCGGGAGTTTTATAGTTTCAGATCTCACCTTCAGGTCTTTAATACATTTTGAATTAATTTTTGTGTATGGCGAAAGAAGATGGTCTACTTTCATTCTTTTACAAGTGACTGTCCAATTTTCCCAGGACCATTTATTGAAGAGACTTTCCTTTCTCCATTGTATGTTCTTAGCTCCTTTGTCAAAGACTAGCTGCCCGTAGATGTGAGGTTTTATTTCTGGACTTTCAATTCTGTTCCATTGATCTGTGTGTCTGTTTTTGTACCAGTACCATGCTGTTTTGATTACTATCGCTTCATAGTATGTTTTGAAGTCAGGGATGGTGATGCCTCCAGCTTTGTTCTTTTTTCTAAGGATTGCTTTAGCTATTTGGGGTCCTTTGTTGCCCCATATGAATTTTAGTATTCTTTGTTCTATGTCTGTGAAGAATTTCCTTGGGATTCTGATTGGCATTGCATTTAATCTGTAGATTGCTTTAGGTAATATGGACATTTTAACAATGTTTATTCTTCCAATCCATGTGCATGTGATATTTTCCCATTTCTTTATGTTATCATTGATTTCACTCAATAATATCTTATAGTTTTCCTTGTATAGGTCTTTCACTTCCTTGGTTAAGTTTATTCCTAGATAGTTTATTCTTTTTGTTGCAGTTATAAATGAGATTGTCTTCTTGAGTTCTTTTTCTGTTAGTTAGTTGTTGGCATATACAAATGCAACTGATTTCTGCAAGTTGATTTTGTACCCTGCAACTTTGCTGTAGTTGTTAATTATTTCCAATAGTTTTCCAATGGATTATTTAGGGTTTTCTACCTATATGATCATGTCATCCTGAAACAGTGAGAGTTTCACATCTGTGTTACCTATTTGTATTCATTTTATTCCTTTTACTTGCCTAATTGCTCTGGCCAGAACCTCCAGTACTATGTTGAATAAGAGTGGTGAGAGTGGGCACCCTTGTCTTGTTCCTGCTTTCAGATGGTTGGCTTTCAGTTTTTCCCCATTGAGTATGATGTTGGTTGCTGGTTTCTCATATATGGCCTTTGTTATGTTGAGGTACTTTGCTTCTATACCCATTTTGTTGAGAGCTTTTATCCTAAATGGGTGTTGGATCTTGTCAAATGCTTTCTCTGCATCTATTGAGATGATTGTATGGTTTTCATTCCTCATTTTGTTAACGTGGTGTATCACATTGATTGATTTGCAGCTGTTGAACCATCCTTGTGTCCCTGGTATAAATCCCACTTGATCACGGTGTATGATCTTTTTAATGTATTACTGTATTCAGTTTGCCAATATTTTGTTGAGGAGCTTTGCATCCCAGTTCATCAGGGATATTGGTCTGTAGTTTTCCTTTTAAGTATTGTCCTTGTCTGGCTTTGGTATCAGGGTGATGTTGGCTTTATAGAATGTTTGGGGAAGTGTTATATCTTCCTCTACTTTTTGGAATAGTTTGAGAAGGATAGGTGTTAAATCTTCTTCGAATGTTTGGTAAAATTCTCCAGAGAAGCCATCTGGTCCTGGACTTTTATTTTGGGGGAGGTTTTTATTACTGTTTCAATCTCTTTACTTGTGATTGGTCTATTGAGATTCTCTATTTCTTCTTGATTCAGTTTTGGGAGGTTGTATCAGTCTAAGAATTTATCTATTTCTTCTAGATTACCCAGTTTGTTGGAATATAGTTTT
The DNA here is from genome assembly GCF_057802395.1 of Ceratotherium simum simum. Taxonomy (NCBI): domain Eukaryota; kingdom Metazoa; phylum Chordata; class Mammalia; order Perissodactyla; family Rhinocerotidae; genus Ceratotherium; species Ceratotherium simum. The sequence continues at coordinate 17,081,148 of NC_141933.1, forward strand.
TCATAGTATTCTCATATAATCCTTTGTATTTCTGTGGTATCCATTGTAATTTCTCCTTTTCATTTCTAATTTTATTTATTTGAGCCTTCTCTCTTCTTTTCCTTAGTGAGTCTGGGTAAGGGTTTGTCAATTTTATTTATTTTCTCAAAGAACCAGCTCTTTGTTTCATTGATCCTTTCTACTGTATTTTGGTTTAGATTTCTTTTATTTCTGCACTGATATTTATTATTTCCCTCCTTCTGCTGATTTTGGGTTTTGTTTCTTCTTCTTTTTCTAATTCTGTTAGGCATAAGTTGAGGTTGCTCACTTGAGCTTTTTCTTTTTTGTTAAGGTGGGCCGGTATTACTATCAGTTTCCCTCTCAGGACCACTTTTGCTGCATCCCATATGAGTTGGTATGGTGCATTTTCATTTTCATTTGTCACGAGATATGATTTGATTTCTCCTTTAATTTCATCAATGATCCATTGGTTGTTCAGTAGCATGTTGTTTAGTCTCCACATCTGTGTCACATTTCTGGTTTTTTTTTTTTTCCCCCTTATAGTTGATTCCTAGCTTCATGGCATTATGGTTTGAAAAGATGCTTGTTATGATTTCAATCTTCTTAAATTTATAGATGCATGCCTTGTTTCCCAACATATGGTCTATTCTTGAGAACGTTTCATGTGTGCTTGAGAAGAATGTGTAACCTGCTGTTTTTGGATGGAGTGCTCTCTCTATATATCTATTAATTCCATCTCATCCAGTTTTTCATTTAAGTCCATTATTTCCTTATTGACTTTCTGTCTGGATGATCTATCCATTGATGTAAGTGGGGTGTTAAGGTCCCCTACTGTTATTGTCTTGTTGATATCTCCTTTAGGTTTGTTAATAGTTGCTTTATGTCTTTATGTACTTTGGTGCTCCTGCGTTGGGTGCATATATAAGTGTTATTTCTTCTTGGTGGAGTGTCCCTTTTATCATTGTACATTGCCCCTCTTTGTCTCTCATTACAAGTTTTATCTTGAAGCTTACTTTGTCTGATATAAGTATGGCAACACCTGCTTTATTTTTTTTGCCATTAGCTTGGAGCATTATCTTCCATCTTTTCACTCTGAGGCCATCTTTGTCTTTAGAGCTGAGATGTTTTTCCTGGAGGCACCATTTTTTGGGTCTTGTTTTTTAATCCATCCCACCACTCTGTGTCTTTTGATTGGAGAGTTCAGCCCATTTACATTTGGGGTAATTATTGATATATGAGGGTTTAATGTTTCCATTTTATTGCTCATTTTCTTGTTCTTTTGCATTTCTTTTGTTTCTCTTCCTATTTGTTTCTGACTACCAATTCAGTTTGATAGTTCCATATGATGCTTCTCTTAGTTTTCTCTTTATTTATTGTGTGTGACTCTGTTCTGATTATTTGTTTAGTGGTTACCATGAGGTTTGTATAAAAAATCTCATGGATGTGACATTCCATTTTCTGATGGCCTCTTATTCCCTTAGACTAAGTCAATTCAATCCCTTTCCTTTTCTCCTTCTAAGTTATTGTTGTCACAACTATTCTGTCTTGTGTCGTGAGTTTGTGGTTAAAGAGATGAGGTTCTATTTATTTTTGATGTTTTCCTTCCCTTGAACTTAGGTTTTATAATTAAGTGTTTGCTAATCTATTCTGATAGAGAACTGCACTTTTTCTGGTTTTGTTGAACTATTTTCCTCCTTTTTCAAATATTTGTATCCCCCTTCTCTTTTTTTTCCCCAGGCATGAGGGCTTTCTTGAGTTCTTCTTGTATGGGGGTCTTGTAGCAACGAACTCCGTTAGCTTTTGTTTATCAGGGATTGTTATTATTTCTCCATCATATCTGAAGGATATTTTTGCTGGATAGAGTATTCTTGGCTGAAGGTTTTTATCTTTGATAATTTTGAATATGTCGTTCCACTCTCTCTTAGCCTGTAAAGTTTCTGTCAAGAAATTGGCTGAGAGTCTGATAGGAATCCCTTTGTATGTTATTTACTTATTTATATTTTTGTCTAGCTGCCCTTAATATTTTTTCTTTGTCATTGACTTTTGCCAGCTTTACTACTATATGCCTTGGAGAGGGTCTTTTCATGTTGATATATTTAGGAGATATATTGATTTCATTCACTGGTATTTTCAGCTCCTTCCCCAGGTTTAGGAAGTTCTCAGGTGTTATTTCTTTGAACAAGCTCTCTGCTCCTTTTCCCTCTCTTCTCCCTCTGGAGTACCTATAATCCTTATGTTGGATTTCCTAATTGAGTCAGATCTCAGAGAGTTTCTTCATTTCTTAAGACTCTGGTTCTCTTTCCTCCTCCATCTGAAGCATTTATTCATCACTGTCCTCAATATTGCTAATTCTTTCCTCCATATTGTCAGATCTGATGTTTCAGGTTTCCAGATTTGTCTTTATCTCCTCTATTGTGTTTTTCATCTCTAAGATTTCTGATTGGTTTTTCTTTATATTTTCAATCTCTTTTGTGAAGAAATTCCAGATTTCATTGAATTGTCTATCTGTATTTTCTTGTATTTCATTAAGCTTTTTTATGATAGCTATTTTGAATTCTCTGTCATTAAGGTTATGAATTTCTGTGCTTTCAGGGTTGATTTCTGGGTGCTTGTCATTTTCCTTTTGGTCTGGGGAGTTAATATATTTTTGCATAGTGCCTGTTGGCTTTGGCTTATTTTTCATCATATTGAAAATATCTGATTGCAGTTTCCTCTTGCCGCCACTGGGTGGGGGTCAAGAGTTGTGTATTCTGTGCCTGCCTCAATCTGAGGGAGCTCTGGTTTGCCCATGGCTGAGCTGACGTGTGGCTGAGCTGAAGCATAGCTGGATTGAAGCACTGCTGAGCAGAGGCTGCTGGGGCTGGAGCGTGGGAACAGCTGGAGCTAGAGCACAGGAACAGCTGGGACTGGAGTGTGGCTAGGCCAAAGCAGCTGGGGCTTGGGAGCGGGTGATCTGAAGAAGCCGGAGCTGGAGCACGGCCAAGCTTCAGTGCAGCTGAGTGGAAGCAGCTGGAGCTGGAGTATGGGAACAGCTGGATCTGGAACACTGCTGGGTTGAAGCAGCTGCAGCTGAAGTGTGGCTGGGCCAAAGAAGCAGGAGCTGCAGCTGGAGCACCACTGGGCCCAAGAAACTGGAACTGGAGTGCAGCTGGGCAGAAGTACCTGGTGCCAATCTGTTGGAGTCTGAACGCGGCCAAGCCAAAGCAGCTGGACATTCATTTTTATTCTTCAGTGATTTCACATTTTAAGAGGGTTTCCACTCGGTGGTTGAGCTTTGGGATTCTGCTTCATGGATATTTGCTTCGCCTTAATCCTGTCTTGGCCTCTAACTACCCTTCCAGTTGGCTCTCTCAGGCTCCTGGGCTGCTATTCTAGGCTGTGAATGAGTCCTACATTTCAATCCCTCCCTTTCCTTGGGAAACAGCATCTTTATAAAACACTTTTTTGAGTGACTCAGGTGCTTACTTAATCTGTTACTAGAGATAGTATCTGATTCCATTATGGGTGCTCAGTGATTCTATACTAGGCCCTCCGTAAATGTTTGAAACTGCAAATAAATAAATGGCTGTGCAAAGTATTGACTCAGTCAAGCTTGGGGTCTATATTTCCTGTTTTCCTCAGTCTAGGGTGGGCCCAAACAGCCTAAAGTGTAGCTGATGATTTATGAAACAATGTATGATTATGCCACATCAGACCATCACTAATCCATATAACGTCAGAAAGGAAGATTCTCTCTTGGATAAGTGCTAACAGTCACTAATCATCCCCAGGCCAGAACCCAGAACAACTCTTTCCTCCTTCATATATGCCTCGGGGATTTCATTGCTGTTGTCTATTTGTCACAGAGCTTATTTCCTTTTGGGATTTCTTTCACTCCAGTATTGAATGCACAATGATATGTGACTCTCCATTTTGTGCCCTATTTCCAATTTGGCCACTTAGACTTCCCAACATGTACTAAGCTTTTGTTTTTTATCACCTTTCTCCCATCTTTATTGAGGTACAATGACCAAATTTGTATATATTTAAAGTGTACAAATTGATATTTTGATATTGGTATACATCATAAAATGATCACCACAATCAAGCTCATTAGCATAACAATCACCTCACATAGTTATTGTATTCTTTCTTTTTAGGGGGGGTGATATTACTTAAAGTATACTTGACATCTTAGCAAATTTCAATTGTATGATACAATATTTTAACTATAGTCACCATACTGTACATTAGTCTCCAGTTTTCCCCTCCAAGGGCTCAGGACATCCTCTGTCTATTTTGCCAATGACTCTCCAGCACCTGCCCCTGGTCCTGGAATTTGAAGATACCTGGGCCTGCCTTGGGTAGACGATCTCTTCCTTTATAAAGACAAACATTTTGCTGGGGAGATTCTGGTCATTGTACATGGATTTCAGATTAATTTTTTCTCTTCTTTTAGAAGTTATGCAGGATATTGTATTTGAAAAATATATCTCCTTCTCATGCCCCAAACTCTTTGAGATGTTACTTAACAGTACATTTTCTGGGCAGTTCATTAGACTGTCTACTGTTATTCTGGTGTGAAACTTCCTTTCCTTTTCTTTTTTTTTTGGTGAGGAAGATTAGCCCTGACCTAACATCTGTTGCCAATCCTCTTTTTTTTTTTTCCTGAGGAAGATTGGCGCTGGGCTAACATCTGTGCCCATATTCCTCTACTTTATAAGTGGTGCATAGGTCCACACCTGAGATCTGAACCTGCAAACCCTGGGTCATCAAAGTGGAGCATGTGAACTTAACCACTATGCCACTGGGCCAGCCCCTGAAACTTGCTTTTTCATCTAGAGAGTATAGCATCTCTAGATCCCTGTGGAGATTTTCATCAATCTTTCTAATAAGCACCTTCAATCTATCTACTAACACTTTTTCGTCAACAGTTTATCTTCCTGATTCAAAGGGCTGTTGGCCTCTCTTCAACTTCTCATTGAATTCCTATAGTTAAAGTTGTTTCTCTGGACTAAAGTGATTGGTATGCCTTTCATAAATGAATGACCATTGTTTACTTTTTTGGATCCATCCATGTTCTAGATTTTCTATCTCCACTGGAGAGAGATATAGAAAATGTTTCTAGGAGTTTCCTTACCCTATGCAAGAAAGAGATGCATTCAGAATAAAGAGAATGACAAAAGACTAACGATAAAAGGAAGTCATAACCTCACACAAGAGATAAGTGTTTTCAATTGCTAGAGAATGTAACTAATATGAGACTATTAGGTAGAACATATAGCCTGAAGGTGCTCTCCAAAGAAATATGTTTATTTTACATTAAGGTTTATGCTATAATTGGAAGAGAACATATAAAGAGCCTCTTTGTGGGCAATTTAAGAAATCTGTTTATATGAAGGGATACTAATGAACTTCAATTTTAATATTGATTATATACAAAATTGGGATTGCCCAGGCTTTAATAACATATTTGAAATATATCTGAAAGAAATAAATACACTGTAAAGTCTATACATCTTAATATTTTAAATAATTTCAATAAAGCCCTTCTTCATGGGTAGTATGAGATATGTTTTTCAAACTATATTTACAGGAAAATTACTCTCCTGAGATGTTACTATATTCTCACATTCTAAGAACTTATCTGTTGAAACAGGTAGCATTGGTTTAAGATGTGAATGTGATCCTAATTTCAGAAACAATAAACAGTGGTCAAATATCTCTGCTGAATGCTTTCATGTGCTGAATTTTAACAATTCCATTCCAATCTAGATGAAATATTTCCCCATCAATTTTATAGCTTCTTTTACCTCCTTATTTCTCAAACTATAGATCACGGGATTCAACATGGGAATCACAATACCATAAAATATGGAGGCCACTTTCATATTCTCCTGGGAATTATTAGAATGAGGCTGGACGTACATGTATGACAGGGTTCCATAGAAAATGGTGACAGTTGTAAGGTGAGAAGCACATGTGGAGAATGCTTTTTTCCTCCCTGCAGTAGAAGACATCTTTAGGATGGCGACCATGATGTATATGTAGGAAAAGATGACAACTAACACAGTTAACATCAAATTAAATCCCACAAAGACAACAAGTAGCATGATGTTGATGTCAATGTTGGAGCAGGAAAGGATGAGAATTGCGGGAACATCACAGAAAAAGTGATTGATGGCATTGGATTTGCAGAAGGACAGTGAAAATGTGAAACCCGTGTGTACAGAAGCATTTATTGAGCCTATGACATATGAACCAGCTACCAATTGTATGCAGGTTCTTCGAGACATGACTAGGGGATAGCGAAGTGGGTTACAGATGGCTACATACCGATCCACTGCCATAGCAGCCAGGAGGTAACAGTCACTGGTAGCAAATGTTGCATATACCAATAATTGTGTGACACAGCCCCCAAAGGATATTGATTTATTTTCTACTGTCAAATTTTGTAGCATCTTGGGAGTGATAGCAGAGGTATAACAGATGTCAACGAAAGCCAAATGTTGTAGGAGAAAGTACATGGGTGTTTGAAGTCTGGAATCTGTCCTCATGAGTAGGATCATTCCAACGTTACTCACCATGGAGGTCACATAGATCACTAGAAACACAATGAAGATGACATACTTCAATTTGCGTTGGTCACTGAATCCCAGAAGAAAGAATTCAGTCACTTCAGTGCTATTTCCTTGTGGCATGGCTACAAAAGTCTAGAAAGGATCAAGCGCAGGACCAAGAAAAGAAGGGAAATATTGGTAACTTATTGAAAGGATAAGCCTTTAACATTTCATATCACTTTATTTGAATTGGATTTTCATGGCAAATACTCCCAACATGGTTTATATCTCCTGAAATATTCCTCATATTTTCTTGATAAGAAACCACCACATAAACAGTGATATGTGCGCAATGGATTCATTTTCAAAATAAAGAATATTGACTTCTAATATGTGTGATTCTAAGAAATATAGATTAAAACATGTCTCCACTATATTAAACAGGTATCCATATTTGCTTAAAGCAATATGTCAGTATGATTTTTTACCTTTTCAACAAGCTATAGTTTTTATCAGCCATTTATCATTTTAATCCTGGTTCAAACTCCTGAAAATAGTAGAATTAATTACAGAATTTTCTGAGATATGTTATGGTCCACATGTGTTTGAAGGTTTCAGGGTGTCTGTGCTACTGTCCTTAGCATGCACCTTCCATTTAGGTGACATTCTTTACAAGCCAGATAATCCTCTCATTTTACATATAAATACATATATGTATTGGTTTCTGAGAGATAGATTTGCATTTCCCATTGAATTGTCTTTCTTTTTAGTTATAACCTAGCTGCAGGACAAATCATCATTAAAAAATTTTATTAATACATAATGATAGCTTATTTTTAGTGATAAATCTCTTTGTTTTCTACTTTGAGTCATGCTACCCCTGTATCTGGTTAGGTAGACAGCTGAGATGTCTTCATCCATGATTTTTAATATATTGAAAGTCCTCAAACTCCCTGATTCCAATGCCTTTACTTTTAAACACCATTCCATACTGCTGAGCACTGCTCATTGTGGAGGAATGTATCATGGACCACTGGTATGGCAGAAACAGACTTGCTGCTCATCAATACACTTGTCTTTTCTTCTGAGCACAGTGTCAGTGCACACTTGCAACCAAACTTTCTCATGTGTGGCCATGATACCATGTTCTGCCCATGGAACATGAGCCATAGTAATGAACACTACTTCTAAGAGTGAACCAATCTCTCCCCACTCCTCTCAAACTGGAACCATATGACTTTCTACTTCCTTTTCTTCTCATCTCTTGGCTCGATCTTGACATTCAGAGAAACGTTGGAAGCTATATGTTAGGGTTGCCAGATAAAATACAGAACACTCAGTTAAACTTGAATTATAGATATATACCAGAAATTTTTTAGTAGAAGTGTGACTTAAATATTGCCTGGGAAATATTTATATGAAAATAACTTGCTATTTATTGCAGTTCAAATTTAACTGAGCCTCTTTTGTTTTTATTTGCTAAGTCTGGCAACCTTACCTGTGTTCCTTATTGTAGCCTCCTTAAGGCTGTGTTCTCAAATGTCTGTGTGCAGCAGAGCCCCCTGACAGCATCCCCTTTCCTTCATTGGATTTTATGTGATTGAGAACTTCTATTGCAATAAGTCACTGAGATTTTGGAATTTATTTGTTACATCAGTAGTCTTATTTTTAGCAATGTCATTGAAGTCACATACCACAATAAGGATTTTTTTTTCAAAAGGCATAAACATATGAAGATATATGAATAGTACAAGTGTTCAACCTGGAAAATGGATTGATGTGTGAGAAATAATTCATCAGACCCAAGAAGACCAAATTCTGAGCCAAAAATGTTGAAAGCTGAGAATCAACTTGATTCATACTGCAGAATCCTCAAAAGGCTCAGGAATTGATATCAACAGGTACACTGGAAGAGGGCTGATGGGTGTATTGAAAGAATGAGTATTGGTTAAGAGCCTCTAAGAAGCAAATTATACTAACACACATTATCAGTAGCTAAGCTAAGACCTAGAGTCTTCCTTCACTCATCAACATGAACAGAAAAACATGGCTTAACAATTAACTGAAGAACAAAGAAAGAAAAAAAGACCACTAGGAAGCAGCAGAAACTACAAATGGAGAAGGAACATTTTTTGAACTAACAACCCCCCCCCCCACACACACACAAACAGACACATGAGATTTATATACATACATTGTAGGATAATTGTTAATTTCATGGTGGATAATTGAAGGGTACATAAGGGGTCTAAATATATCGGCCATTATTTGTATTTTGAATTGTATCATGGCTAAATATGTTGTAATTGCATTATTCTTCATATAATTTTCCGCATTTACACACGTAAAATACTATGTAATAAAAGAAGTTGATCATAGTGGGAATATCCACATCCCCAGTGCATCATTAGAGGGTTCCTTTACTCTGATGCCAGTAACTCTGAGCAGAGCTATATACCCACATAGATGAGATGGTCAGTAAGAATGTGTCTTTAGGGGGAGGAATGTAGCCAACTGAGCCTGTTGTTAATACGGGCTTCTCTGGTTCTTTAAATATTTTGAGAAATATGCACAGTGGGATAACTTTGTAGTAAAAGAACAAGAAACAATTCTCTTCAATTCAATGCTTAGTGAAGGCTGAGGAACTATTGCAAGTTCCTTCCTCAGGTTAACTTCCTGTAAAATACCTGAAATGCAGCCCTTTCAAGGAGGATTCCAAGCATTGAGTAGAAGCACTTGTCAGAGGAAGCTAGATCGGCAGTCCACTTAATCTAGAATCTTTATAGGGTAATTATAATTATATTTATTATACTAATTTGACGTTAATAATTCTGATTCAATAATATGTCATAATGATGACATCATGGGGACTCTTCAAGAGCTGAGGAAACCAGGTCAAGCCCCACCGCCCACCTCCACAGACAAAATCTGTAGCTAAAGACAGTTGGCTCAGTATGAAATTCTTTGTTTCATCTACGGTGAAGTCATTTGGTAATCAATAGAATGCTATGAATAAAATCACGAACTACCCGAGTATTTTGAATGTGCTTAGCCTATAATGAGTCTCAGTGCTTCTGAAGCTTCCTGCATATTCAGCACTGGGCAGTGGAAAGGAAACCAGCAGACCTGGGTTTGAATTCTTGTCCCACAAGTTAAAAGAGACAAAGGACGTAACTCCCTTCAGCCTCAGTTCCTTCCTCTGTAGAAGGGAGATCACAGAACTTACTTAGAAATTAATGATGTCCTTCGAAACACTATTTACAACAACAAAAGTTTGGAAGTAAGATTAAATAGATCACAGTAGATTCATATTATGGATCAATACACAGTCCAAAATGGACAAGAGAAATATACACTCTTACACAAAGGTACCCATGTCATATTATCAAATGAGAAAAGTAAGTTGTAGAATGATAGGTTGAGAGTGGGCCATTTTAAAAATCAAACTCTTTCTCTCACGCCCACTCCCTCTTGCTTTCATTCTCTTTATTTACTAAGGGGTAAAGGTTGGGTTGGATACACAGCACACTCTCAAGTAGTAACTGTTACTTAAGTAACCAAACTTAAGCTATCCATAGGTATGGGATTGGGTGAGAGAGAACTTCACTTTTTAAACTTATAAACTTCTTCACTTTCACTTTCATTTTAAAAATGGGAATTTATGACTTTTAGTATTTTAAAACTGAAGAAGACATTTACATTTTATGTAGTCATCGATATGCTAAGGCTTAAGTCTCCCATTTTATTATTCTTTTCTGTCTTTTCTGTTTCTGTGTTTTATATTCCTTGGCTTTCTGTGGGTCACATGGACTTTTTTAGAATTCCATTTTGATTTATGTATAGTGTTTTTAATGTATATCTTTGTATAACATATGTATACATAATTATACACTATGACCAAGTGGTGTTTATTATATTGATAAAAGGCTGGGTCAGTATTTGAAATCAATATATGTAATCCACCATATTTACAATCTACAGAAGAAAAATCACAGGATCTTTTAAAGTGATTAAGGAAAGACATTTGACCAATTTAACACCTATTCATACTTTTAAAAAATCTTAGAAAATTAGTAATAGGAGGAAACATCCTCAACTTGATGAAAAACATCTACAAATAACCTACAGTTGATATCATACTTGGTGGTCAGAGACTGAATGCTTGCCCCCTAAAATCGGTTACAAGGCAAAGATATTCATCCTCACCAATTGTATTCAGCATAGCTCTGGAAGGTGTAGTCAGTGGAATAAAGGAAGAAAAAGAATAAAAGTCATACACATCAGAAAGGAAGAAATAAAACTGTCCCTTTTGCAGATGATGCGATGGTTATGTAGAAGATCGCAAGGAATCTAGCAAAAATTCTAGACTTAATAAGTGAGTTCCGTAAAGTTGTAGACTGTAAGATGATCATACAAAAATTAATTGTATTTCTATATTAACAAAGGACACATGGGAACTGAAATTAAAATACATTATCCTTTACAGTCACTCAAAAACTGAAATACTTAAGTGGAAATCTAAGGAAACCTGTACTGAAGTTGTATGCTGAGAATTACAAAATGCCAATGAAAGAGATCAAATAAGATCTAAATAAATAGACATGCTGTGTTCATGGATTGGACGACTCAATATAATATAATGTTAATTATCCTTTAAATTAATACAGGTTTAATGCAATCCTTATCAAAATTCCTGAAAGATGTTTTATGGATGTGGACCTAATTATTCTAAAATTTATGTGGAAATACAAAATGCTTAGAACAGCTGAAACAATTCTGAAAAGGAAAGTGGGATGAATCACTTGACCTGATAGGAACATTTATTATATAGTTATAGGAATCAACACTTTAAAATTTGCAGATAGATACACACAAAGATGGAGCAGAATAGAGAACACACAGGTACAAGCAACTAATTTTTGATAAATGTGCAAAAGCAATTCCATAAAAGAAGGATAGTCTATCCAATAAATAGTGCCAGACCAGTTGGATATGCATCTTCATTTGCAATAGCCAAAAACTGTAAACAACAAAAATGTCATCCAATTTGGGATGGCTAAACGAACTGTGGTACATTCATACTGTGGAATATTACTCAGCAATATAGAGGAACAGACTATTGATATGCACAACAACTTAGGAGGATTGAAAGGGCATTTGTGCTGAGTCAAAAAGAGCCAATCTCAAAAGGTCACATAGTGTATTATTCCTTTCATATAACATTCTCAAAATGACAAAATTATACAGATGAGAGCAGACTAGTGATTTCCAGGGGTCAGGGTGGTAGGGGGAGGGGAGTGGTTTGACTATAAGGGGTAGCACCAGGGAGGCCTGCATGGACTCTGACATCTGTGATAGCACAGGTCTGTATTTGGTTGTAGTGGTGGTTGCATAAACCTGTGATAAAGTGACATAGACATACCACATTGTCACACACTCCAATATCAAAATCCCGCTTTGATGTCATACCTTTGTAAGGTATAACCATTGAGGGAAAACTGGGTGAAGGATACATGGGCCCTTTCTGTAGTATTTTTGCAACTTTTTGTGAATGTATAATTTTTTCAAAAGAAGAAGTTAAAGAAAAAGAAGAAGAGGAAAAAGTATAACCTGATTTGCAGTGGCGTGTGGTTCAAGTGAGCAAATTTATGTAATCTTGCCAGCACAAGGCCAGGTATTGAATTAGTGGTCATCAAATGGCCATAACAACACAGGCAAATAATACATCAAGGACACGTAATAGTAATTGATTGATTGATGGCCTGATTCATTCAACTATTTGTTCATTTATATCCTTACCCAAGCAACACTCAGCCCAAATGAGTTTGGGCTCTCTCCATTTCCCTTACATCATCAGTGATGAAGGGATTCCCCCTGGTCTGGGGACAAAGCATGGTAGACCTGTAGCTCTGACCCTTTTGCTCTGCCACTTCCTGCACACACTGCAATGATACATAGCTGATGTTGAAAACTGGGATTGACTTTGTTTTACTTACAACCATGTAGCCTCCAGATTCTCTTTCTGTAACTGGTGCAGGCTGATTGTCCTCTAAGGTCTCTCTGTGTGGTTCCTCCTAATTGGGGATTTTATAGCTGGGGCCTAAGGGATCAATACCTGCTCCCTTGAGAATCTGAGGTTCTGGGGCTGACATAGAATTGGAAAAAACAACATTGATTAGTCATTCTCTGCTCAAGAGATGTTCAGTTTCCAGAAGGGACAAAATTTATTTGTGTGTTGCTGCAGTTAGGGAATTCCTGCTTTCATTTATGAGAATTGCCCTATTATTGGCAAATTACTTTCCTTCCCTCACTTTCCTCCTTGTTTCTTTCCTTCCGGTCTCCTTGCTTTCCATTGCGTGTGTGTGTGTGTGTGTGTGTATAACAAACCATCCACATGGTTAAAAATTCAGGAGTATGAAAGTGCATAAAGTAAAAACCAATACCCCCTCTATTTCTTGATTCCCAATCTCTAGTTTCACTCCCTGAAGATCACCATTGTTATAGGCTTCTGTTCTTCCAGATACAAGCCTGGCATTGCATTTGCAAGTATGCTAATAGTTACATTCTTTCTTCCTCACCCATACGAATGGCAGTATAGTATTGACATTTTCTGCAGCTTGCATTTCACTTAATAATTCTGGGTGATCTGTCTATCTCAGTAGAAAAAGAGAACTCTTACTCTTTTTAATAATTCTATTATATTTTATTGAACAGCTTCATTGCTGAATATGTTTAACGAAACTCTCCTCTCTATTGGTAGATATTTAGATGGTTTCCAATCTTTTAAACTTATAAACAATGTTACCATAAATATTAGTGTGCTAAATGTAAATATATCACTAGCATTAAAAGATATTTAGGAGAGAAATCTCCAAGTCAGAGGATATCAACACTATAAATTTTGATAGGTATTGCCCAACTGTCTTTCAGAGAAAGGCTCTGCCAATTTAAATCACTTCTAGCAAATGTAGAGTGACTATTCCTGCAAATCCTCTCTAACACAATGCCAAGAAACTTTTTTTTTTTTTTTGTGAGGAAGATCAGCCCTGAGCTAACATCCGATGTCAATCCTCCTCTTTTTGCGGAGGAAGATTGGCCCTGGGCTAACATCCACACCCATTTTCGTCTACTTTATGTGGGATGCCACCACAGCATGGCTTGACATGCAGTGTGTCAGTGCGCACCTGGGATCTGAACCTGCCAACCCCGGGCCTCAGAAGCGGAGCGCGCACACTTGACTGCTATGCTACCAGGCCGGCCCCCAAGAAACTTTTATTGAACTTTGTCATTATAATAAGTGAAAAACAGTTTTGCTTTTTTCTCCTACAAACCAGATTGAGCATCATTTCATATGCACAAGAACCATTAGTATTTCTTTTTCTGTGAATTATCTGTTTACATATGTTGCCCTCTTAAAAAGTATTTTGTTTGCTTTTGTATTGATATTTTGAGTTGAGAATACTTCCTTATAAAAGTTGCAAATATTTATTTCTCAATATTAGTTATTTCACATTGTTAATTGTGTATTTTGCCATGCAAAAAGCTTTGACTTTCATGTAGCAAATTTATTTTGTATTATGAGTCATATTTATAAAGACCTTCTTCATTCCAAAGGGGGTTAAAAAATTACCATTTTTTATTACCCTTAAAGTTTAGTTTTTATTTACTTTTTTTGTTTTACAATCTACAGTTACATTATTGTAATCATTAACCTTAAATATGTTAATGTGTGTTTTTTTAAACTTTTTTCATTGAGGTCACATTGGTTTATACCATTATATAAATTTCAGGTGTACATCATTACTTGTTGCCTTCTCTATAGACTGCATCATGTTCACCACTAAAAGTCTAGTTGCCATCTCTCACCTTACACATGTGCCCCTTTACCCCTTTTACCTCATCCAGCCCCCTTACACTCCGTTAACCACCGGTCTATTCTCTGCATCTATGTGTTTGTTTCTTTATCTTCCACATATGATTGAAGTCATATGGTAATTCTCTTTCTCCGTCATACTTATTTCTCTTAGCATAATACATTCAAGGTCCATCCATGTTGTAGCAAATGCCACGATTTCATCTTTTTTAAGGATGAGTAGAATTCCATTGTATATATACTACATCTTCTTTGTCCATTCATCCCTTGAGGGGCAGTGAGGTTGCTTCCAAGTCTTGGCTATTGTGAATAACGCTGCAATGAAAATAGGGGTGCATATATCTTTTTGAATTACTGTTTTCATGTTGTTTGGAGAAATGCACAGAAGTGGAATAGCTGGATCATATGGTAGTTCTAATTTTAACTTTTTCAGGAATCTCCATAGTGTTTTCCAAAAAGGCAGCACCAAATTACATTCCCACTGGCAGTGTATGAGGGTGCCTTTTCTCCACACTCTCTCCAACAACCATTATTTCTCATCTTTTTAATAATAGCCATTCTGATGGGCGTGAGGTGATATCTCATTGTAGTTTTGATTTGTACTTCCCTGATAATTAGTGATACTGAACCTCTTTTCATGTGACTGTTGGCCATCTTTGTATCATCTTTTTTTTCTTTGTGAGGAAGATCAGCCCTGAGCTAACATCCGTGCTAATCCTCTTCTTTTTGCTGAGGAAGACCGGCTCTGAGCTAACATCCATTGCCAATCCTCCTCCTTTTTTTTTTCCCCAAAGCCCCCCAGTAGAGAGTTGTACATCATAGTTGCACATCGTTCTAGTTGCTGTATGTGGGACACAACCTCAGCATGGCCGGAGAAGCGGTGAGTCAGTGTGCGACCGGCATCTGAAGCGCCAGTAGCAGAGCGCGCGCACTTAAACTGCCAAGCCACGGGGCCGGCCTCTCTTTGTATCATCTTTGGAAAAATGTCTGTTCTTATCTTCTGCTCATTTTTTGGTCACGTTATTTTTTGTTTTTGAGATGTATGATTTATTGATATATTTTGGATGTTAATCCCTTATCAGATATACGATTTGCAAATATCTTCTCCCAGTTGGAAGGTTGTCTTTTTGTTTTGCTGATGGTTTCCTCTGCTGTGCAGTAGCTTTTTAGTTTGATGTAGTCCCACTTCTTTATTTTTTCTTTTGTTTTCCTTGCCTGTGGAGACATGATATTCAATAAGATACTGCTAAGACTGATGTCAAAGAGTGTACTGCCTTTGTTTTCTTCCAGGATTTTTATGGTTTCAGGTCTTATATTCAAGTCTTTAATCCATTTTGAGTTAATTTTGGTGTATAGGGTAAGATTATAGTCTACTTTCATTCTTTCGCATGTGGCTGTCCAGTTTTCTCTACACCATTTATTGAAGAGACTTTTCTTTCTCCATTGTATGTTCTTAGCTCCTTTGTTGAAAATTAGTTGTCCATAGATTTGTGGTTTTATTTCCGGGCTCTCAAATCTGTTACATCGATCTGTGTGTCTGTTTTTCTGCCAGTACCATGATGTTTTGATTACTACAACTTTGTAGTATATTTTGAAATCAGAGAATGTGATACCTACAGCTTTGTTCTTTTTCTCAGGATTGCTTTGGCTATTTGGGGACCTTTGTTGTTTCATGTAAATTTTAGGATTCTTTGTTCTATATCTGTGAAAAATGTCATTGAGATTCTGACAGGGATTGTATCGAATCTGTAGATTCCGTTAGGTAATATGGTCATTTTAACTATGTGAATTCTGCCAATCCATGAGCATGGAATATCTTTCTATTTATTTACGTATTCTTCAATTTCTCTCAATGATGTCTTATAGTTTTCAGCATTCTTGTCTTTCACCTACTTGGTTAAATTTATTCCTAGGTATTTTATTCTTTGTATTGCAATTGTAATTGAGACTGTATTCTTGATTTCTCTTTCTGGTAGTTTGTTGTTACTGTATAGAAAAGAGACTGATTTTTTATATTGATTTTTTACCCTAAGGCTTTAGTGTATTTGTTAATTATTTCTAATTACTTTTTTGGTGGATTCTTTAGGGTTTTCTATATATAGAATTGGGTCATCTGCAAATAGTGAAAGTTTTATTTCTTCTTTTCCAATTTGGTTACCTTTTATTTCTTTTTCTTGCCTAACTGCTCTGGCTAGGACTTCCAATACCATGATGAAGAGTGGTGAGAGTGGGCATCCTTGTCTTGTTCCTGTTCTTAGAGGAATAGCTTTTAGTTTTTCACCATTGAATATGATGTCGGCAGTGGGTTTGTCTTATATGGTCTTTATTATGTTCAGTTGGTTTCCTTATATACCCATTTTATTAAGAGTTTTTATCATAAATGGCTATTGATTTTGTCAAATGCTTTCTCTTCATCTATTGAGATAATCATGTGATTTTTATTCTTTGTTTTGTTAATATAGTGTGTCACATTGATTGATTTGCAGATATTGAACCATTCCTATGTCCCTGGAATAAATCCCACTTAATCATGGTGTATGATCCTTTTAATGTATTGTTATATTGATTTGCTTATAGTTTGTTGAGGCATTTTGCATCTATGTTCATCAGTCATACTGGCCTGTAATTTTCCTTTGTTCGCATTGCCCTTGTCTGCTTTTGGTATCAGGGTAATTTTGGCTTTCTAAAACGAGTTAGGAAGCATCCTGTCTTCTTCAATTTTTTGGAACATTTGAGAAGAATAGGTATTAAATCTTCTTTGAATATTTGGCCAGATTAACCAGAGAAGCTGTTTGGGTCTGGACTTTTGCTTTTGTGGAGGTTTTTGATTACTGTTTCAATCTCTTTGCTTGTGATAAGTCTATTCAGATTCTCTATTTCTTCTTGATTCAATTTTGGGAGGTTGTATGATTCTAAGAATTTATGCATTTCTTCTAGGTTATCCAATTTATTAGGGCATAGGTTTTCACGGTATTCTCTTACAATCCTTAATATTTCTGAAGTATCCATTGTAATTTTTCCTCTTTCATTTCTTATTTTATTTGAGTAATCTCTCTTTTTTTCTTAGTGAGTCTAGCTAGGGGTTTGTCAATTTTTTTTATCTTTTCATAGAACCAGCTCTTAGTTTCATTGATCTTTTGTGTTGTCTTTTTAGTCTATATTTCATTTTTTTCTGTTCTGATTTTTATTATTTCCATCCTTCTGCTGATTTTGAGCTTTGTTTTTCTTTTTCTTATTCTTTTAGATAAGGTGTTAGATTGTTTATTTGAGATTTTTCTTGTTTCTTGGGGTAGGTCTGTATTGCTATATATCTTCCCTCTTAATATTGCTTTACTGCATCCCATAAGTTATCATATATGTTTTTATTTTCATTTGTCTCCAGGTATTTTTTGATTTCTCCTCTGATTTCTTCATTGATCCAATAGTTGTTCAGTATTATGCTGTTTAGTCTCCACATATTTGTAACTTTCACAGCTTTTTTCTTGTAGCTGATTTCTAGTTTCATACCATTGTTTTCAGAAAAGATGCTTTATATGATTTCAATCTTCTTAAATTTATTGAGATTGCTTTGTTTCCCAACTTATTGTCTACCTTTGTGAATGTTCCATGTGCACTTGAGAAGAATGTTTATTCCACTGTTTTTGGGTGGAATCTTCCATATACATCCCTTAAGTCAATCTGGTCTAGTGTTTCATTTAAGGCCACTGTTTCTTTGTTGACTTTTTGTCTAGATGATCCATCCATTGATGTAAGTGAGGTGTTAAGGTACCCTATTATGATTGTGTTTCTGTCAATTTCTCCCTTTAGTTTTGTTAATAGTTGCTTTATATATTTTGTTGTTCCTGCGTTAGGGGCATATGTACTCATAAATATTATGTCTTCTTGGTGGAATGTCCCTTTTATCATTACATAACGCCTATCTTTTTTTCTTGCTATCTTTTTAGTCTGTTTTGTTAGATATAAGTATAGCTACACCTGCTTCCTTTTGCTTGCCATTCGCTTGGATTATCATCTTCTAACCTTTCACTCTGACCACATGTTTTTCTTTAGAGCTGAGATGTGTTTCCTGGAGGCAGCATATTATTGGGTCTTGTTTTTTAATCCATCCAGCCACTCTGTGTCTTTTGATTGTGAATTTAATCTGTTTACATTTAGAGTGATTGTTGATTTATGAAGGCTTAATACTACCATTTCAACTACTGATTTCTGGTTGTTCTATAAGTTCTATACTTATATTCCTGTCTGCCATTTCAGGTTGGTGGTTTTCAGTGATGTTTTTCTTAGTTTTCTCTTTATTTATGATTTGTAACTCTGCTCTGATTTTTTATTTTGTGGTTACCATGAGGTTTGTATAAAAGATCTTGTAGATGAGGTAGTACTTTTTCTGCTGATAGCATCTTATCATCAGCAGCCATGCAGGTTCAATCTTTTTTCTCTTTCCCTTCTACGTTTTTGTTGGCACAAATTATCCTTTTTTGTGTTGTGAGTTTGTGACCAAACTGTAGTGTTTATAGTTATTTTTGATGCTCTCTTTCCCTTTAGCCTTTATGTTATATTTAAGTGTTTACTAACCAATTCTGATATAGACTTGCAATTTTTTGATTCTGTCTGTCTATTTATCACCTAGCTCAAAGCTTTCTAAAGCTTTGCTTTTTTTGTTTCAGGCAGAAGGGTTCTTTTCAACATTTCTTGCCAGGCACTTCTATCTCATCTTTTGTTTCTCTGGAAAGCTTTTATTTATCCTTCATATCTGAAGGCTAACTTTGCTGGATAGAGTATTCTTGGCTTATAGCTTTTGTCTTTCAATATTTTGAATATATCATTATTCTCCCCCAGCCTGTAGAGTTTCTGCTGAGAAATATGCTGACAGCCTGATGGGGGTTCTCTGTAAGTTATTTTCCTTCCTCTGGATGTGTTTAATATTCTTTCTTTGTCATTGGCTTTTGACAATTTTAATATAATATGCCTTGGAGAAGGTCTTTTTGCGTTGATATAATTAAGAGTTCTATTAGCTTCATGTACTTGTATATCCAGTTCCTTCCCCAGGTTTGGAAAGTTCTCAGGTATTATTTCTTTGATTAGCTCTCTGCTCCTTTTTCCCTCTCTTCTCCTTAAGGGATATCTATTATCCTTATGTTGCTTTTCCTAATTGAGTTGTATATTTCTCATACAATTTCTTTTTTTAAAAATCTTAGTTATCTCTCTTCTTCAAACTGAATCAGTTCTAGATTACTATATTTAAGCCCACTAGTTCTCTCTTCCATGTGGTCTACTCTATTTTCAATGCATTCTACTTTATTTTTCATCTAGAGTTTTTATCAGAAAAGGATTTTGAATCTTGTCAAATTCTTTCTCTGCATCTATTGAGATAATCATGTGATTTTTGTTCTTTGTTTCATTTATCTGGTGTAATAACATTGATTGATTGGCAGATATTGAACCATTCCTGTGTCCATGGAATAAATACCCCTTGATAACAGTGTAAGATCCTTCTATTTCATTGTGTCCAATTTGCTAACATTTTATTGAGGCTTTTTGCATTTATGTTCATCAGTGATACTGGCCTTAATTTTCCATTTTTCACATTGCCCTTATCTGCTTTTGGTATCAGGGTAATTTTGGCTTTCTAAAATGAGTTAGGAAGTATCCTGTCCTCTTCAATTTTTTGGAACAGTTTGAGAAGGAAAGGTATTAAATCTGTGAATATTTGGTTGAATTAACCAAGAAGCCATCTGGTCCTGGACTTTTGTTTTTTGGGAAATTTTTGATTACTGTTTCAATCTCTGTGCTTGTGATTGATCTATTCAGATTATCTATGTCTTCTTTATTCAGTTTTGGAAGGCTGTATGATTTTAAGAATTTGTCCATTTCCTCTAGGTTACCCAATTTGTTGGCATATAGTTTTTCACAGTACTCTCTTATAATCCTTTATATTTCTGTGGTTTCCATTGTATTTTCTCCTCATTCATTTCCGATTTTATTTTGTGGAGCCTTCTCTTTTTTTTTTCATACTGAGTCTAGCTAAGAGTTTGTCAATTTATCTTTTAAAGAACCAACTGTTAGTTTCAGTGATCTTTTCTATTGTCTTTTTAGTCTTATTTCATTTATTTCTCCTTTGACTTGTATTATTTCCTTATTGGGCTTCATTTGTTCTTCTTTTTCTAGTTCTTTTAGGTGTAGTGATAGAAAGATTTCTTTGAGGTTTTTCTTGTTTCTTGAGGTAAGTTAGTATTGCTATATGCTTCCCTCTTAGTACCAGTTTTGCTGCATTCCATAAGTTTTATGTTGTGCTGTCATTTTCATTTGTCTCCAGGTTTTTTTTTTATTTCTTCTTTGATTTATTCATTGATCCAATAGTTGTTCAGTAGCATATGATTTAATCTGCACACATTTCTGACCTTTCCAGCTTTCCTTTTGTGGTTGATGTCTTGTTGTATAGCACTGTGATCACACAAGTTGCTTGATATGATTTCAGTCTTCTTAAATTTATTGAGACTTGTTTTGTTCTCAACATATGGTCTACCTTTGAGAATGTTTCATGTGCACTGTAACGTGTATTTTTAACCAAGTCTGAATTTATTTACATCTTTAGTCTAGTCATGAATAAGACAAGTTACTAACAGATTTTCACTTCCATCTGAAAAGTGCATTCCTGAATTCCAAGGTATTTTGTCTAGAATTTTCATTATAGTTGCATTTAAATATATAAAATTACTGTTCTTATCTTATCACAATCATATTATTTGTGTTGGCCAAAATATGCTACAGATTTTTTTATTGAGATATAATTGACATATGTTATATTAGTTTCAGGTGTACAACATAATGTTCAATATTTGTATATATTGCTAAATGATCACCATAATAAGTCTAGTTAATTTCTGTCACCATTTATAATTACACAATTCTTTTTTCTTTTGCTGAGAATTTTAAGATTTATACTTTTAGCAATTTTCAAATATGCAATACAGTGTTATTAACTTGCCATGCTGTACATTACATTACATTTCCATGACTTATATATTCTATAACAATAAGTTAGTACTTTTTGACCCCTTTCACCTATTTTGCTGACCCTCCACTCCACACTTCTGGCAACCACTCAATTTGGTCTCTTTTTCTATGAGCTTGATTTTTTTTTTCAAGTTTCACATACAAATGAGATCATATGGCATTTGTCTTGCTCTGCCTATTTCACTTAGTATAATGCTGTCAAGGTCCATGAATATTGCTGCAAATGGCAAGATTTCATTCTTTTCTGTGGCTGAATAATATTCCTTTGTGTGTGCATATATATATATATATATATATATATATATATATATATATATATGCACACACATACATTTTCTTTATCTATTCATCCATTTATGGACACTTAGGTTGTTTCCTTATCTTGCTATTGTAAATAATGCTGCGACGAACATGGCAGTGCATATATCTTTACCAGTTAGTGTTTTCATTTTCTTTGGATAAATACCCAGAATTGGAATTGCTGGATCATGTGGTAGTTCTTTTTTAAATTGTTTGAAGATCCTCCTTACTGTTTTCCATACTGGTGGTATCATTTGTACATTTCCACAAACAATGTAGAAGGGTTATAAGTTTTTCACATCCTGGTGGACAGTAGTTATCTTTTTTTCTTGCTAATAGACATCCTAACTATTATTAGATGATATATTACTGTGGTTTTAATTTGCAATTCCCAGATGATTAGCTTCTATGCTAAGCCCAGAGTATACGTTTGAAATTGCAAATATGTAAATGGCTACACAAAGTACTGATTCAGTCAACATTTGGGTCTTTGTTTTTCTGCTCTCCCCAGTCTAGGCTGATCCCAAACAGCCTAAAGTATAGCTGATGATTTATGAAACAATGTATGATTATGCCACATCAGACAATTACTATTCTATATAATGTCAGAAAAATAGATTCCTTCTTGGATAAATGCTAAGAATCACTAATCATTCCCGGGTCAGACCCCAGATCAACTGTTTCCTTCTTCCCATTAGCCTCATGGATTTCACTATTTCTCACAGAGCTTATTTCCTTTTCAGATTATGTTCACCTCAGTATTGAATGCAGAGTACTATGTGACACTTCCTTTAGTGCCCTATTTCCAATTTGACCACTTAGAATTCTCAACATGTACTAAGTTTTTCTTTTTTTATCATCTTTTCTCCCTAGGGAAAATTGACCAAGCTTGTATATATTTCCAGTGTACAACTTGATATTTTATTATCAGTATAAAATTGCAAAATGATCACCACAATCAAGCTCATTAACATACCCATCACTTCACCTAGTTATCCTTTTCTTTATTATTTTTGCTTTGTTGACAATGCTTAAAATATACTTGAAATTGTAGTAAATTTCAAGTGTATGGTACAATATTTTAACTATAGTCAACATGCTGTACGTTAGTCTTTTTCCCCTCCAGGGCATTAGTACATCCTCTGTCTACGATGCCAATGATGCTCAAGCAACTGCCCCTAGTCCTGGTTTTTGAAAATACTTACACCTGCCCTGGAGAGAAGATCCCTTACTTTATAAAGACAGAGTCTTTGCTGGGGAGATTCTAGTCATCCTACATAGACTTCAAATTAATTTTTCCTCTTCTTTTAGAATTTATGCAGGACATCTTATTTGAAAAATGTATCTTCTTCTCTTGCCCAAATTTCCTGTGCTGTTACTTAGCAGTACCTTTTCTGGGTGATTCATTAGACTGTCTGCTGTTATTTTGGTGTGAAACTAGTTTTTCATCTAGCTAGTATGACATCTCTAGATTCATGTGGGGGTTTCCATCAGCCTATCTATTAACACTTTCTTATCAACAGATTATCTTCCTGATTCAAAGGGCTCTTGGCGTCCCTTCAAATTCTCACAGAATTCCTATAGTTTATTTGTCTAGATTAAAATGATTGGAGTGCCTTTCATAAATGAACAACTATTGTTCAGGTTTTTAGATACATCTACAGTTGAGATTTTCTATCTCTATTGGAGAGAGATATAGAAAATGTTTCCAGTTTCCTTACCTCATGCAAGAAAGAGATGGATTCAGAATAAATAGGGCAACTAATGACAGAAGTCATAACATCACATAAGAGATAAGTGTTTTCAAGCAATAGAGAATGTAACTAGTATAGCAATATTAGGTAGACTGAACAGCCTGAGTCATAAGGAGCTTTTCAAAGAAGTATGTTTATTTTACATTCAGGTTTATGCAATAATTGGAACAAACATATGAACAGTCTCTTTCTAGATGATTTAGGAAACATGTTTAAATGAATGGGAAATAATGAATATTAATGTTAATATTGATTTTAAACAAAATTGGGATTGTCTAGGCTTTAAGAACGTATTTGAAACAACTAAATACTCTGTAAAGTTTATACATACTTCATAGCTTATTAAAGAATCATAACAATGTACTTCTTCATGGGTAGTATATGTTTTTCAAACTATATCCAAGGGAAAATTAGTCCCATGAGATGCTGCTGTATTTCCTGCGTTCAAATAACTTATCTGTTAAAGGATGTAGCACTGGTTTAAGATGTGAATGTGTTCCTAATTTCAGAAACATTAAACAGTGGTCAAACATCTCTGCTGGACGCTTTCATGTGCTGAATTTTAACAGTTTCTGTGCAATCTAGAAGAATTTTTTCCCCATCACTTTTAGAGCTTTTTTTACCTCCTTATTTCTCAAACTATAGATTAGGGGATTCAACATGGGAATCACAATGCCATAAAATATGGAGGCGACTTGCATATTCTCCTGTGAATTATTGGAATGAGGCTGTAAGTACATATATGATAGTGTTCCATAGAAAACGGTGACGGCTGTCAGGTGGGAGGCACATGTGGAGAATGCTTTTTTCCTCCCAGCATTAGAAGACATCTTTAAGATGGCGACCATGATGTATGTGTAGGAAAAGATGACAACCGACACAGTGAACATCAAGTTAAATGCCACAAAGACAACAATTAGCATGATGTTGATGTCAACGTTGGAGCAGGAAAGGGTAAGAATTGGGGGAACATCACAGAAAAAGTGATTGATGGTATTAGACTTACAGAAGGACAGTGAAAATGTGAAACCCGTGTGTACAGAAGCATTTATTGAGCTCATGACATATGAACCAGCTACCAATTGGATGCAGGCTCTTCGAGACATCACTATAGGATAGCGAAGCGGGTTACAGATGGCTACATAACGGTCCACAGACATTGCAGCAGAAGGTAACATTCACTGGTAGCAAACGTTGCATAAACCAAGAATTGTATGACACAGCCCCCAAATGATATTTATTTATTTTCTTTTTTTTTTTTTTTTTTTTTTAATTTTTTGTTTATTGCAGTAACATTGGTTTATAACATTGTAAAAATTTCAGGTGTACATCATTGTACTTCTATTTCTGCATGGACTACATCATGTTCACCACCAAAATACTAATTACAACCCATCACCACACACATGTACCCAATTATCCCTTTCACCCTCCTCCCTCCCCCCTTCCCCTCTGGTAACCACCAATCCAATCTCTGTCCCTATGTGTTTGTTTATTGTTGTTATTATCTACTACTTAAGGAAGGAAATCATACGGTATTTGACCTTCTCCCTCTGACTTATTTCACTTTGCATTATACCCTCAATGTCCATCCATGTTGTCACAAATGGCTGGATTTCGTCGTTTCTTATGGCTGAGTAGTATTCCATTGTGTATATATACCACAGCTTCTTTATCCATTCGTCCCTTGATGGGCACTTAGGTTGCTTCCAAGTCTTGGCTATCGTGAATAAGGCTGCAATGAACACAGGGGTGCATGTACCTTTGCAAATTGGTGTTTTCAAGTTCTTTGGATAAATACCCAACAGTGGAATAGCTGGATCATATGGTAGTTCTATCGTTGATTTTTGAGGAATCTCCATACTGTTTTCCATAGTGGCTGCACCAGTTTGCACTCCCACCAGCAGTGTATGAGAGTTCCCTTCTCTCCACAACCTCTCCAACACATGTTGTTTCCTGTCTTGTTAATTATAGCCATTCTGACGGGCGTGAGGTGATATCTCATTGTAGTTTTGATTTGCATTTCCCTGATAGTTAGTGATTTTGAACATCTTTTCATGTGTCTGTTGGCCATCTGTATATCTTCTTTGGAGAAATGTCTGTTCAGGTCTTTTGCCCATTTTTTAATTGGGTTGGTAGTTTTTTTGTTGTTGAGATGCATGAGTTCTTTATATATTTTGGAGATTAAGCCCTTATCAGATGTATGGTTTGCAAATATCTTCTCCCAATTGTTAGGTTGTCTTTTCGTTTTGTTGATGGTTTCCTTTGCTGTGCAGAAGCTTTTAGTTTGATGTAGTCCCATTTGTTTATTTTTTCTATTGTTTCTCTTGCCTGGTCAGATGTGGTGTTTGAAAAGATGTTGCTAAGACTGATGTGGAAGAGCGTACTGCCTATGTTTTCTTCTAGAAGTTTCACAGTTTCAGGTCTTACATTCAAGTCTTTAATCCATTTGGAGTTAATTTTTGTGTATGGTGTAAGGTAAGGGTCTACTTTCATTTTTTGCATGTGGCTATCCAGTTTTCCCAACACCATTTGTTGAAGAGACTTTCTTTTCCCCATTGTATGTTCTTGGCTCCTTTGTCAAAGATTAGCTGTCCATAGATGTGTGGGTTTATTTCTGGGCTTTCGATTCTATTCCATTGATCTGTGTGTCTGTTTTTGTGCCAGTACCATGCTGTTTTGGTTACTATAGCTTTGTAGTATATTTTGAAATCAGGGAGTGTGATACCTCCAGCTTTGTTCTTTTTTCTCAGGATTCCTTTAGCTATTCGGGGTCTTTTGTTGTTCCATATAAATTTTAGGATTCTTTGTTCTATTTCTGTGAAAAATGTTGTTGGAACTTTGATAGGGATTGCATTGAATCTATAGATTGCTTTAGGAAGTATGGACATCTTAACTATGTTAATTCTTCCAATCCAAGAGCACGGAATATCTTTCCATTTCCTTGTGTCCTCTTCAATTACTTTCAGCAATGTTTTATAGTTTTCGGTGTACAGATCTTTCACCTCTTTGGTTAAGTTTATTCCTAGGTATTTTATTCTTTTTGTTGCAATTGTAAATGGGATGGTATTCTTAATTTCTCTTTCTGCTACTTCGTTGTTAGTGTACAGAAATGCAACTGATTTTTGTATGTTGATTTTGTATCCTGCAACTTTACCATATTCGTTTATTACTTCTAAAAGTTTTCTGGTGGATTCTTTAGGGTTTTCTATATATAAAATCATGTCATCTGCAAATAGTGACAGTTTCACTTCTTCCTTTCCAATTTGGATCCCTTTTATTTCTTTCTCTTGCCTGATTGCTCTGGCTAGGACTTCCAATACTATGTTAAATAGGAGTGGTGACAGTGGGCATCCTTGTCTGGTTCCTGTTCTTAGAGGGATAGCTTTCAGTTTTTCACCATTGAGGATGATATTAGCTGTGGGTTTGTCATATATGGTCTTTATTATGTTGAGGTACTTTCCTTCTATACCCATTTTATTCAGAGTTTTTATCATAAATGGATGCTGTATCTTGTCAAATGCTGTCTCTGCATCTATTGAGATGATCATGTGATTTTTATTCTTCATTTTATTAATGTGGTGTATTACGTTGATTGATTTGCGAATGTTAAACCATCCCTGCATACCTGGAATAAATCCCACTTGATCATGGTGTATAATCTTTTTAACATATTGTTGTATGCGATTTGCTAGTATTTTGTTGAGGATTTTCGCATCGATGTTCATCAGTGATATTGGCCTGTAATTTTCTTTTTTTGTGTTGTCCTTGTCTGGTTTTGGTATCAGGGTAATGTCAGCTTCGTAGAATGAGTTAGGGAGCTTCCCCCCCTCCTCAATTGTTTGGAAGAGTTTGAGAAGGATAGGTATTAACTCTTCTTTGAATGTTTGGTAGAATTCACCAGGGAAGCCATCTGGTCCTGGACTTTTATTTTTGGGGAGGTTTTTGATTACTGTTTCGATCTCCTTACTGGTGATTGGTCTATTCAAATTCTCTACTTCTTCTTGATCCAGTTTTGGAAGGTTGTATGATTCTAAGAATTTATCCATTTCTTCCAGATTGTCGAATTGGTTGGCATATAGTTTTTCATAGTATTCTCTTATAATCTTTTGTATTTCTGAGGTGTCTGTTGTAACCTCTCCTCTTTCATTTCTGATTTTACTTATTTGTGCCTTCTCTCTTTTTTCTTGGTGAGTCTAGCTAAAGGTTTGTCTATTTTGTTGATCTTTTCAAAGAACCAGCTCTTGGTTTTATTAATTTTTCTATTGTTTTTTTGGTCTCCATTTCATTTATTTCTGCTCTGATTTTTATTATTTCCCTTCTTCTACTGATTTTGGGCTTTGTTTGTTCTTCTTTTTCCAGTTCCTTTAGGTGCATTGTTAGATTGTTTATTTGAGATTTTTCTTGGTTGTTGAGATAGGCCTGTATTGCTATAAACTTCCCTCTTAGAACCGCTTTTGCTGTATCCCATAAATTCTGGCATGTCGTATTTTCATTTTCATTTGTCTCCAGGTATTTTTTGATTTCTTCTTTGATTTCTTCGTTAACCCAATCGTTGTTCAGTAGCATTTTGTTTAATCTCCATGTATTTGTGGCTTTTCTGATTTTCTTCCTATAGTTGATTTCTAGTTTCATACCTTTGTGGTCAGAAAAGATGCTTGGTATTATTTCAATCTTCTTAAATTTATGGAGACTTGTTTTGTGGCCTAATATGTGATCAATCCTGGAGAACGTTCCATGTGCATTTGAAAAGAACGTGTATTCTTCAGTTTTTGGATGGAATGCTCTGTATATATCTACTAGGTCCATCTGTTCTAGTGTGTCGTTTAAGGCCAATGTTTCCTTATTGATCTTCTGTTTGGATGATCTATCCGTTGGTGTAAGTGGAGTGTTAAAGTCCCCTACTATTATTGTGTTACTGTCTATTTCTGTTTTTATGTCTGTTAATAATTGCTTTATATATTTAGGTGCACCTACATTGGGTGCGTAGATATTTACAAGTGTTATATCCTCTTGTTGGATTGTTCCCTTGATCATTATGTAATGCCCTTCTTTGTCTCGTTTTACAGTTTTTGTTTTAAAGTCTATTTTGTCTGATATGAGTACTGCTACCCCAGCTTTCTTTTCATTGCCATTTGCGTGGAGTATCTTTTTCCATCCCTTCACTTTCAGTTTGTGAGTGTCTTTAGGTCTGAAGTGTGTCTCTTGTATGCAGCATATATATGGGTCTTGTTTTTTTATCCAGTCAGCCACCCTATGCCTTTTAATTGGAGCATTTAGTCCATTGACGTTTAAAGTAGCTATTGATAAGTATGTACTTACTGCCATTTTTAACTTTTTTTTTTTTTCCCTCAGTGTTTTAGTAGTCCTTCTCTGTTCCTTACTTCTTCTATACAGAATTGATGGTCACTTTAGTTTGACCTCTGTCTGAAAGCTGTACTCTTTAACTACCCTCCTCCCTCCTTTTATGTTTTTGATATCATATCCAACTTCTTTTTTGTGCATTTGTATCCATTACGTTCTAATCGTGGAAATAGATAATTTTTCCTATTTGTGGTCTTTTCTTTTCCCCTTAAATCAGTCCCTTTAACATTTCTTGTAACACTGGTTTCTTGGTGACAAACTCCTTTAATTTTTGCTTGTCTGGGAAATTTTTGATCTCTCCTTCCATTTTGAACGATAACCTTGCTGGGTAGAGTATTCTTGGCTGTAAGTTTTTTCCTTTTAGCACTTTAAATATATCATGCCATTCTCTTCTAGCCTGTAAGGTTTCTGCTGAGAAGTCAGCTGATAGCCTTATGGGGTTTCCTTTGTATGTAACTTGACATTCTCTTGTGGCTTTTAGGATTCTCTCTTTATCTTTAATTCTGGACATTTTGATTATGATGTGTCTTGGTGTGGGCCTCTTTGGGTTTATCTTGTTTGGGGCTCTCTGTGCCTCCTGTACCTGGATGTCTGTTTCCTTCCTTAGGTTAGGGAAGTTTTCATCTATTATTTCTTGAAATAGATTCTCTGCCCCCTTGTCTCGCTCTTCTCCTTCCGGGACACCTATAACACGGATGTTAGTGCGCTTGATGTTGTCCCAGAGGTCCCTTAGACTGTCCTCACTCTTTTTAATTCTTTTCTCTTTTACCTGTTCACCTTGGGTAATTTCTTCTAGTCTTTCTTCCAGCTCACAGATCCGTTCTTCTGTATCCTCTACTCTGCTTTTGAGTCCCTCTAATGAATTTTTCATTTCCAGTATTGTATTCTTCATTTCTGATTGGTTCTTTTTTATATCTTCCATTTCTTTGTTGACATTCTCACTGAGTTCATCTATTCTTCTCCCCAGATCAGTTAGCATCCTTAACACTCTTAGTTTGAACTCTCTGTCGGGTAGGTTGCTCATTTCTGTTTCACTTAGTTCCTTTTCTGGGGTTTTGTCCTGTTCCCTAACTTGGAATGTATTCTTTTGCCTCCTCATTTTGCCTCTTTCCCTGTGCTTGTGTCTATGTATTAGGTAGGTCAGCTACGTCTCCTGCTCTTGGATAGGTGACCTTATGTAAGTGATGGCTTAGGAGGCTTCCAGTGTGCTTCCCTCAGTTCTCAATGTTCCAGGGGTGGCCCCTATGTGGGCTACGTGTGTCCTTCTATTGTGGCCTGTTAGCTCTCCCTATAGGCGCCCAGGGAGGCTGAGTTATGCTCCTGGCCAGCTGTTGTAATGCTCAGCTGCTTGTAGTTGTTGTGGGCCCTTCAGTCTCTTTATCAGGTGTGAGGAGCCCCAGCACAGTTGGCTGCAAGTTCTAATACCACATCTGTGTTGCAGTATTTCTTTTAAGTGAGTAGGCCCCCAGCGTGGCAGGTTGTTAGGCTCAGGGCCTTAGAATTGCTGTAAACCTCTAGCCTATTAGGTCTCTTGTCAGCTCTCTGAGGATTGCAGCTGGGTGGGGCTGGCCTCAGGCACAGGAGCACCCAATTGTTTCAGGCTTTGGAAGGTGGGGCAAACCTCCTATGTGGGTCTTGGAGAAGCACAAGTCTTCTGCAGCTGACAAGCCCTGCCGCCCACAGGTCCACACACACAGTCAACACAGTCCTGCCCCGTGTGAGCGCCCCGACCTCCCCAAGCGGACCCAGTCTCTCCACGGCGGGAGCCCCACACACTCCGCCACCACCCCACACTCTCCACCCGCTCCTTGTGCACACCCTGCCCCGCTCAAGTCAGCTCAGTTGCCAGGCTGCAGAAAATCCAGTCACCAATCTATGCAGGCCCACACGTTGCCTGAGGGTTTGTTGTTAGGTGGGGCCAGTCTCTAGGGTGGGCTGCCTGCCCTGGCTGAGCTGGATTAAATCGGTGCTCTAGCGGGTGGAGCAGACCCTGGGCTAGCAGGTCTCAGGGAAAACTCCAATGGCGTCTGTGTCAGCACGCTCACACCAGGCCACAACAATGGCCGCCGCCAATGTCCCAGTCCCTGGAGAGGTCTCACCCTCACCGAGATGCACTCAGGGCCTATTAGGTGAGTCTCTTGTCACCAAAGCAGTGTGCACCTTTCTTTCTGGTGATTTTAGGATGCTTTCTGGAACGGGTGAGTTTGTGCGGGCCCTTTAAGAGCCAGTTTTAGTTTCTTTGTGAGCCGGGTTTTCTGGGGATGCTACCCAATGCTTTAGTAGCAGCAAAGTCAGATATTATGCCGCTGGTCTCGATTGTGCTGGGTCCACACAATGCCCACAGCAGGGGCGCTCCCCGGCTCAGGGCCCCGCGTCTCCAGGGAGGCTGCGTACCTGTGAGCTGCTCCCGGCGGCCGTGAAGCTGGCGGCTTGTGAAGGCGGCGTTTTTCCTCTCCGGAAGGGAGTCTCTGCCTCTTCCACCCCAGTTAGGATTGTCCGTTGTTGCAGGAGTTCCTCTTATCCAGTTTTCAGCTCTGTCTCAGGGGTAATTTTTCCACGAGTAGTTGTAAATTGGCTGTGTCCACGGAAGGAGGTGAGTTCAGAGTCTGCCTACGCCGCCATCTTGACTCCCTCCTCTGATTTATTTTCTACTGTCAAATTTTGCAGCATCTTGGGAGTGATAGCAGAGGTATAACAGATGTCAACGAAAGCCAAATGTTGTAGGAAAAAGTACATCGGTGTTTGAAGTCTGGAATCTGTCCTGATGAGTAGGATCATTCCAACATTACCCACCATGGAGGTCACATAGATCACTAGAAATACAATGAAGAGGACATGCTGCAACTTGTGTTGGCCACTGAATCCCAGAAGAAAGAATTCAGTCACTTCAGTGCTATTTCCTTGTGTCATGGCCACCAAAGTCTAGAAAGGACAAGATGAGGAACGAGAAAATAAGGGAAATATTATAGAGACTTCTTTTAAGAGGCTCTTACACTTCATGTCACTTTTTTTATTTGAACTGGATTTTCATGGCAAACACTCCCAGCTAGGTTTATTGCTTTCCAAATATTCTTTCTATTTTCTGGTTAAGAAACCACCACACAAACAGTGATACGTGAGCCATGGATTCAATTTCAAAATAAAGAAGATTTCAGAGCAGAAGACTGACTTCTAATACGTGTGATTCTATGAAACATGAATTAAAACATATTTCCACTATATTAAACAGGTATCTATATTTAGTTAAAGCCATATGCTGATATGATTTTGTACCTTTTCAACAACCCAAACAGTTTTTCTAAGCCATTTATCATTTTAACCCTGGTTCAAACTCCTGAAATTAGTAGCATGAATTAGAGAAATTTTATGAGATATGATCATGGTCCACATAAGTTTGAAGGCTTCAGGGTGTCTTTGGACTACTGTCCTTAGCAAGCAACTGCCATCTAGGTGACATTGTTCACAAGCCACATAATCCTCTCATTTATATATGTATACACATATACATATGGATTTCTGAGAGTGTCTTGCATTTCTCATTGCACTGTTTCTCTTTTTAAGTATATCTTAGCTGCAGGAAAAATCATCTGGTAAAAATTACACGAACATATAATAACAGCTTACTTTAAGTCATAAGTCTTTTTGTTTTCTACTTTGAGTCATGCTACCTCTGTATCTGCTTAGGTAGACAGCTGAGATGTCTTTGCTCATGATTTTTCATATACCGCAAGCCCTCAAATCCCTGATTAAGTGTCTTTACTCTTAAATACCACTCCATATTGCTGAGCAGTGCTCTTGTGGATTAATGTATCATGGACTCCTGGTATGGCAGAAATTGACTTTGCACTCAACAATTCATTTGTTTTCTTCTGGGCACAGCATCAGCCCACACTTTCAAACAACCTTTCTCGTGTGGGCCATGATACCATGTTCTGCCTGTGGAATATGGGAAAAGTAATGAGTGCTGCTTCTAGGCCTGAACCAGCTCCTCCTCACTCTCCTCAAACTGGAACCATATACTCTCTACTCCTTTTCTTCCTCATCTTTTGCCTGGATATTGATATTCAGGGAAACTTTGGACGCCTTGTATTAGGGTTGCCAGATAAAATACGGGACACCCAGTTAAAGTTGAATTTCTGAAAAACAACAGATTTTTTTTAGTGTAAGTGTGATCTAAATATTGCTTGGGAAATACTTATATTAAAAAATTACTGTTTATCCAAAACTTACATTTAACTTGGCATCTTATTTTTATTTGCTAAGTCTGACAACCCTATGCATATTCCTTATTGCAGCTTCTTTCGAGCTGTGTTCTCAAATGTGTGTGTGCAAATGAGCCCTCTCAGAACAGCCCCTTCCCTCCACTGGATTTTATGTGATGGAGACCTTCTATTGTTATAAGTCACTGACATTTTAGAATTTATTACATCAGTAGTCTTATTTTTAGCAATGTCATTACAGTCACACACCATAATAAGGATTTTTTTTAAAGCCATAAACATATGAAGATATATGAATAGTACAGGTTTTCAACCTGGAAAGTGGATTGATGAGTGATAAATAATTCATCAGACCCAAGAAGATCAAATCCTGAGACTGTAATGGGGAAGCTGAGAATCAACTCGATTTATATTGCAGAATCCTCCAAAGGCTTAGGAATTGATGTCAACAGGTACACTGGAAGAAGGATGACAGGTGTATTAAAAGAATGAGCATTGGTTTAGAGCCTCTAAGAAGCAAATTATAGTGAAACACATCATCAGTAGCTCACCTAAGAGCT
Organism: Ceratotherium simum simum; assembly: GCF_057802395.1. Taxonomy (NCBI): domain Eukaryota; kingdom Metazoa; phylum Chordata; class Mammalia; order Perissodactyla; family Rhinocerotidae; genus Ceratotherium; species Ceratotherium simum. Next base: position 17,114,772 of record NC_141933.1, read on the forward strand.
CAAAGCTTCCTTGATACATCAATACGAACAGACAGACACAGCTCACCTGATAACTGAAGAACGAAGAAAGAGAAAGAGGACACTTGTAGGAAGCAGAAACTACAAATGGAGAAGAAACACTTTTGAAACTCCCAAACAACTTTTCCCCTAAACATACACAAACAGACACACAAATATGATATTCATATATATACATTGTAGGATAATTGTTTTCTTTATAGAAGGTTATTGGGAATGTAATTATTGGAGGATACATAAGGGGACTAAAAATTATTGGCCATTATTTGTATTTTGAATTGTATCATGGCTAAATATGTGGTGGTTGTATTATTCTTAATGTAACTTTATGCATTTATACACGTAAAATACTATGTAATAAAAGAAGTTGATCATAGTGGGAAAATCCATACCACTTGTGCATCATTAGAGGGTTCCTTTACTCTGATGTCTATAACTCTAAGCAGAGCTATATACCCACATAGATGAGATGGTCAGTAAGAACGTGCCTTTAGTGGCAGAAATGTAGCAAACTAAGCCTGTTGTTGATATGGGCTTCTTTCATTCTTTAAATATCTTTAATAAATAAGCACAGTGGAATAATGTTGTAGTAACAGAACAAGAAACAATTCTCTTCAATTCAACGTTTAGTGAAGGTTGAGGAGAACTAAGTCAGTGTAAGTTCTTTCCTCAGGTTAATTTGCTGTAAAATAACTGAAATGCAGCCTTTTCAAGGAGGCATCCATCTATTGAGTATAAGCGCATATCAGAGGAAGATAGAATAGATCAGGGGTCCACTTAATCTAGAATCTTGATAGAGTAATTATAATTACATTTACTATATCAATTTGACTTTAATCATTTTGATTCAATAATATGTCATAATGATATCACATGGGGACTCTTTTCAAGAGCTAAGGAAACTAGTATAAACCCCACCACCCACCTCCACACACAGACTCTGTTCATTAAATATGAGTTGGCTTAGTAAGAAATTGTTGTTTTATCTATGATGAAGATATTTGCTAATCAATAGAATGCTATGAATAAAATCACCAATCACCTGAGTGTTTTGAATGTGCTTAACCCACACTGAGTCTCAGTGTTTCTGAAGATTCCTGCTTTTTCAGCACTGGGCAGTGGAAAGGAAACCAGCAGACCTGGGTTTGAGTTCTTGTCCCACAAGTTAAAAGAGACTAAGGATGTAACTCCCTTTAGCCTCAGTTCCTTCCTCTGTAGAAGGGAGATCACAGAACTTAGAAATTAATGATGTCCTTTGAAACACTATTTACAACAACAAAAGTTTGGAAGTAAGGTTAAATAGATCACAGTAGATTCATATTATGGATCAATACACAGTCCAAAATGGACAAGAGAAATATACACTCTTACACAAAGGTGCCCATGTCATATTATCAAATGAGAAAAGTAAGTTGTAGAATGATAGGTTGAGAGTGGGCCATTTTAATAACCAAACTCTTTCTCTCACTCCCACTCCCTCTTGTTTCTGTTCTCTTTATTTATTAAGAGACAGAGGCCCGGTTTGATACATACCAAACTCTTAAGAAATAACTCTTATGTAATCAAACTCTTAAGTTATCCACAGGTGTGAGATTGGGTGAGAGAGAACCTCATTTTTCAAACTTCTAAACTTCTTTACTTTTACTTTCACTATAAAAATGGGAATTCATAACATTTATCATTTTAAAAATGAAGACCATTTACATTTTATGATGTCATTAATATGCTAAAGCTCAAATATGCCAGTTTATTTTTGTTTTCTATCTTTTTTCTGTGTTTTATATTCCTTGCCTTTCTGTAGGTCACTTAAAGAATTCCATTTTTATTTCTGTATAGTGTTTTTACTGCATATCTTTGTATAGCTTATATATATATATGCTATATAATTATATATATATATAAATACATTATACATCACGACCAAGTGGCGTTTATTACATGGATGAAAGGTTGGTTCAGTATTTGTAATAAATCAATGTAATCTACCATATTTACAACTGAAAGAAGAAAAATCACAGGATCATATAAATCAATGAAGAAAATGCATTTGACCAAATTCAACACTTATTCATGATTTAAAAATTCTCAGAAAATTAGGAAGAGGAAAGAACATCCTTAAATTGATGAAAAACATCTAAAAATAACCTACACTTAACATCATACTTAATGATCAAAGACTGAATGCTTGGCCCCTGAAATTGGCTACAAGGCAAAGATACTCACCCTTACCAATTCTATTCAGCATGGCTCTCGAAGTTCTAGTGAGTGGAATGAAGGAATAAAAGGATTAAAAGTCATACCAATCAAAAAGGAAGAAATGAAACTGTCCCCTTGCAGATGACGTGATGGCTATGTAGAAGATCCCAAGATATCTATAAAAATCATCTAGACTTAGTAAGTGAGTTCCGTAAAGTTGTAGAATACAAAATGATCATACAAAAATTAATTGTATTTTTATATTAGCAATGGACATATGACACATGGGAACTGAAATTAAAATACAATATCATTTACAATCACTCAAAATACGAAATACTTAAGTATAAATCCAACAAAACCTGTATGGGACTTGTATGCTGAGAATTACAAAATGCCAATGAAAGAAATCAAATAAGATCTGAATAAACAGACATACTGTTTTCATGCATTAGAAGACTCAATATAATATAATGTAATTCTCCTTCAATTGATAAATGGGTTTAATGAAATCCTTATCAAAATTCATCCAAAAGTTTTTATATGGACAAGATTATTATAAAATTTACATGGAAAGACAGTGGTTAGAATAGCTAAAACAATTCTGAAAAAGAAAAATGTGGGATGAATCACTTCACCTGATATGGAGATCTATTATATAGTTATAGTATTCAACACTTTAAAATTTGCAGAGAAATATACACAAATATGGAGTAGAATAGAGAAGACACAGGTACAGTCAACTGATTTTTGATTAAGGTGCAAAAGCAATTCAATGGAAGAAGGATAGTCTTTCCAATAAATAGTGCCAAAGGAATTGGACATCCATAGGCAAAAGAATGAACCTCAACCCAAATGTTACATCTTATACAAAAATTAACTCAAAATGGATCATAGATTTAAATGTAAAATATAAAACTATAAAACTTTTAGATGATAATATAGGACAAAACCTTCAGGACCCAGGGCTTAGTGAAGGGTTCTTAGACATGACACTGAAAGCACAATCTATAAAAGAAAAGAAAAGTCAATAAATTGGACTCCATCAAGATGAAAACTTTTGCTCTGTTAAAGATCTGGTTAGGAGGGTGAAAAGGCATGCTACAGATTTGGAGAAAATATTTTCAAACCACCTTTCTGACAGAGGACTCATACCTAGTATACATATAAAAAATTCTTAACGTTAAATAAACAATCAAATTAGAACCTGGTGAAAGACACGAACAGACAATTCATCAAAGAGGGCTATACGGATGGTAAATAAGCACACGAAAAGATGTCCAACATCATTAGGCATTAGGGAAATGCAGATTAAGAACACAATGAGATATTACTACACATATACCTGAAAGGCTAAAATAAAAAACAATGGCAGCACCAAATGCTGGTGAAGATGCAGAGCAGGTGGATCTCTCATACATGTCTGGTAGCAATGTAAAATGTTACAGTCACTGGAAAAAGTTTGGCAGTGTCTTAAAAAACTAACCATACACTTAGCATACACTGAGTAATTGCATTCCTGGGCAATTACGTTTGCAAAAACCTTTGTCCACACAAAAGCTTGTACATAAATCTTTATAACAGCTGCATTTGTAATAGCCAAAAGCTGTAAACAACCAAAATGTCATCCAATAGGTGAGTGGTTAAAGAAAGTGTGGTACATCTATACTGTAGAACCTTATTCAGCAATAAAGAGGAACCAGCTATTGATACATGCAACAAGTTAGATGGACATCAAGGCCATTATGCTGAGTGAAAAAGAGCCAATCTCAAAGGGTCATGTAGTGTATTATTTCTTTCATCTAACATTCTCAAAATGACAAAATTATAGAGATGAGAACAGATTAATGATTTCCAGGGGTCAGGCTGGTAGGGGGAGGGGAGTGGTGACTGTAAGGGGTAGCACTAGGGAGGCCTGCCTGGAATCTGACATCTGTGATAGCATAGGTTTGTATCTTGACTGTAGACTGTAGTGGTGGTTAAACGAATATACACTTGTGCTAAAATGACACGGAACTACATACACACGTTGTCACACATACCAATATCAAAATCCTGGTTTGATGTCCTAGTATAATTATGTAAGTTATAAGCATTGAAGGAAAACTGGGTGAAGGATACATGGGACCTGTCTGTAGAATTTTTGCAACTTCTGTGAATGAATAATTATTTCAAAATACGATGTTAAAAAGATAAAGAAGAAGAGGAAAAGTAAAACCTTCTTTGCAGTGGTGTGAGATTCAAGTGAGCAAATTTATGTAATCTTGCCAGCATGAAGCCAGGTATTGAATCAGTGCTCATCAAATGGCCATAATAATACAGGCAAATAATACTTCAAGGGTGTATAATAGTGACTGATTGATTCACTCATTCATTCAATTATTCTTCATTCATATCCTTTCCCAAGCAACACTCAGCCCAGCTGACTTCCCCAACTCTATTTCCATTACATCACCAGTGTTGGAGGGATTCTATCTGGTCTTGGGGCAAAGCATAGGGGAACTCTGGCTCTCACCCTTTTGCTCTGCCACCTCCTGTACACACTGTGATGAAACATAGCTGATGTTGAAAACTGGGATTTGCTTTGTTTTACTTACACCAATGTAGCCTCCAGATTCTTTTTCTGCAACTGGTGCAGGCTGATTGCCCTCCAATGTCTCTCTGTATGTTTCCTTCTAATTGAAGATATTTTTTAGCTGGGGCCTAAGGGATCAATACTTGTTCCCTTGAGAACCTGAGGTTCAGGGGCTGAGATGGAATTGGAAAAGTCAATATTCATTAGTTATTCTCTGCTGAAGAAAAGTTTTGATTTCCAGAAGGGACAAAATTTATTTGTGTCTTTCTGCCTTTAGGGACTTCCTGCTTTCAGTTTTGAGAATAGCCTTGCTATTGACAAATTACCTTCCTTCCCATTCTTCCTGCCTCCCTTCCTTCCTGTCTCCTTGCTTTCCATTTTGTGTGTGTGTGTGTGTGTGTGTATAACAAACCATCCACATGGTTAAAAATTCAGAAGTATGAAAGTACATAGTGTAGAAACCAAATCCCCTTGTATTTCTTGATTACCAATCTCTAGATTCCCTCCTGGTGATCACTACTGTTATAAGCTTCTGTCTACTTCCAGATATAAGCCTTGGATTGCATTTGCAAACACACTAATACCTATATTCTTTCTTCCTCACTCACACAAATGGCAGTGCATTATTGACATTTTCTGCAGCTTGTATTTCACTTAATAATTCTGGGTGATCTTCGTACATTAGTATAGAAAGATAATTCTCACTCTTTTTAATGATTGTATTATATTTTATTAAACATCTGCATTGCTTAATATTTAATCAAATTCTCTTCCCTATTGGTAGATATTTATATGGTTTCCAATCTTTTACTATTATAAGCAATGTTACCACAAATATTAGTGTGCCTAAGTGTGAATAACTCTCTAGGATTAAAAGATATTTAGGAGAGGAGTCTCCAAATCAAAGGGTATTGACACTGTATGATTTGATAGATATTGCCCAACTGTCCTTCAGAGCAAGGATCTGTCAGTTTAAACCACTTCTAGCAAATCTAGAATGACTATTTCTCCAAATCCTCTCTAACACAATGCTAAGAATCTTATTCAACTTTGTAATTATGATAGGTGAAAAACGGTGTATTTTAGGTTTTTGCTCTATAAACCAGATTGAGCATCATTTCATATGTCCAAGAATCATTAGTATTTCCTTTTCTTTGAATTATTAGTTGATATATGTTGTAAATATTTATTTCTCAATATTAATTATCGTACATTGCAAAATGTGTATTTTGCCATGAAAAAACTTTGAAATTATGCAGCAAATTTATTTTGTATTTTGTGCCCCTTTACTCCTTTTACCTCACCCTGTTCCCTTCCCCCTGTAACTACCAACCTGTTCTACATGTCTACGTGTTTGTTTATCTTCCACATATGATTGAAGTCATATAGTAATTTTCTTTCTTGATATTACTTATTTTTCTTACCAGAATACCCTCAAGGTCCATCCATGTGTGGCAAATGGCACAATTTTCTATCTTTTTTATAGCTGAGTAGTATTCCATTGTATGTGTAGACCACATATTTATGCATTCTTCTGTTCATGGGCACTTGGGTTGCTTCCAAGTCTTGGCTATTTTCAATAATGCTGCAATGAACATAGGCTTGTATATGTCTTTTCAAATTAATGTTTTTGTGCTCTTTGGATAAATACCCAGAAGTGTAATAGCTGGATCATATGGTAGTTCTAATCTTAATTTTTTGAGGAATCTCCATACTGTTTTCCACAGTGGCTGCACCAATTTACATTTCCACCAGCAGTGTATGAGGGTTCCTTTTTCTCCACATCCTCTCCAACACTTGTTGTTTCTTGTCTTTTTAATAACAGCTAATCTGATGGGCATGAGGTGATATCTCATTGTAGTTTTGATTTGCAATTCTCTAATAATTAGTGATGTTGAACATTTTTTCAAGTGACTGTTGGCCATCCGTATATCTTCTTTGGAAAAATGTCTGCTTAGTTTCTCTGCCTATATTTTGATTGGACTGTTTTTTTGTTGTTGAGTTGTATGAGTTCTTTATGTATTTTGGATGTTAACCCCTTATTAGATATATGATTTTCAAATATTTTCTCCCAATTGATAGATTGTCTTTTCATTTTGTTGATGGTTTCGTTTGCTGTGCAGAAGCTTTTTAGTTTGATGTAGTCCCATTTCTAATTTTCTCTTTAGCTTTCCTTGCCTGTGGAGACATGATATTCAATAAGATACCGCTAAGACTGATGTCCAAGAATGTACTGCCTATGCTTTCTTCCAAGACTTTCATCGTTTCAGGTCTTACATTCAAGTCTTTAATTCATTTTGAGTTAATTCTTGTGTATAATTAATTCTTGTGTATAAGATAATAGTCTCCTCTTATTCTTTTGCATGTGGCTGTCCAGTTTTCCCAACACCATTTATTAAAGAGACTTTCTTCTCCATTGTATGTTCTTAGCCCTTTTGTCAAAAATTAGCTGTCCGTAGATGTGCGGGTTTACTTTTGGGCTCTCAATACTGTGCCACTGATCTGTGTGTCTGTTTTTCTGCCAGTACCATGCTCTTTTAGGTACTATAGCTTTGTAGTATATTTTGAAATCAGGGAGTGTGATACCTCCATCTTTGTTCTTTTCTCTCAGGATTGCTTTGCTTATTTGGGGTCTTTTGTTATTCCATATAAATTTTAGGGTTCTTTCTTCTATTTCCACGAGAAACGTCATTGGGATTCTGATTGGGACTGCATTGAATCTGAAGGTTCCTTTAGGTAATATGTTCATGTTAACTGTGTTAATTCTTCCAATGTATGTGTATGAAAGAACTTTCAATTTCCTCATATCTTCAAATTCTTTGAACAATGTCTTATAGTTTTCAGTGTATAGGTCTTTCACTTCCTTGGTTAAATTTCCTCCTAGATATTTTCTTCTTTTTGTTGCAATTGTAAATGGAATTGTATTCTTGATTTCTCTTTCTGCTAATTCATTGTTAGTGTACAGAAATGCGACTGATTTTTGTACGTTGATTTTGTACCCTGCAACTTTACTGTATTTGTTAATTATTTCTAAATAGTTTCTTGGTGGATTCTTTAGGGATTTCTTTATATAGAATCATGTCATCTGAAAATAGTGACAGTTTTACTTCTTCCTTTCCAATATGAATACCTTTTATGTCTTTTTCTTGCCTAATTGCTCTGGCTAGGACTTCCAGTACTATTTTGAATACGAGTGGTAAGAGTAGGCATTCTTGTCTTGTTCCTGTTCTCTAGAGGAATAGCTTTCAGTTTTTCAACATAGAGTATGATATTGGCTTTGGGTTTGTCATATATGGCCTTTATTATGCTGCGGTACTTTCTTTCAATATCCATTTTATTGAGATATCTTATCAGAAGTGGATGTTAATCTTGTCAAAGGTTTTCTCTTCATCAATTGAGATAATTATGTGATTTTTTCCTCCCTCATTTTGTTAATGTGGTGTAGCACATTGATTGATTTGTGAACGTTGAACCATCTCTGTGTTCCTGGAACAAATTCCACTTGATCATGGTCTATAATACTTTTAATGTATTGTTGTATTGATTTCCTAATATTTTGTTGAGGATTTTTACATCTATGTTCATCAGTGATATTGGCCTGCAATTTTCCTTTTTTGTGTTGCCTTTGTCTGATTTTGGTATCATGGTAATATTGGCCTCTTAAAATGAGTTAGAATGTCCCATCCTCTTCAGTTTTTTTGAAAGAGTTTGAGAAGGTATTGAACATTCTTTGAATGTTTGGTCAAAGTCACCAGAGGAGCCGTCTGGTCCTAGACTTTTGTTTTTTGGGATGTTTTAGATTACTTTTTCAATCTCTTTACTTTTGATTTGTCTATTCATGTTCTCTATGTCTTCTTGACTCAGTTTTGAGAGGTTGTATGATTTTAAGAATTTGTCCATTTTTTATAGGTTATCCAATTAGTTGGTGTATAGTTTTTCATAGTATTCTGTTATAATCCTTTATATTTCTGTGTTGTCAATGGATACAGTGGTAATTTCTCCTCTTTTATTTCTCATTCTATTATCTGAGCCTTGTTTCTTTTTTTATTAGTGTGTCTCGCTAAGGGTTTTTCAATTTTGTTTATCATTTTGAAGAATCACCTGTTAGTTTCATTCATCTTTTCTATTGTCTTTTTAGTCTTATTTCATTTATTTCTGTTTTTATTTTTATTATTTCCTTCCTCCTACTGACTTTGGGCTTCATTTGTTCTTCTTTTGCTAGTTCTTTTAGGTGTAGTGTTAAATTTTTTTTTTGAGATTTTTCTTGTTTCTTGAGGAAGGTCTGTATTGCTATAAACTTCCCTCTTAGTACCACTTTTGCTTCATCCTATAGGTTTTGGTATGTTGTGCTTTCATTTTCATTTGTCTCCAGGTATTTTTTTATTTCTTTTTTGATTTCTTCATTGATCCAGTGGTTGTTCAGTAGCATGTTGTTTAGTCTCCATGTATTTGTGACTTTTCCAGCTTTCTTCTAATAGTTGACCTCTAGTTTCATACCATTGTGATCTGAAAAGCTGCTTAGTAAGATTTCAATCTTCGTAAATTTATTGAGACTTGTTTTGTTTCCAACATATGGTCTATCTTTGAGAATGTTCCACGTGCACTGTATCATGTTTATTTTTAACCAAGTCTGAATTAATTTATATCTTTAGCCTAGTCCTGATTTAGACAAGTCATTAACAGATTTTCACTTTCATCTGAAATGCATATTCCTAAATTTAAAGGTATTTTTTCTAGAATTTTCATTATAGCTGCATTTAAAGATATATAAAATTACTGTTATCTTATCACAATCATATTTTTTCTATTGGCCAAAAGATCCTATTGATTTTTTTATTGATGTATAATTGACGTATAACATTATATTAGTTTTAGGTGTACAGCATAACAATTCAATATTTGTGTATATTGCTACAGTATCACCATAATAAGTCTAGTTAATATTTGCCAGCATATATAATTATAAATTTATTTTTCTTGTGATGAGAACTTTTAAGATGCAGAACTTTTAAGAACTTTTAACTCTTAGCAACTTTCAAATATGCAATATGGTATTATTAACTACAGTTATGTACTACTGTACATTACATTCCCATGACTTATTTTATAACTGTAAGTTTGTACTTTTTGACCCCCTTCACCTATTTTGCCACCCCCCCACACACCTCTGGCAACCAGCCAATCTGGTCTCTTTATCTATGAGCTTTTTCTTTTTTTATTCCAACATAAGTGAAATCATATGGCATTTGTCTTTCTCTGTCTGACTTATTTCACTTAGGATAATGTCCTCATGATCCATTCATGTTTCCACAAATAGCAAGGTTTCATTATTTTTCATGGTTGAATAATATTCCATTGTACAAATGTAACACATTCTCCTTATCTATTCATCCATTGAAGGACAGTTAGGTTGTTTCCACATCTTGGCCATTGTAAATAATGTGATGATGAACATGGGAGTCATATATCTTTTTGAGTTAGTGTTTTCATTTTCTTCAGAAAAATATGCAGAAGTGGAATTGCTGGATCATACAGTAGTTCTTTTAAAAATTTTTTGTAGAACCTCTATACTGTTTTCCATAGTTGCTATATCATTTTTATATTTTACACCAACAATGTAGAAAGGTTTTAATTTTCCCACATCTTCGGCAACACTTGTTTTCTTTCTTTTTTGATAATAGACATGCTAACTAGTATTAGGTGATATCTTATTATGTTTTTAATTTGCATTTCCCTGATGATTAGCATGTGATTCTATACTAGGTCCTCAGTAAATGTTTGCCATTACAAATAAATAAATGACTGCAGAAAGTCCTGATTCAAGATTGGGATGTGTATTTTCTGTTCTCCTCAGTCTATGCTGAGCCCAAACAGCTTAAAGTGTAGCTGACAATGTATGAAACAATGTATGATTATGCCATGTCAGACCATTATTACTCTATATAATGTCAGAAAGGAAGATTCGCTCTTGGATAAATGTTAACAATCACAAATCATTATCGAATAAGAACTCAGATCACTCTTTTCTCCTTCACATAAGCCTCGTGGATTTCACTGCTTTTGTCTATTCGTCACAGAGCTTATTTCCTTTTGTGATTACTTTCATCCCAGTATTGAATTCAGAGTACTATGTGACCCTCCATTTTGTGCCCTATTTCCAATTTGGTCAGTTAAACTTCCCAACATGTACTAAGTTTTAATTTTTTTTTTGGTGAGGACGACTAGCCCTGAGCTAATATCTGTTGCCAATCCTCCTGTGTTTGCAGAGGAAGATTGGTCCTGGGCTAACATTCACGCCCATCTTCCTCTACTTTATGTGTGTGATGCCTGCCACAGCATGGCTTGATAGTGGTGCATAGGTTTGTGCCAAGGATCCAAACCCACAAACCCCAGGTCACTGAAGCAGAGCATGCAAACTTAACCATGATGACACCAGCCCAGCCCCAAGTTTTTCTTTTTTTATCATCTCTTTCCCCCGAGGTTTACTGAGGTAAAATTGACCAAATTTATGTAAATTTAAGGTGCACAACTTGATATTTTGAGATAGGTATACACTGTAAAGTGATCACCACAATCAAGCTCATTAACAGACCTATTACCTCACATAGTTATCATTTTCTTTCTTTGTTTGTGGTGACAATGCTTAAAATCTACTTGAAATAAGGCAAATTTCAGCTACATGATACAGTATTTTAACAACAGGCACCATGCTGTACATTAGTTTCCAATTTTCTCCTCCAAGTCCTCAGGATATCGCCTGTCTACAATGCCTATGACTCTCCAGCAACTGGCCCCTGGTCCTGGTCTTTAAAGATGCTTGGACCTGCCCTGGAGAGAAGATCTCTTCCTTTAAAAAGACAGAGATCTTGCTGGGGAGATTCTGGTCATCCTACATTGACTTCAGGTTAATTTTTTCTCTTCTCTTGGAATTTATGGAGGATATCGTATTTGAAAATATATCTTCTTCTCTTGCCTGAATCTCCTTGTGCTGTTACTTAGCACATTTTCTGGGCAGCTCATTAGACTGTCTGCTGTTATTTTGGTTTGAAACTTCCTTTTTCATCTACTAGTATGGAATCTCTAGATTCATGTGGGGGTTTCCATCAACCTATCTACTAACACTTTTTTGTCAATAGTTTATATTCCTGATTCAAAGGACTCTTGGACTCCCTTCAACTTCTCCTCAAATTCCTATAGTTTTAAAGTTCTTTCTCTGGACTAAAATGATTGGCATGATTTTCATAAGTGAAGGACCATTCTTTAGGTTTTCAGATCAATCTACAGTCTAGATTTTCTATTTCCATTTGGGAGAGATATAGAAAATGTTTCAGGCATTTAACTATGTTAATTCTTCCAATCCAAGTGCACAGAACATCTTTCCATTTCTTTGTGTCTTCTTCAATTTCTTTCAACAATGTTTTATAGTTTCAGTGTACAGATCTTTCACCTATTTGGTTAAGTTTATTCATAGGTATTTTATTCTTTTTGTTGCAATTGTAAATGGGATTGTATTCTTAATTTCTTTTTCTGCTACTTTGTTTTAGTGTGTAGAAATGTAACTGATTTTTGTATGTTGATTTTGTATCCTGCAACTTTACCTTATTCATTTTTTATTTCTAGAAGTTTTTTGGTGGGTTCTTTAGGGTTTTCTATATATAAAGTCATGTCATCTGCAAATAGTGACAGTTTCACTTCTTCCTGTCCAATTTGGATCCCTTTTACTTCTTTTTCTTGCCTGATTGCTCTGGCCAGGAATTCCAATACTGTGTTAAATAGGAGTGGTGAAAGTGGGCGTACTTGTCTGGCTCCTGTTGTTAGAGGGATAGCTTTCAGTTTTTCACCATTGAGAGTGATATTAGCTGTGGTTTGTCATATATGGGCTTTATTATATTGAGGTACTTTCCAAAAGCAAACCATAGATTCTATGCAATCTCTATCAAAGTTCCAACAACATTTTCCACAGAAATAGAACAAAGAATGCTAAAATTTATATGGAACAACAAAAGACCCCGAATAGCTAAAGGAATCCTGAGAAAAAAGAACAAAGCTGGAGATATCACACTCCCTGATTTTGAAGTATACTACAAAGATATAGCAACCAAAACAGAACGGTAATGGCACAAAAACAGACACACAGATCAATGGACTAGAATCGAGAGCCCAGAAATAAACCCATACATCTATGGACAGCTAATTTTTGACAAAGGAGCCAAGAACATACAATGGAGAAAGGAAAGTCTCTTCAATAAATGGTGTTGGGAAAACTGGACAGCCACATGCAAAAAAATGAAGGCGGACTACTATCTTACACCATACACAAAAATTAGCTGAAAATGAATTAAAAACTTGAATGTAGGACAAGAAACCATGAAAATTCTAGAAGAAAACATAAGAAGTATGTTCTTTGACATTGGTCTTAGCAACATATTTTTAGGTACCATGTCTGACTGGGAAGGAGAAACAATGGAAAAAATAAACAAATAGGACTACATCAAACTAAAAAGCTTCTGCAGAGCAGGGGAAACCATCAACAAAATGAAAAGACAACCTAACAATTGGGAGAAGATATTTGCACACCATATATCTGATAAGGGGTTAATCTCCAAAATATATGAATAACTTAAACATCTCAACAACAAAAAAACTAACAACTCAATTAAAAATGGGCAAAAGACCTGAACAGACATTTCTCCAAAGAAGATATACAGATGGCCAACAGACATATGAAAAGATGTTCAAAATCATTAACTATCAGGGAAATGCAAATCAAAAATACAATGACATATCACCTCGCCCGTCAGATTGGCTATAATTAAGAACACAGGAAACAACAAGTGTTGAAGAGGATGTGGAGAAAAGGGAACTCTCATACACTGCTGGTGGGAGTGCAAACTGGTGCAGCCACTATGGAAAACAGTAGGGAGATTCCTCAAAAAGTTAAGAACAGAACTACCATACGATCCAGCTATTCCACATCTGGGTATTTATCCAAAGAACATGAAAACACCAATGGATAAAGATACATGCACCCCTGTGTTCACTGCAGCATTATTCACAATAGCCAAGACTTGGGACCAAACTAAGTGCCCATTAAGGGATGAATGGATGAAGAAGATGTGGTATAGACACACAAAGGTATACTACTTAGCCATAAGAAATGATGAAATCCGGCCATTTGTGACAACATGGATGGATGCTGAGGGTATTATGCTAAGCGAAATAAGTCAGAGAGAGAAGGTCAAATACCGTATGATCTCACTTGTAAGTAGAAGATAAAAACGACAACAAACAAACACATAGAGACAGAGATTGGATTGGTGGTTACCAGAGGGGAAGTGGGGAGGGAGGAGGGTGAAAGGGATGATTGGGCACATGTGGGTGTGATGGATTGTAATTAGTATTTGGGTGGTGAACATGATGTAATCTATGCAGAAATAGAAGTATAATGATGTACATCTGAAATTTATACAATGTTATAAACCAATGTGATGGCAATAAAATAATAAAAAAGATTTAACATGTTCTAAAATCCTTGTACTTTAGACTTTTACTTAGATGTGTATATTTTCAATAATGACAAAAGATAAAAATGAAATTTCTTAGTGTGTAGGGGAATAGATGGAATTTTAAAGTCAATCTAAATAAATATAATAAAGGAAATCAAAAGAATAATAGAAAAATTAAGACAAGTAGAAATCAGCTGAGAAGGCATAAATAAATCCAAACTAATTAGTAACAAAAATAAATATAAATGGATTAAACTCATCATTAAAATTCAAAGATTGTCATATTAGATTTTAATAGTATAAATCAAGCTATGTGATATAATAGAGAAAAAGTTGAAAAGAAACTAAACAACTAATGATTAATGGTATAGAAATAATGATACAGAAAAGAAAAGATATTATGCTTCAGTGACACTGAATTCACAGGAGCTACACTGCTCAACCCAAATGTTAAAAATATAATGTTGAGGAAAAGAGTTTATTGACTAGAGTATGATATAATACTGGGGCTTCAATGGTAATGCTGATATTTTATATCCACGGCTATTTGGTGGTTACACGTGTCCATTGTATATTCTATATACCTTTATGTAATTATTAAATACTTTTGTATGTATTTTACACCCATAATTTGCCTTTAAAACACAGGGTACAGACATACCATCTCTCAGCAAGTCAAACTGCTGGCAGTTTTATTAAATCAAACCCACACCTCCTTTATAACATATTAGAGAAACAAGGGTATTACCATTTTAAGGTTTAGAAGAGGTCAATTCAGTCCAAAGAAAAAAATTGAGCATCTCAATTGTTAAAAACAATGTTTAGAGACTTAGAGTCTAAAATGGTGAATAAGTCACATCCATAGTCCTCAAGTTCAATGGTCATGGTGATTCTTTGTGACAAAACTCAGAGTAAATAGCATCCAAAAGGAGATACAAACCAAATACTGTTTGACTTCAGTTTAGGGAAAGATCTCATCTTGTTAGAGGATCTAGAAACTTTTCCTGAAATATGTGGCATTAAAATTTGTTTTAGAAATATGTTTGGGATTATATAAGGTGGTGATCTGTACAGCCAGGGAAGGCAAATCCAAGCAGAAGAAGGACTTTGAACAAAAGCATGGTGAAATTCCCCCAGATGCTAAGGACAAGAGGCAACAGAGACTCACATGATGTACAATTAGGGAGTGTCGGTCTAATTAGTAGCAACTTCTACATTGAATCACAACAGACATTCCTGTATCTCTTTCAGAGCTATACTTTTTTCCCCAGTTTTATTGAGATATGACTGACATATAACATTGTGTAAGTTTAAGGTGTGGAATGTGATGATTTGATACACATATATAATGTGAAATGTTTACCACAATGTTAGTTAACATATCCTTCACCTCACTTAATACCATGTTGTTTTTGTTGTTATGATGAGAACATTTAAAATCTCTCTTACAGTGACTTTCAAATATACAATGCAGTATTGTTAACTGTAGTCACCATTCTGTACATTAGATCCCCAGAACTTATTCCTCATATAACTGGAAGTTTGTACCCTTTGACCAACATCTTGTTTCTCCCACCATCTGGCCCCTGGCAACCAGTGTTCTACTCAAAGATATTCTTAAGTAAAGTAAAATTTGAGTCTAGACCTGACTTCACCCTTTCCCAAAGTGTTAGCTGATAACTAAGATGAATTATTTCAATTGCAAAACTTTTACTGAGCACTGACAATATTGGAGGCATTGTTTTAGGTACTGAATGTCCAAAGTGCTTCAAACTCACCCCATCAGCAGATCCTGCTACTCTGTTTCTACTTTTGATTTTTTAGATAAAGATTTTCTAAGAGCCTGCAAAGAACCAAAAATAAAATTTCTGGAGTATTTCTCTGACTTCTAGACTTCGATCTTCCTTCCATACGGTACAGCCAACTTCTGCTTAGAAAAATACAAGAGTTACTTTCTAAAAAGTCATATTTATGTTAGAATATCCCTTTCTACACCTATTTCAAGGAGATATATTTGCTTTTGCTACAAATTTGGAGATTTATTTTTGAGGGCAATGGGATTAAAACCTATTCCCTTGAGAATCTGCGACACTGGGGGCTGCATTGAGTGTATAGTATTGAGCTTCCCAGGTAAGATCATTAAAAATTTTTCCCCCATGTTTCTGTCCTTTAGGGACTTTGCATCTTGCTTACTTCCATGAGCTTAGGGAACATCTGTTCTAACCTGGGGCTGATCTTTGATTTTGAAAACAAGGTTTTGCATCCTGGATCTTCCACTCACTCTAAACCTCAGTTTCTCCATCTGTAAAATAGGGCTAATGACACCAGAAAGGGCTGCCTCAGCAGTGTTGGAAGAGCAAGTGAGGGAATGTACATGAATATGCCTTTTGAACTGTGAAAGGCCATGACATGAAAGGGATTATCATTGTTAGAAGGTTTCTCTTAACCTAGGTGCCAGTCTTTCCTCTTTCACTGCTGTAACTGTTGTCATTGTTACATACCTCAAGGACTCTTTGGGGCCTTACACTGCCAGCATCCTCAACTGAAGCTCTGTCCCCAACATCAGCAGAGACATTCACATGCCTTTTTAACTTAACTCCATGCCTCACTTTATTAACCTGTGGTGTTTATTAGAAGAAAGTTCACAGGCCCTACAGTTCTAGACCATCATTTCAGAAACCTCTTTGTGAATCCTCCGTGAGCTCCACTGCTGAGTGATTCTGCACAATTGAAATCCTTTCTTGCACAGGCAGTAGACGCACTGGCAGGGACTCTGCCCGAACAACAAAAGGTTGGTATAAATTTGTATTTTATTGCCTACTCTTCTTAAACTCAGTGAACTGCCAGTGTTTAGCATGAAGCAATGAATGACTATCTTCCTTGATCTTTTTCCTAGAAGGATGGGCCCAGTGATAGGCAGTATGGCATAGGGCTTTAAAGTATGAACTTTCTGAGTCATTCTGTGTGCATCCAAATCTTGGATCTATCACTTATTAACTGAGTGAACAATGACAAGTTACTGAACCTCATGAAGACTTTAGACTTTAGGTTTCCTGGGTTTAAGGACTGTGTCATGCATTTGTTTATTTAATCCATGTTTATTGAAGAGCTCAATACATTTGAATTTGTTGCCTGAATCTCTACCAGGTAGCAGGCATCAGGGTCTACCAGTAGCCAGCCCTGGCAGTCTAGGGGTTAAGATTTGGCCTCTCACCACCACAGTCTGGGTTCACTTTCCAGTTGGGGAACCATACCAAACATCTGTCCATTGTCATTCTGTGCCAGCTGCATGTTTCTGTGATGTGGAAAGCTATGCCATCAATATTTCAAATACCAGTAGGGTCAGCCATGGGACAGGTTACAGTAGAGCTTCCAAACCAGACAGGCCAGGAAGAAGGCGCTGGCCACTCACTTCTGTGATGGCACTAAAAGACCGGGCAGGGTTCTGCTCTGCTGTACATAGGGGTCACTATGAGTCAGAACTGACTTGATGGCACTAACAACAATAAAGCAGGCAATATTCTAGTTGCACTTTGATTGAACAAATGCTGACAGTACTAGAAGGATAATCCATGTTGAACACTGCTAGTGATGACCAGTATTGCTTACCATATTTCACTCTCATCAACTGTCCCACTATATCTTGATCACTGGCTGTGCACAATCACTCTTGTATCAAGGCTTACAGCATGCCTAAGAGGAAGTAAATTTCTCAGTCCTAAAACTACTGAGGTCTATGGTTCCCTTCCATTGGCCACAATTGGGCTTCTCAAAGTGGTCTTTGCTTGAGCATCTCATAAAGCCCAGTTAATTCTACTTCTCTTTCATATGCCTCCTACTTTCCATCTCCACAGCCACTGACTTACTTCATACCTTTGCTACTTCTGCTCATGATTAGAAGTTTGATTCCTAATCAACCTCCTGCTCACCACTCTCACCTTTCACAAATCCAATCTTTCTTAAATGCACATCAGGTAACGTATGTCCTCTGACTAAATTCTATACACGACTCCTCATTCTTTCAGGATAAAGTTCAACCTCTTTGACTCAGTACACAAGGCCCTTCAAATTTGCCCACTGCTGTATGCTCCAAATTTATCAAAGGCACCACAGCTGCTCTTCAAACTATGCTGTTGCCTGCAAAGCTTTCTGAAACCCTCTGTCCCTTCCTTCCCTCCACTTTCCCACCACTCAGCCTTCTTCTGACTAATTCATACTCATTGTTTGACTCTTGGTTCAGGAAAATGTGCATCTGCTTCATCTCCATCCCTTGTGACTTAGATCTTTCTCTCTTTCTTCCCATAGCCAATAGGCATATATCTGTTTTTGTCCCCATGTGTTTACTACTAATGTGAATCACTTGTTTGCATTTGATGGTGAGCTCCTTGAGGGCAGATATTTGTATTTGTATACGTGGTGCCTAGCATGCTCTCTGGAACCAGTATGTATTCCGATCTTCATGGAATAAATAAATGAATGAATGTGAATGAAAGAGGCAAGATCCTTGATAGAAAAATCTACCCCTTCTACTTTATAGTGATGACTACTGACAGCACAAAACCTACAGCGACAGCAGTAATAATTTTTACTGAATGCTTGCCATTTCAAGACATTGGGCTGAAAGGTTTTATACCTATTGTCTTTTTAAATCTGCACACAACCTACAGATACTATTATCTGTATTTTCCAGAAAAGGAGTTGAGGCTCAGAGACATGAAAGGAATCAGCCATGACCACATGGATAGCATAGGATAAAGATAGAATTCAAATAAGTCAGTTTGAATTCAGAATTTATGATTTCAGTAATCAGAATTTAAGGACCAGATCCAAGTTTGAAAAGAACTAAAATGGAGAAATCTTCTGTCTTCTCGAGGAAAAACATAAATTCAATTGTTCTATGTTAAGTGTTCTATGTTAATGCAACAAATAGTATTAGCACCTACTGTGTGCCAGACACTGTTCTAGGCACCAGGACACATAGGAAACAGGAACATATGACTATGACTCTCACAGAATTTGTATCCTAGTGTGTGTGGAGAACAGAGTATAAACAAGGAAACTCACTAATAAGCAAGAAAATTTCTCACAGGGCTAAGTGATAGAAGGAAAATAAAATGCTATAGAGTGAAGGTGCCTGAGACTTGGCACCACTTCAATCAGGAGAGGCCTCTTTTTAGAGATGCTCCAGTAGGAAAAGCAAACACAACTGAGGGCTAAGATGGTTCAAAATCTTTAAAGTGGGAACTAGAATGAGCTTGGCTTGTTTGTGTGTTCCAAGGACAAGAAAGCAGCCTTGAGCGAGTGAAGAAGAACATAGTACACATTGGTCAGAGGCCCAGCAAATGGCCTTATCATACAGGGCCTTTGGGGTCTTGGTGAGGAGTTTGGGTTTTATTCTAAGTGTGACAGGGAGTCATTGTAGGTAAGTGGGGGAAGTGACATTAGAGAGATCATTGCACTGGACAGATTATTCTTGCTGCTGACTGGAGTATAGATTATAAGAGCAAGAATGGAAGTTGGGAGACCATATATGAGGCTCATGCAGTCTTTCAAGTGAGAGATAACGGTAGCTTGACTAGGGTAGTGTAAGGGAAGTGGAGACAATGATACTTAATTGCACTATTTTGAGAAGGTATAGTTTAGAGGAATTGCTTTTCATTAGAATGTAGGAAGTAAAAGAAATGGAGAAATGAAGTTTGACTCTAGATTCTTGTTCTGATCAATTGTGTGAATGGTGGTGTCATTTAACTGAGATGGAGAAGAAAGAAGGAGTAAGTTAAAATAAAGTGCAGATAAATCAGATCTTACCAAAAAACCCCACAGAAATAAGCCTCAGTATAATTGAAATATAAAATGGATTTCAGAAGGCTTTGTAAGGGACTTTGTCAAAACTACAAATGGTGAAAAGCTGCTCACAGGGGTCCAAGGAGACAAAAACTAGATTCCGTCGGCCCCTTTATAGAACTTCTCAGTAGTCGAATCTCAGAGTAAACAATCCCGGGGAGCAGCCCTCAGCAGCATAGGGTAGGTGATCCAGGCCACCTGCTGCAAAAGCAAACAGACATCCAACAACCAGAGCTCCCATTCCAGCTGACCCATTAGCTGCTTAAACTCCCCCAGGGGAGGTCAGCTGAGTCCTTGCCAGCCTCCTGTAGACATGAGCAGGTAACCCACAATGAGACCAACAGCTTTGAGAGAGCAGGAGTAGCTGGTTTCCATATCACTTCTTTTTCGACAGTCTACAGTCTGTTATTGAGGCAGCATAAGTAAGGCACATT
Source organism: Ceratotherium simum simum (assembly GCF_057802395.1). Classification (NCBI taxonomy): domain Eukaryota; kingdom Metazoa; phylum Chordata; class Mammalia; order Perissodactyla; family Rhinocerotidae; genus Ceratotherium; species Ceratotherium simum. The sequence continues at coordinate 17,135,345 of NC_141933.1, forward strand.
GATCATTTTCACCTGAAACACCTGCCTGATTATCACCACTCCATACTGCTATACGAAGAATGTGAGGCTTACCTGGACACCTGGCTCTGATTCATTTCGTTCACCCTCTTTGTGTCAGCTGATTCTATGCTGTGGCCCTCAATTCCTAAAATACCTTTGATAGAGGCATTTCCTAAGTTAATTTCACCATAATCATTTCAGTAGTTCTGTAAACAGGGAAACATACAATGTATAGTGATACTGTTTACCTGGAATTTTTCTGTTGTCCAAAATGATGGATGCCTCATGATTTCTTCATGACCAAGGGATTTTTTTAGAAAAGTTGGAGGAGGCTCAATCATTCAATCATTAAACAGATACTTATAAAGTACCTGATTTGATTCTGGCACAGTTCTAGGCACTTAGGATCTGGCAGTGAACAAGAGACAAGTTCTCGACTCTCAAGAAGTCTACATTCCGGTAAGGGAGATGTATGAAATACTACTGAAATTATTAATACAAATTTTGAGGGCATGTTGAAGGGTGCCAAGACCTATAGATACAAGAGAATCCATCTGGCTATGGAAACTATTAGAATATCAGAGCTAGATGAAAACTTAGCTATCTTTCTGCCTAACTTCCTCATTTAATTTAGCACACGAGAAATACAATGTACAGAGGCCGAAGCCCAGTAGGCATTGTTGCCAGTGGTTTCTTTTTCTAGAAGACTGTACTGACACCTTCTTAGAGTTTTCATCATTGCTGGCACTATTTTTGCTTAATTTGAATGATGATGGATTTATCGTCATTTTCAGATGTAAAACTGGTGTTGTTGTTATGCTTTTAAGAAGAAAATGTATATATTTTACATACATATTGAAATATTTATGGATTTAATGATATGATATCTAGGAATTGATTGAAAATAGGTGAGGGAAATGGAGGGGGTTATAGGAAACAAGATTGGTTCTGAGTTAAGAATTATGGAACTTGAGTTATGGTTACATAGAGGTTCATTACAGTAGTCTCTTACCTTTGTATTTGAAAAATTTTCCATAACAAAAATGAAAAAGAATATATATAGCACGAGAATTAACTGGGTACAGATTCCCTGAGTTACATACCAGCTCCTGGGGTCCTTCCCAGAAGCCATCAGCCTATAGACAATCCCCTATGTAAGATGGTTTGACATGTGATATTTCAACTTTACAATGATGTGAAAGCTATACCCATTCACTAGAAACCATACTTCATATTTTGAATTTTGGTCTTTTCCCAGGTTAGCAATATGGAGTAGAATACTCTCTCATGACGCTGAACGGCGGCAGTGAGCTGCAGCGCCCACAGTCAGCCACTCAATTATGAGGGTAAACAACTGATACCCTTACAACCATTCTTTAACCAGACAACCATTATGTTTTTCACTTTCCATACAGCATTCAATAAATCACGAGATATTCAACACTTTATGATAAAATAGGCTCTGTGTTTGATGATTTTGCATAACTGTAGGCTAATGTAAGTGTTATGAGCCCATTTAAGTTATGATGTTCAGTAGGTTAGATATATTAAATGCATTTTCAACTTGCGATATTTTCAATTTACAATGCATTTATTGGGATGTAACCCCCATAATAAGTCAAGGACCATCTGTATATGCCTCTGAGCCTGCAGAAAGCTCTGCAGAGTCCCCTGAAACAGGGGCCATGCCTCCTGCACTGGGTTCATGTCCAAGGGGCATGAAAACAAACAAACAAACAAACTCCAAGAGGTAAAACAGAAAAAGAACGAGAGACTGAAGGAGGAATCCCAAGGACGATGTCTTTCCTGGCCGGGTGGCGGCCATGCCTTCTTCCTGCCAGTGCTGAAGCAGTACTTGGCCCCAGCCCTGTGACCCGCCCTAGCTGCAGACACAGACAGGCGCGCAGCGGCACAGGTGCCTGCCCGTTGGTGCTTCGAACGTGGCCCTGGACTGTCTTAATTTTATCTTTCTTTTCAATTTATATTAGTCTTGGCTTGTTAATAAAACTGTCAACTGTTTGAGGGCAGAACAATGGCGTGCTGATATTTCATGTGCCTGCAGTGCACCTTACAATGTAGGTTCTCTGTAGTTACTTTTTGGATTCTCTGAATCCGGGCATTGGAAGTGCTTCTCCAAGTAATACTCCATTGCATGCTGCTGGTGGCTTTGCCCGTGGAAACTCCAGCCAGGCCTGGGCCTTGTGCACTCCACAGACCCACCCTGAGATGAGATGTGTTTGATGGCTCGAAGGGAAAAAAGGCTGTCCTTGAAGAACCATTATTTATTGAGCACCCACTCCGGGCCAGCGTTGGTGCTAGAGATGTTAACGGTAAGCAATTCGGTAAAAAAATCACTGCTCTCAAGGAGCTGATGTTATTTTCCCATTTTCCTTCTGTTTTATAAATGACAAGGGTTTCCTTAAATTCACTTATTCATTTGCCAAGCACTCTTTTAGATTTCTGTAGTAAAACTTAGCTTAAAAAGCAAATTTCCCTGGTATTTTATCTCGAAATGAATTTATTGGAGAATAGCCAAAAGAATTGCAATCTAGGGTGCCCGTGCTATAATATGGCAAACTATGGGAAAATCCAGAAAACAAAGGAGGGTAGCTGCCTTTATAGAGAAAAAGGGGAAGTAGGAAGACACCTATCCAAAGAAAGGGCATTGGGGGAAAATAACAGTTCAGAATGGCAATGGCTTCTCATGACTGAGCTGTGGCATTTCGTTGGCTGGACTGTTGCTGGGTGGAAAGAGAAATCTTCCTTCAGTGGTAAAGTAGTTTTATTTCCTGTCAAAGATGTAAGCTTCCAGTCTCTTGCTGGTTGGTGTAATTGACGATGTGTGATAAGGCATGAGAGCTCACCCTACAGGCCTTCCAAACTCCAATTTAGTTAAGGTTTCTTTCATTAATTTCCACAAATTTATATTCCAATGAGATTAGATGACTAACAAATGAGATAATTTCAGATGGTGTTAAATATTATGCAGGAAATCAAACAGGTTATTGGTTCGAGAATGATAAGCAATCATGGTGGGGGAGGACACAGGGATTCTGTGCATGAATTGGCTTGGATATAAGGTGACCAGAAAGATAAATAAGTACCCCTCATGCAAAAATCCAGGACGTTCCGGGTAGATAGAACATCAAGTTCAAAAGTGTTGCTGAGAAAGAAGAGGAGAAGCGAAGAGAACAGTTAGGAAGCTAATGCAGTAGCCCTTGAAATCTGACCAGTGTCAGGCAGGGTACTGACACTTTAACATACATTGCATTTTTGAAACTCAAAACTACTCCTTGTATTTCATTCATCATCTCTGGATAAAAGAGGTAATCTCTGGAAAGGAAGGGGCAAGTTCATGATCACATGATTTTTTAGGAGGAAAAGTATAACTATTAAGAGAACCCAAGAACAGGGCTCTGGTCACTGCATCCCCATGGCTATAAACTCCTCATAGTGGTTTAGAGCAGCCTCACTTTCTGGTCTCTTCAGCACTGCCTAATCTTTCCTTCAATAAATCGTATGCCAGCACACAAACTCTTTTGGTGTGAGTCAATGTTTGTGTTTGTCCCCTTGAGAAGGGAATCAAATCTTTCATGTGAATCCTTTTGCAATTGCCTGGGCTAAGAGTTCCCAATTACAGGCTTTTACAGTTTCATACACATAGGCAATTTTTTTGGGTTCCTGTACGGAACAGAGAGCATCAGAATAACTATTGGAGTTTGGGCAGCAATTACTAGGAATTTTTGGAATGCTGGTCATGAGGAGAAATATTATTTACTGTTTTCAATACCGGGTAGTGACATTTTGTGGCTTTGGTTCTTGCTCTTAATTGGGAGATTTTGTAGGTCGTCTTAAAGCGGTCTAGCTCAAATAATCTGAGGTCTAGAGCTTAAATTTTATTTTGGACAGCATAATTGTCTTTTGTAAATACGATGCTTTCTCAGTATATTGAATGGGGCTTAAAATATAGGGAAAATTACCACCCTCTCATTGCCATTCTAGGACAGCTGGGGGGTGTGTTCTGGTAGAAATTGTAGGAAGTGGAAGTTGGAGTTGAAGTCTCCCTACCACCAGTCAGGGAAAGGGAGTTGTGGGAATTAGGATAGAGGATAGTGGTTATTTACCAACTGATATGATAGTGTCTCTAGCTAGCCCTGGTGGTACAGTGATTAAGATTTGGTGCTGTCACCACCAGAGCCCAGTTTTGTTTCCAGTCAGGGAACCACACCACCCGTCTGTAGGTAGTCATACTGTGGTAGCTGCCTGTTGCTATGATGCCGAAATGTGTGCCAATGGTAGGGTCACCCATGGTGGAAAGGTTTCAGAGGGGCTTCCAGAATAAGATATATTAGGAAGAAGGACCTGACCACCCACTTATGAAAAAATTGGCCATGAAAACCCTATGAATAGCAGCAGAACATAGTCTGATACAGATCACCGGATGGTGCAAAAAGATGGGGCAGGGTTCAGTTCTGCTGGACACAGGGTTACTAGGAGTCAGAATCCACTAGATGGCATTAACAACAACAACAACAACAAAGGTAGTGTCTCCATCTTTTAATAAATGATACAGCTGAATGAGCTGACTACTATCTCTGCCTGGAGGAATAGCAGTGAAATCCAGATATGTCCCTTGAGGTGGTGTGGACCGGAATTTTCCAACCTGTGTACTGGACATCCTGATATGCTGAGATATTGATCTCCCCATCTTTCAGTTTAGCTGGATGAGGCTTAGGGAAGCCATAGTTCCCAATTGGTTCATCTTGGTGGATAAGCATCCTTTTCCATTTACCCTTATGCTTTATATAAACATTCTAATTTTATATTTGTGCCATTACAGAACAATTTTGAGTGGTATGCAAAAATAAAATCCTTAATGTTGTTTTTAAAATGATGACAAACTTTCAAACATTAGCAAAGTAATCCGTGTAGAATATGGTGGCAACATGTTCAGTACACATTCTTCAGCCTGGTTGTTTAGTTACCTCTTGAGATGAACGCAACTCAACTCGTGATAACTAAACAAAGGTAAATGAAATTAAATCCACTTTTGCCTATAATGCCTTCTCTCAGTATTTGACTTTGTTCATTTGCCACTCTCTAACCTTTATCCCCTCCCATCTTATGCCTCTTACATTCTCTTGTGTTTCCTGCTGGGAGGAAGCTAATCTCATTTATTTTTACTGGCTCATTATTCTCCCCCTCCAACTCTAATGGAAACATCCTTAAAATTATCAGCCAAATCAAGTCTCTCCTTCTACTTTTTTTCTCACTGACCCTTTGGAGAGTATGATGAAGCTGGCCTCTTTTGTCCTTATTTCCTTCCCAAGGTCCAGAAGGTCATCCCCTCCAATTACCTGCTAGACGTCTCCACTTAGGTTTTCTTGCAATAACGTAAACTCAAGACATTTAAAAGTCACTCTTCACTTTTGCTTCATCTTCTACTTTTCCTCCCTTGGTTAATGTCACCACCCAAAAATGCAAACTTTAGTTTGTCTTTAGGTTTCCCCAATGTTTAATCACTTACCATGTTCCATGGACCCAGCCTGTACAATGTGTCTCCATTTATTGCTTTCCAATTCATATTTGTACCACCCGCCAAACTCCGGTTCCTCTTATCTCTCACCCAGGTTATTGCAATAGTCACCTCCATGACACTCATTCTTCCAGTATTCCCTTTGTGTGTCTTCAAAAAGGGTCCTTCCAGAGCCCAATTCCAATTACACTGCTCTCCAGCTCAAAGATTCTCTGTAGACCCATGTAGTCTACTTAATCAAGCATATATGTATTCCAGGCTGGCATTTTAGGTTTTTCTCAATATGATCCCTAATTATACTTTTCAGGCTTATCTAGCATTGCTCTAATTAATTAATTAATTATTCATCAACATATTTATTGAACACCCAGTCAAGGCCATACAATGGACTAAGGTTGGTGATAAAATGGTGAGTAACAGCACACTGCCCTCATGGGGTTTTCAGTCTAGTGGGTGTAGAGGCAGAAATAAGTTGTATCAGTGAGGTACACAGGGCACAAGAGCTTATACAAGGAGAATTATCCTGGTCATTAAATCAGAGAAGACTTCCTGGAGAAAACTAAGCTCACACAAATAACAGAAAATCATTTTTGAATGCTGTTTAAAAGCCAAGGTAGAACACACTCTTGAAGAAATGAAGTTGAAGAGACAGTGAGGAAAAAACCTAGCATAATATTCCACAGTCATACAGACCTCCCGCTCTGTTCTTTCAACAGGAGCTTCGTCCTACCTCAGGGCCTTTGCAATTGCTTCTGATGATCCTGCTTATCAGAATCTCATGGCAGCCTCCTTCACATTTTTCTCAAATTCATCTTCTCCTGACCCCATTATCTAAACTAGTCCCCTGCTTACCATTCTCTCTTATAACACCCTTTCAGTTGCTTTTTTTTTTTTTATTTTTTGGGGAGGAAGATTGGCCTTGAGCTAACATCTGTTGCCAATCTTCCTCTTTTGTTTGAGTGTCCCTGAGCTAACATCTGTGCCTAATCTTCCTCTAATTTGTATGTGGGATGTTGCCACAGCATGGCCTGTAGCTTGGCATATAGGTCCACGCCCAGGATGCCAACTTTTGAACCCTGGCCAATCAAAGAGGAGTGTGTGAACATAACCACTATGCTAACGGGCTGGCCCCCCATTTTCTTTATATGTAATCGTCTTGATTTTTCTTTCCTTTGCTTGTTATTGTCTTTCTTCTCCAGTAGAATGTAAACTACAAAAGGCCAGGCTCCTGCCTCTCTTGTTCACATCACCTAGCCCCATGTCTGCCACATGGTAGATGCTTAATAAATGTTGTCAAATGAAAGAGAATGATGAAGATAAATATGTATATAAATACTTGGATAAGAATAAAAGATAAATGTATGCACGAGAAGGTTGATTCTGTTTTGAGTTATTAATTGATTTTGCAGAAAGTTAACTACGTTGTATTCTCCTAAAATAGCAAAATTCCCTTAGGGATCAAGCTGCTACACAATTTTCACCAATTCTTTACTGAAGAGGAGAAATATACTTTCTTGTTTGCATAATCTGAGGTTTATTTGTAAAAGTTAGCCCCTGTAAATCTACCTTGAAGTGCATGAGAAAACAAGAGGGATTAATGCACTGAAAGATGAGTAGATGGATAGATATGGAAAGGATGAAGTTGAAATTTAGGTGATGGCTATAGAGATGTTCACTGTAAAATTCTTTCAACATTGCTGTCTTTTTGCTAAGTTTCATAAATCATGTTGAGAAAGAACAAGTACATTCTGAGTATAGTCCTGCTCTCAATAGAGTTGAAGTTCAATCTCCTAAACTTTCTGCATCTTTAGGGTTGGTGACTAGCAGGGACACCATCAAGAAAGTCCTTTATTATATACCATTTAAGCAATAAATGGTGCACTTATATTCGGCATTGTTTCCAACAGTAAGAATTGTGCACTCACATGGTTAACCAGAAGTTTGGACAATTAGAACCCCTGGCTCTCTACTATCCCTCCAGCCTGAGATGTGCATGCTGCGCCTAGGGGATTTAATACAGTCAGACAAGGAAGATGACTCTTGGTGTTACTTGTTGTAACAGGATAATTTATTTTTTCACTTGTGACTCATAAGCCTCTCATCTGGGGAAAAGTGCTCCTGTCATTGTTACAATGATTCAGTATCGTTCCATCCTCTGCGTCTGTGTGACTCTATGGTCTCTCTTGCTTTTGGTGAGTCTAGCATGGGAGAAACCCTCATTATAATAACAACAACAATAACCAGCATCTGAATGAGTGTTCCTGGCTTATGAAACGATTCCATTTGCCTTACTTCATTTGATTGTCCCAACCATGCTATGATGCATAGAGGCCAGATAATATCATACCCAATACCTATAATACAGATTGCGGTATGAAGTGTATAAATGATCTAGTCAATTTCATCGTAGGGTGTTAAGTGAAGGAGCTGAAATAAGAATCTGGGGTCCTGACTTCCAATCCAGTCACCCTTACTTAATGCCCAACTGAAACTGCATGCAATTTCTCACAGCCTAATTCTGCTAAGAGGAGTGAGGCTTAGAGGAAACAGGGTTCAGGGATGGCCTCATGAAGATAGTCTGGGGGAAGGCGAATTTCCCTTGGGTTGAATTCATGCTAAGTCACCACAAAATCTCAAATCCATTTCTTCATCCTGTTCTTCCATGTTTAATGCAGTGTCTGTCCTGTCTGGGAGTTTAAATCACACCTTGACTACTCCCAAGTGAAATCTCTCTGAGCTGGATACTCTTTTAGGATTGCTGAGTAGAAGTTAGTCAACAGGGACTCTTTCTAAGTTTCTGCTGTGCCTGTCATGTGCTCCTCCCACCTTCCCCTCCCCAGGCACCTGTTCTCACTGAGGTGGAAAGATAACTACCTTAATGCTTATTCTTTCAGCTTCTAGGAAGCCATTAGAGATATTCCAGAAATACCAACTGCCCATGTCTTCTAATGCCTCTTAATTCCCCTTTACTTCGAATTTCCTGGCATGGAAATTAATGAGTGTTGACTATGGAGTCAGACATCACTGGGTCTGAACCTCTACTCCATCATTTTCTACCTGTGACATCAAGCAAGTTGCTTGGCCTCCCTAAGCCCCAAGTTTTTCATCTATGAAATGAGATTAATTATAGGACTTGCCCCGTGTGGCTATTATGAGGATTAAATGGAATAATACCCATGAAGTATGTAGCTCAGTACATGTAGCTTGTTAGATGCTCTTAAGTGCTAGTAAGAATTTTAATACTTCAGAGTTAGAATATAGAAATTATTTTCATAAATTTGATAAAATTTTCCTTCATATCTAACCAGAAAGAATTACATTCACATACATCTATTCCTTCCTTCCTTTCTTTCCTTCTTTCCTTCCTCTCTTCCTTCCTTTCTTCCTCCCTCCCTCCCACCCTCCCTTCTTTGCTTCCTTCCTTCCTTCTTTCCTTACGTACATCTTTATTGAGTGTCTCTAACATGTCAGGCAATCCCTAATGTGAAGGAAATTGTTGTTCGAGTGGAGGACAAATTAGTTAAGGAATCACACAAATGAATGTAAAATTATACCTGTAGTAAGTGCTACACAGCATATCACAGGAGAAAGCTTGACTCAGTGGGGAAGATGCCCTGGGGACATGATAATGGTGCTGAGATCTGCAGGTGAGTACCAGCTAACCAAGTGACAAGGAGTGGGGGCAGGGAAGATGACAGAGCTGTTCAGATACTGGGTTCAGGTGTCAAGACCCTGTGGCAAAAGAGAGTGTGACAAATTGAAAGAAGGCATTGGGGCGATGCAGAGGGCCCAAGGGCCAGAGTGGTACAAGGTGAGCAGAGTGCATAGGGAAGGGCCAATGCAGGCAAACTCTGTCAGCAATCTTCAAGGTTGGTCCATCCAGAGCTATGGCGATCCATTGAAGAGTTTCAGGTAGGGTTGTGACATAACTCTCAGGAGTCATTTAGTTTAAAGAGGCAGAAGCCTGGCTGATTAAGCTACCTTCATTCATACAGCCATAGAGCAGAGCCCTATAGTACAGAGGGCAGAAATGAAATGACCTGTAGTATGGTGATTATCCAGATTCTAACTCAGTGGTCAGTGCTCTGGGAAGTTGTGAAAGTAACAGACCTTGGTTCTCCTCCTCTGGGAGGATTATTGAACCAGCAATAGAAATACAGTCACATGCCTCACCAAGTGTAAATACCAGTCACCACAGGGTGATAGAGAGAAATCAGTTGAGATGTTGAACTCAGGAAAGTGACTATTTTATTGATTAGCACAAAACAAGTTAAAATTTACTCCATCATGAATTTTTATTCTTACCTAGCACCTTTTTGGACTGATTTCACATATTTCCCCTACGTAATCTGTTTGTCTCCCAAGTTTCTTTAGTTCCACATAACCTGCTCTGTTTGGGGATCTACAAAGTCAGTTAATTTAGACACTGAGGGAGGAATACCTTTGAGGTGGTAAGGTTGTCCAGGGAGAGGTCTGGTTGATATTCCTAGTGACCAGGAGAAAAATGATGCTTGAGCATCTCTGGGAGTTAGACCAGATGAGACAAAGAAAACCAACCACTGTACCCCACTCCCACTGGCAACGCTGATTTCAGGCAAGACAAATCATCTGTAGATCTACTAGCAGAAGGAATCTGGGCTCTTGCCAGATCCATCCAGGGCTTATACAGCCATGCATCACTTAATGAAGGGGATACGTTCTGAGAATTTAGACAATTTCATTAGGCAATTTCATCTCTGTGCGAACATCATAGAGTGTACTTACACAAACCCAGATGGTATAGCCTACTACACACCTAGGCTATGTGGCACAGCCTATTTCATCTAGGCAACATGATGTGTGTGAAGCTGTTGCTGGTGTAACATGGCATACCGTTTTACAGTAAGCTTTTTTTTTAAATAAGTAGAAAGAATATAACTAAAATAATAATAAAATGTGTAGTATAGTAGTTACATAAACCAGTAACATAGTCATTCATTTTTGTTATCAAGTAGTATGTACTGTACATAATTGTACGTGCTATACTTTTATATGACTGGCAGTGCATTAGGTTTGTTTACACCACCATCACCTCAAACACATGAGTAACATGTTGGGCTACAATTTTATGACAGCTATGACATCACCAGGTGACGTGAGTTTTTCAGCTCCATTGTAATTTCATAGGGCTACTGTCACGTGCAGTCTGTATTTGACTGAAACATCATTAGGTAGTGCCTGGCTGTATTATGAGAATCATGAAGTTAAGGAAGCAGTCTTTTCTCTCATTCCCTGCCCAATTTCTCTATTTGATATTTTTATTTGATATTATTACCATTTCAATGCCCAATTCTCCCAGGCAACCTGTTGTTTTGTTCACTTTGACATGCATGGCTAACACTCCAGGACTGGTGAGTAATTTAATGTGTTGTCATTCCTTGCTCCACCTTGTACCACTCTGACCCTTTTGATCTCTGCCTCAGCCCCAGTGGCTTCTTTCAAGTCATCAAACTCCCTCTGCCACAGGTCCTTTGCTCCTGAACCCAAGGATTTAATCATGAAACAAACAAAAGGGTATTTTGCAGGGTTTAGAGTAAGGGAAGGAAATGCTTCCTGGTAGAATATCGGACCGCAGATAAACCCATAATGCTGACTCGCTTGGAGCTGATGATGAAAGCCTGTGTGTTTGTGCTTTCCCTCCCTGCAGCTGAGGTCAGCTATAACATGCCCCCATGAACAGATGCGCAAAAGCACAGACACTAGAAATCAGTATAGTACTGAGAATGTCCACTCATCCTTCTAGCATTGAAACTTTCTCATCCTAAGACGTGCTTAATTCGATGCCAAGTTTGAAAAATGCCTTGTCACGTCCTTGGGTCTACATTATAGAAAACAAGTCTCTTTCTTTCATTAGGATCACCCAATACTGAGGTACGGTAGTTTTGATCTGGTGGGTAGAGATTACGTAAACAAATCTTACACTCAGGGACAGTCTGTTCTTTAGCAGAACACCAGTCAACTTTAAATATTGAAACTTAACCTGTTTGATCAGTTGCTATTGGGCCTGGATGTAGAAGGCTCCTTTAGAGGTCTTATTATTTGGAAACAAAATACATATTTACATGTTCATTACACACATGCATGTACAACAATGAAAATCTAAAGTGAATATTGAAATATTTAAAGAGATTTTAATGTTTATTATAGTCAATTTTTAAACAAAAAGCGTTTCACACATTTGAAAGAGGAATAAGCAAAAATTTGTACCTCGATGGGAACTTCTTACATACATTATTCTCTTCGAAGAGCACTTGCACTGTTTTCCAAAGTACCCCATTAGAGGTCTCTCCTTAGGCCCACTTCTGCCTATGCCCTCTTCATCAGGAAAGCTTTTACCTGGTTCCTGAACTTATGCCCAGTGACCGAGATAATGTGACTAAGCTATACTGGTAGAACTAAGTTCAAGATCCTATCGAACAAATGAAAACACTGGCTCCCACTTCCCTTTTGTCACCCTGGCCAAGGCCGTCTTGTGTTTCCTCTGGTTCTTATTTGCAGAGGAAAATCTTCAGAGAAGGGGTCATCATGTGTCCTCAACACTCACAGTCCTGGCACACTCAGGTATGCCAATGGTGCTCACAGTTAACCAGGAAAGAACTCTTGTACATTCACCAACCCCCTTTAGAGATGTAATGACATGCATATTAAGTCTGACACTCTGCATCATGTTTCCATGTTTCATAGTAAGCATCCATCCAGAGGGCTGCAGACTTCTTCAAGGCCCTGTGGGAGAGGTAAACAAAATCACCATGAAGTGAGACTCTAATGTAAAAGGAGCTACTCTGTGGATCTGTTGCTCTTTTACCTGGTTCAGGGCAACGCTGTCATTTTCAACTCTACCGGCAAAATGTCTTTCTCTGTTGCCCAGTAGAAGGAGTCAAATACACTGAATTGCTTTTTTTAGCAGGTGAGTTCACCTTTCCTTTATGGAGCAGAAATTTCATTTTATTCTCTTTATTCTTTATCCAATAATTATTGAATTATTCACTCAATAATTTCATTTTATTCTCTTCTGTACTGCAAATCATCACCTATCATTTTCTCTAGTATTTAAATAAAAGCTCCTCTGAGTCACTATAAGATAGGCATACACTCATAAACTACTCCATCCTATAGCCACCTCCCCATCCTATTTTATAATGTGAAAGATATTTTTCTAGGCTCTGGGGATATAGCAATGTGTAGGACAGATGTGAGTCTTGTCCACATGGAATTCCTGGTTTAGCTTGGGAGACATATATTGAAAAGTTTATTACCCAATATGTTATTTAATCATGATTGTGATAAAGGTCTTGAATAAAGAGATCCAGGTGCTGAAATAGCACACGATGGAATTAGTCTTGGGAACCAGGAAAGACTGAGATGTGGAAAAGGCATTTGACATTAGCCTTGGAGATTGAATGGAAGTTGACCAAGTGATATGAGGGCAGGTGGTGGGTCTGAAGAGCGTTCTAGGCAGACGGAAATGCGGCAAAAGAAGTAAAATGGCCAGGGGCAACGGGTTTTGTAGCAACTGAAGGGAAGCCGGATATCTGGAGAGCAGAAAAGGAGGCGGAGAGTGATAAAGAGTCTGAATCTGGACCACTAATCAGGGATGAGATCAGACTGGGCCTGGCCTTGTTGGCCTTATTCAAGACCCTGTGGTTTTTTTTTCCTCAATCTTATAAGAAAGTTATTCAACCCAGATCACTAGCCGTTAATTTGACCAGCACAATGTTCTCTAGCAAATTGTGAATGCTTCGGGATGAGTATGGATTTTCAGTTTCCGCAGGCCTCACCACTCTTGATCAGTCAGTCCTGGGATCAGTTATAGGGGATCAGTCACCTCTGCCTGATTCACACTATTTGCAGGTATCTAAGTTTGTAACCCTGGATCACATAATTTGAGAGTCCCTTTCACCACTTAAATCTAAAGTAGGTAGAGGTTCTGTAGAGGATACAAAGACAAATAATACAGAGCCCTGATTTTACGAAGCTTGAAACTTAGTAGGGCAGCAAGGAATTTTCACTAAAATGTACCTAGAATGCAGTAGGTAAAAAGTAAGGATTGTTATTATCATTGCTGTTGTAGATGTTATTCCCTATAGAGTCTCATGTCCATCCTAGGCATAGAGATGCTCCTTAATGAATGGTTGTTGGGTGAATGATTCAAAGGCAGGGAAGAGTCTGAGCACAGGCAGCAAAGGGAAATACGAGCTATGAGTTGAGAGAGGCTCTGTTATTACCTGCCAATATCTCCAAATGCCTCCAACAAGGGTTTATTCACATACTGCAATCCATGCTTGGCACACAGTGACCTCACCAGCGGTGCCACCTTGTGATAATTATGGCGCGGCATTGTGGGGAACAGACTAGGGCAACAGAGATGGGAGATAAAAAATTTGGACCTGAAGTGAAATCTGAAGGAGAGTTGTCTTTCCCCTATTACTAAATAAAGTTATACCAGCACTGCAGACCCAACCTTGACCTTGCACAGTACTTCTGTTCTGGGAAGTTCAAAAATTCTTGCCAAGACCCTCTCATTTTATCACTTAATCCTCTGTGATCCCTGTTCATGGCAAATGTTTAGGAAGAGGTAAGAGAATAAATATTAGCTGCATTGAAAATGTTGATTTTTGGCCAGGTCAAATGAAAGTATGTGGTTTTCTACCATTTTGAATGACCTAGAGAATTGGAGATATCCAACCTCCATCTCTGTCTCTGTTTCTCTCTATCCATCTAACTCCTGCACCATGAATAGATGAGTATTCAGTAAGCTCTAGTCATGATATATGGGTAAAAGTCCTAAGAAAGGAGTAAGAAATGAGAAATAAGAAGTGCATTTTCACCCAAGGTTTTCACTAAACACCAGATGACCTTCTTAGGTTTAAACCTCCTCCTTGGCAAAATATGAATAACAATCCTTTCTTTTCTTGATGATATTTTAAAGGACTAATGTGAGAGAAATGATTAGAAAATATCATGAGTAGACAGAAGATCTCTTTCTGTCTCTGACTATCAAAGATAAGGCTTAGACAAAGAGGATGTGGAAAGTCCCTCCCCTGAATTCTCCGGAGAGAGTGACTCTTCAAGTATTATCTTTTTCTCTTTGTTTAGGGCATGTCAACCTAACCAACCCATGGGTAAATTATTTCCAGATGTTATTTCGAAATTTCAGCAGGGATTGGATTCTATTACTGATTATTTTGTAAACTTGGCTCTAAGGCTACATAGATAGATAATCAATTAAACTGTAATTCAGCTTCAACACAACTTAGTTACCCAAGCAGCATAATTTTTTCTGCATTTTGCCAACAAACCAAGTGCAAAGAAAACAATAGCCAATTCCTAAGCCCATAGGAATCTGGAAACTGAAACACTGGTACTTTTCTAAGATTTCACTCCATTTACTCACAATTGTTATACCTCCTTCTTTTCTTTCTTCCTTTTCTACCATTGATGTTAATGGAAAGATAGCAGCCTTTAGAGAATTCTGGTTCATTTTTTCCCTCTGAGATCCAAAGCCTATGGCTCTGCTGTGGACTGTATAGTGGGGGGGGGGAGAGGGCTGTTACAAGTGAAAGTTCTTGCCCCTATGTTCACTACTATCACTGTTTCTATCACTCACTGGTGCTCGATTTGGAAGTTCAGGTGCCCAGTGAACCAGTCATTGAAAATGGACTGTTCCACATTACAGGTGGCCAAGACCTGTAAAGAGAAAGCTTACATTAGAGGTAAATGAGCCCAGGTGTCAAACAGAAAATGTTTATTCTTTTAATCAATCATTCAACGAGTGCTTTTTGAGTACCTATTTTGTGTAAGAAACTATGAGGGATAGAAAAGATACAGAGTCCCAGGTCTCAAAGAGCTTACAATTTAAAGAGGCAAGAAGACATTTTACTAAGAAGTCTATACAAGGTAATAGATATGAAAAAGTATGCAGGATTTGAGGGGGATAAGTCGCTATCAGCCCTTGGATACAGAAGACGAATGTGTCGTGAATGAAGACTTTGGAAGATGGAAGTGGGATTGTAAGATTCTGGTAGAGATTGTAGGGGTTAGAATACCATATCCATCGAGTAGACTTGAAGGACTTCTAAATTGGGAGTAAGGCATTCAATTATTTTGTGCATAGATTTGCATTCCAATATAAGTAGCTTCTTTTGTAATCTAATGTATTTTATTTTATGTACTTGAAAAACATTATTCTGAGAAGGAGTTCATAGGCTTCTCCAGACTGCCAAGATTAAGAAGTCATAAATATCATTTTATTCAATGCCTTTCTTGGATTTAATTCCAGTTTCTTGTTGCTATTTTGAAGGCTATTTTTTGTGGTTGTTTTACGTCAATTTTTCCCAAAGTATACTTCAGAAAAACTCGGGGTTCCCTTGGATTCTTTTAGGGGATCTGCCATTTCTAAACTACTTCTGTAATTCTTCTAAGACATTATTTGCCTTTTTCATTCTCATTCTCTCATCCATGCACAGTGGATTTTTCCAGAAGTTACTAAACGTGGGGTGGCATCGTGACTCTGATATTTACATACATTGGTTTTGCTCTTATTTTAAAATTAATTAAAATTTTAAAATTTCTCAGTTTTAATTTCAAATACAGTAAATAACAATGGATATAACCTATGCAAACAAAAGCTCTTTGAGGTTCTCAGTAACTTTTAAGAATGTAAAGTGGTTCTGTCACCAAAAGGTTTGAGAACCACTACTCTATGCTCCAAGGAAGGTCCAGTGAGTTTGGGAATGAGCTTGGAGAAGGAAGCAGGATAATGACTGAATTCCAGAGTTACTCACGGCATGGCCAATGAAAGCCTTAGGAGGCAAGATTGTTCTACATTAGTTACAACTCTGTTAATCATTAGCAGCATGTTTGGAGAGCATGTCATGTCTTCTCTCTGGGCCTCTCTATTTACACAATGAAATGAGGTGAATTCTAGGGTCCTTCTAGGTATAAAATTGATTCTGTAACTCTGGGAGTCTCAGATTCACTTGAAAGGCTGTGTCATGTGGAGGTTTAAAGCAGGGCTCAGTAAATTTTTTCTATAAAGTGCCAGAGACTAAATGTTTTAATTCGTTGTCAGAGCTACTCAATCCTGCTGTCATAGCACAAAAGCAGTCATACATAATATGTAAATGAATGAGCATGGCTGTGTTCCAAGAAAATTTTCTTTATGAAAACAGGCAGTGATGCCAGCCCCGTGGCATAGTGGTTAAGTCTGATGTGCTCTGTTTTGGGGGCCCAGGTCTGCTGCTTTGGAACCCGGGCACAGACATACACCACTCGTCAGTGGCCATGCTGTGGCAGTGACCCACATACAAAATAGAGGAAGATTGACACATATGTTAGCTCAGGGTGAATCTTGCTCAAGCAAAAAGGAGAAGATTGGGAACAGCTGTTAGCCCAAGGTGAATCTTTCTCAACAAGAGCACAAAAGAAAACAGGCAGTGGGCTGGATTTGGCCCTGGGACTGAAACGTATTGACCCTCGGTTTAGAGCAAAGCTCTGAAATCAAACTTCTTAGGTTAAGACATGCTTCTACCACTTGTTAGCTGTGTGACTTTATGCAAGTTACTCAACTTCTTCATGCCTCAATTTTATCATCTGTAAAATGGGTATAACCATAGAACCTACCTCATGTAGTTACATGCAGAGCAGCTGACAGTGCCTGTCCTCTGGCAAGCATTCAATAACTATGAATTATTGTTATTTGACATAACCAGACTCTAAATCAGTACGGTTTGAAGTATCCTCTTCCAGTAACTCCACTATTACCTGAGTGCTGAGCCAGTCCTGGTTCTCTTCTCTGCTCATTTTCATTGGTATGTGGCTCATCTGGGTAACAAATACGATCCAGGGACTTTCAAGAGACCTTTCAGAGAATAAAAAGAGGAAGTGATACTCCTTGGGGTGCTTTGGTTCCAAACACTGGGCTGAAAGGGCTGGCTGAGCATTGGAGGAAATGGAAGAGACTCACAAGTTCTAAATTTGTGGTCATTTGTTTTCCTCCTTGGAGGCCCTTTATATCTAAAGATGACCCTCTAGGCATTTGGTCACGTAGCCTGCCTTGCTGCCTAAAGAGCGGCAACAGTACCACCAAAAGTTTGCTGTAGGATTGGTGTAAGTATCAAAAGAAGCTAGGGAACTTCAGGGCATATGCAAAGTGATTGACAGCCTGGGATTTGTCATCAGATAGAGCTGGGTTCCAACTTCTGGTTTGGCACTGCCTTTATTTGCTCTGTAACCTTGGGCAAGTGATTTAATCTCTCTGACTTTGATTTTGGGAAAATTTCCAGTCATAAAATAACTTTAAAAAATTCCTGTCCTTCCACTATCTTTGGCAAGGAGGATGATGTCCTACCGGATTATAATTTTAAGCACTTGGTGACCAGATGGAAAATTGCAATTGTGAATGAAGTAAGTGGACAAAAAAGAGAAGAGTCGGTAAATTTTTTTTCCAAGGAGCTCTTTTTATTCAATTATTCTGACTATTTTTTTCACATTTTCTTGGAAATGTCTCATTTATAGAGAATGGATCATAGTGTCATAATCTTCTGCTAATCACAAATAGATTAGATAAGGAAGGTAAGTGGACCATCCGGGTTATGGGAATATGAGGATTTTCTTGATTTCTTACTTGACTAAATATATGAGGCACATGGTTCCAAAGATTCCATAGAAAGGGCCAAATGTGATGAAATAGCGGATGTAAAAACTGCAGACCCAGGCAAAATCCTGCAGAGAGAAGTGCTTGAAAGTTAGATGTCCTGAACACAATTTCATTTTCCCTTCTTTGGGCCTAGTGTCCCTTCATGTACTGGCTAAATCTTATGTCCTGTTATTCAAGGAAGCTATATCTGGAAAGGATCAAGCATTTTTATTTCCCATTTTCTACCTGATCTAGCTTCAGAGAATGAGTCAAGTACTCACCCCCCAAAACCTTCGGATGTACATCACTCGCATGGATTCCATGTTGGCATATATAGGCATGAAGAATGGAAGCACAACTGAAGAAGAACAAAAGAAAAGATGGTGAATAAATGAGCAGATTGTAACCTCACATCAGCAGGAGTCTATCTCCTTCCCATGCCACCCTTGGAATGTTGCCCCTGAGAAGGGATGCAAGGTGGAGTTCCACAACCACATCCTCGAGCCCACTGGGCTTTTTGAGTCTCTGAGGCTGAACTACGAATTTAGTTCAAGCTCCCTTAGGAGCCTGGAGAAGCTGTGAAGGTTTCAGTCATTCTTGATGCAAGCATCCTGGAAGAGCTTCTGCTGTGAGCCCTCATGTTTTCTCAAGGTCCATGGAATCCTTGAGTCCTTTCACAATTTTTCGGATTTGGCCCTGTCACAATATGTCAGGGTGGCAGAAATAAAGAAGGTGTACTCATTTCCTAGCCAGAGAGTCATTTACCTGCTTCTCCCCCAAGACCAGTGAGGCTGCCTAGAGCACCAAGGATCTTATGGAGACCTTTTGGGGATTTGACATACTGTTCTCCTTGAGCAAACTGTAGTCAAGCCCTCAATCCTCTTCTTATCTAGGCCTCAGCATTGGTCTACAAACTGTCAAACCCTCTGCACACATGATTTCATCCACGCTCCACACTAAGATACTTGAACAAACACTAGAACAATTTCTAACAGCTCAAGGCCATGACTCTGCGATGACCCCAGCTCCCTTAAAGCTCTTGCCTGAGAATGTTCAACACGGTCAAAAGAATTCACTGTTTGTTTAAGCCAAAACTTGACTATAGGCCTCTGACCTCCCTTTTCTTAGAATATTTAGGTTAGAAAACTTACAATTGCAAATCTCTTCTATGTCCCTTTGAGATGTAGCTTCTATAACCCTGAAATGTCTTTCTCAAGGATCTTGGAGTCATCGCTTCGAAATATATTCATCAAGAAGGATAGGGCCCTGTCTCCATGTCTCTGTGGGAGCATAGGAGCCTAATACAGGTGGCCCAATCACATTGACCAGCTTCCCTTCCCCTCAACGACTTTCAGTAATTATGTTTCCCATGCCCCAGTGTTTAAAAAAGTCTAATGCTTTTTGTTTCAGCAGAGCTGAGCTCAGTTTATACTGAAGACTCTCTTTCCTACTGCAGTAGCTTGAATAAAATCAGTCTCGCCACTTTTAACAAATGCCCAGCTCTGTTTCTCTCTGACAGTTTGAGGATGACTCATTTGTGGCCAAGTTGCTAAGTTGTCATTTGAAGGGAAAGAACACAATGCAACAGCTCCTGAGGGCTGCGTGGTTTGCAAAGTGGACATTCTGCAGTGACTCTACACCATTCATTCATTCTTTATTAGCTAAGGGCTTGTTGCAGCACAACAGACAGGGGAGGTGAGTTCAGAAAACAAACTCCAACAGCTTTTTCTTATGTGTGCACACATCTAGTTCGGCTGGTTCAGCTACTTTTCACAACGGGGCACCAATGTCCTCATTCCTCTTTTTGATCAAGCAAGAAAAGGAGCAGGTGACTACAGTAGGATGAGGCTGCAGAATTCCAGCACAGGCAGTAGTGGCAGTTGACCCCCATACCTCAGAAAAATGAGCCCAAGGGCCATTCTGGTCAGGCATAGTTACAGATGTCCACTGGTGACAAACATCTGGGCAAATCAGATCATCTGCAACAGTTTCTCAGCCATAGCACTGTTGGCATTTTGGGCCAGATAATTTTTATTGTTAGGGGCTGTCTTATGTGTTGTAGGATGTCTAACAGCATCCGTGGCCTTCTACCCACCAGATGCCAGTACCATCCCTCCCACTCCATTGTGATAACCAAAAATGTCTCTAGACATTGTCAAATGTCCCACTGGGGGCAACATTGCTCATTGCTTCTGGTCAAGAACCACCAATCTATAGGAAATGTTTGGGACTTTCCCTGATTTTGTCTTATTTCCCAAATGTTTCAGAAGAGTATATTTTTGCGTTCTATGAACTTTCTTTGAGAGATGTTATGAGTTTGATTTTGATTAAGAACAAAGTATTTTTGCTTCTGATGTTTTCTATTGGTACCAGCATTATTCAGCTACCCTAGGTTCTCTTAAGCCTGGACCACATTCATTATATATGTCTATATCTATATGTATCAATCTGTTTTTTGATTGATCAATAGATATACATAAAGATATATAACAGGTATATACCTTATCTATCTATATATCAGACCTATTATATATATACCAAAATATCTTCTACTTCTGTATGTAAGCCATGGGAACAGCCAGCTTTCTTCCACATAGAAGCTCTATAGGTGCCTTTTATTCCTGGGCCTCTACTTTTTCTGGCATCATACTGTCAATGCTTTGGCATTCTTTTCCAATCTCTCTTTCATCCTGACTCAAATACCACTATTCTTTCCTTCTTGACAGGTGTTCAGTCTTTCCAGGATTAGAGTCCCAGATGCAAAACCCCTTGATTGGCATCCTGCCTTCCACCCTTCTTGGAGCATCTCCTTCCATGCCCAGTACCCAGAGTGATGCGGTTCCTATTCAAAATTCCTATTTGCTTTTCCATTTTCCTTTTCAGATGTTCACCCCAGGAAGTCTGAAATAAGACATACTGCTTTTCTTGGTCACAATAAGACATGGGCTGGTGTCTGTGGGAGTGTTCCAGTCTGCCTTCTGGCTTGACAAAAGGAAATGGGATGACAAAGAATGTGGCTCCAAGGAGACTTACCCATGTAGAAGTACAGGTGCTGCTTTTCATAGTTGATGAATTTGATTTTCTTCTTGCCATACTGAATGGAGAAAGAATAAATGTTGGATAACAGACAATACTTCGGGCCATTACACACAAGGACATCTGTTTGTGTGTGTGTGTGTTTGTATGTGTGTGTGTGTGTGAGTGTCTAAAATCTCTATGGAAAGAGCTATCTGATCAGAGTTCACTGGCAGTCAAATTTCTGGCACTAGATGAACCAGAACTGGAACTGGAGGGAATATTGTGACATCTTTTCATTTTAATTAAATGTGGAAAATTCTTGCATGGATGGTTTATTCCATTTGACTAGGTGGATTGCAATCATTTTTTTTTTTATTCCCATGGAAACCATTTTGAAATTTTTTGTCCTCATGTGGAGTGCAGTGGTGATGGAGAAGAAATATTTCTGGTGATGTTCTAACTCTTCTTAACTGTGGTGTTACAATTCTGCCTGAAGCTCAGTCTCCATCTATATTCACTTGTTCAAGAGATATTATTGTATGGTCATGTGATAAAATATACAGGCATGGCCCCTCCTATCTGTCTCATCTTTCCTCCTTTATATTCTCATCATGGATCTCATGCTGTGATTTACTATTTATAAGGCATGATGATATTATATATAATCTCACTACTGGGAATTTGATTCATTTTCTAGGGGTCTCCTTAGTTAATTCAGTTTGTGCTTAGTACGCAAAGACAGCAGCAAATATCCTGAGAGAAAGCATCGAAGTAATGATCATATCTTCAGTAACTAGCAGACACTCAATCAATGTTTAATTGAAGGAATGAATGAATAAATAGTAATTCACATTTGCTCTGTAGTTTTGCTGTGTTCACTCAGTTACAACACCATGGGTGGTGTCTGACTCTTGCTTTCCTCATTCCTTTGATGCCTTCTCTCCTACATATAGATTTAATCTCTTATTTGGATAGTAGTGTTTTTCCTTCCTTCTCTTATTGTCATAAATAAAAAGATATCATGGTGACAAATTAATAATAGCTATTTGCAGTTACTTCAAACTTCCAAATACTGAAGTAGTGGGAAACATGGAAGACAGAGTAGGCAGAAAATGCTGCAGAGTTGACAAACCTAGGTGAAGGACTGACTTTGAGTATCACTGCAAAGGAGGACTCTGAGTCTTCCAGTTTCCCAAGATCTTGCACATAGAAGATTTAATTCATGCTTGTCAAAGGAACGAATGTTTGAAGAAAGTGATAGAACGATTGGCAGTAAAATGAGAAGGAAGGAAAAGTTCAGGACTCACCAGAACTATTTTTGATGGGAAATAACTCAATTTTAGAGTTTAAGTAATTTTAAGTAATGTCTTGTATGGTTGTTTTGAAACTATATTATATAAAACCCTAAGGTTCTAGGGATACACGCCAAGAGCAGCTGTAAAACTTGGCTGAGGTGGCCTTCATCATTTGTGAAGAGACAGCATCATACTGAACATGGCTCTAAAGAAAGCACTCCTGGAGAAGGTCAGGCTGCTTCATGAACTTCAGGGACACAAATCTCCCTTGCTCTGGGGGAATGATCAGAGAAATCAAAACATTGTAGCTTTAGAGATGGGCACAGCAGTCCACAGACATCAGAGAGGTCCAAGTTGTGTGTGGAGCCACTGTCTAAAGCAAGTGATTTGTGATCACAGCCAAAGACTTTATTTTTAAATCTAGGCAAGACATTTTGTTTCCTAATTCAGCTGAGGAAGAGGGTAAATTCCTCAAATCTGGGACAACCTATTTTCAAAAAGTTGCACAATTTTTGGTTAATGTACCATAAGGCTTGGGCAGCAACTAACAAAACTACATTCTTTTATTTTTATGAGACTCCTAAATTCTTCTAGAAAGACACAGCAGCCTCTTCCTAAGTACCTGATTCTCAAGATTCATCATTTCCCCTTGAGGAGAGACACTTCTGTGGCTGTCCTTATACCTCCTTTGTTTGAGAATTCTCCCTCCTAAGAAACTTGGTGATTGTCCTTTACGTGATGACTTTAAGTTGAGGTTTTAAAAACAATCAAAAAGTGAAAATTTCTGGAGTTGACTTTTCCCCTGCATTTTCTCTTGTTTCAGAAGTACAAATTGGAGGTGGGGTCTCTAAGTGACTTACAAGGCATTTGGGCTGTGGTTCATGTATAAATAAACCAAAATGAACATGAACTATAAGAGCACAGTCTCTTCTAACCGAGCTGGAATTAGTTGAGATAACTAGATATTTAGTTGTTTCTGGTTTAGCACTTATTGAATATACTGACCTGTGTTCTCTGAGTGTCTCCATATGCTTGTTAAACTTTGGAGAGTCACTGCCAACCTCAGTCACCTAGTTTCACTATCTAACATTAGCTTGGGTTGTCTCAGAGGTAGTGGCAGGCACTGTGCAGGGATCCCTCTGTCACCAGGATAGCTCAAGCAGAGTGATGGGTTATCCTATTTCCTACTGTAGGAGGTTCGACTAAGTGACCTTTAAGGTCATAGAGACATGCAATCCACATCTCCTTCTATTCTTACAACTCCAGATTCAGTTATTTCAAATCTGTAACCTGGGCTTAAAAGAAGGAGCGGTGCCCTCAGAATATGCTTGACGCTGGAATCTCCAGCTTGATCTTTCTAAGACAAGGCTGTGGGCTATTCCAAGAACCACTTCCAGGAACATTTCTCTGCTGCCCATGATTTCTAAATGTATCTCGACAGGTTGCACATCTCCAAGCAGAAAAAGTGGACTCAAATCAACATCTGGGTCTTTGGAGTCAATGTTCGGTTTTACATGATGCTGGAAGTGTTCGTGATTCCACAAGTTTCTTGACATGCCCTGAGAAGAGAGGGATCATTAGCTTCACAGTTTCTCCTGAAATCTCCTCCACTCTCAGAGTTTTCTGCGTGCATCTCCAGAGTCAAAATAAGATATTTGAGCTTCTCAAACTTGTCCCCACAGCCAGGTCACAGAATGACTCACTGGATGGAGGCTTTCAAAGTGTACAAACAAATAATTATCTGATTCAGGAAGATAAATTCAACCTAAAACAACTCTTGATAATGAAAAATCATTAAAACCTGTTGAAATAAAATGCTTTTCCATCCTTCTGTTTTTTGATTCTCATTTTTTAAAAAATCTGAAGGTAGGTGGGGCAGAGAGTATTCTTCCTATTTTACACATAAAGAAACCTCAGCTCCGGGGGGCGGAGTCAAGATGGCGGCGTAGGCAGACTCTGAACTCACCTCCTCCCGTGGACACAGCCAATTTACAACTACTCGTGGAAAAATTACCCCTGAGACAGAACTGAAAACTGGATAAGAGGAACTCCTGCAACAACGGACAATCCTTACTGGGGTAGAAGAGGCAGAGACTCCCTTCCGGAGAGGAAAAACGCCGCCTTCACAAGCCGCCAGCGTCACGGCCGCCGGGAGCAGCTCACAGGTACGCAGCCTCCCTGGAGGCGTGGGGCCCTGAGCCGGGGAGCGCCCCCGCTGTGGGCATTTTGTGGACCCAGCACAATTGAGACCAGCAGCATAATATCTGACTTTGCCTGCTACTAAAGCATTGGGTAGCACCCCCAGAAAACCCGGTTCACAAAGAAACTAAAACTGGCTCTTAAAGGGCCCACGCACAAACTCACCCGTTCCAGAAAGCATCCTAAAATCACCAGAAAGAAAGGTGCACAGTGCTTCGGTGACAAGAGACTCACCTAATAGGCCCTGAGTGCATCTCGGTGAGGGGTGAGACCTCTCCAGGGACTGGGACATTGGCGGCGGCCATTGTTGTGGCCTGGTGTGAGCATGCTGACACAGACGCCATTGGAGTTCTCCCTGAGACCTGCTAGCCCAGGGTCTGCTCCACCCGCTAGAGCACCGATTTAATCCAGCTCAGCCAGGGCAGGCAGCCCACCCTAGAGACTAGCCCCACCCAACAACAAGCCCTCAGGCAACGTGTGGGCCTGCATAGATTGGTGACTGGATTCTCTGCAGCCTGGCAACTGAGCTGACTTGAGCGGGGCAGGGTGTGCACAAGGAGCGGGTGGAGAGTGTCGGGCGGTGGCAGAGTGTGTGGGGCTCCCGCCCTGGAGAGACTGGGTCCACTTGGGGAGGTCGGGGCGCTCACACGGGGCAGGACTGTGTTGACTGTGTGTGTGGACCTGTGGGCGGCAGGGCTTCTCAGCCACAGAAGACTTGTACTTCTCAAAGACCCACATAGGAGGTTTGCTCCACCTTCCAAAACCTGAAACAATTGGGTGCTCCTGTGCCTGAGGCCAGCCCCACCCAGCTGCAATCCTCAGAGAGCTGACAAGAGACCTAATAGGCTAGAGGCTTACAGCAATTGTAAGGCCCTGAGCCTAACAACCTGCCACGGTGGGGGCCTACTCACTTAAAAGAAATACTGCAACACAGATGTGGTATTAGAACTTGCAGCCAACTGTGCTGGGGCTCCCCACACCTGATAAAGAGACTGAAGGGCCCACAACAACTACAAGCAGCTGGGCATTACAACAGCTGGCCAGGAGCATAACTCAGCCTCCCTGGGCACCTACAGGGAGAGCAAACAGGCCACAGCAGAAGGATACACGTAGCCCACATAGGGGTCACCCCTGGAACATTGAGAACTGAGGGAAGCACACTGGAAGCCTCCTAAGCCATCACTTACATAAGGTCACCTATCCAAGAGCAGGAGACGTAGCTGACCTACCTAATACGTAGACACAAGCACAGGGAAAGAGGCAAAATGAAGAGGCAAAAGAATACATTCCAAGTAAGGGAACAGGACAAAACCCCAGAAAAGGAACTTAGTGAAACAGAAATGAGCAACCTACCCGACAGAGAGTTCAAACTAAGAGTGTTAAGGATGCTCACTGATCTGGGGAGAAGAATAGATGGACTCAGTGAGAATGTCAACAAAGAAATGGAAGATATAAAAAGAACCAATCAGAAATGAAGAATACAATACTGGAAATGAAAAACTCATTAGAGGGACTCAAAAGCAGAGTAGAGGATACAGAAGAACGGATCTGTGGGCTGGAAGAAAGGCTAGAAGAAATTACCCAAGGTGAACAGGAAAAAGAGAAAAGAATTAAAAGAGTGAGGACAGTCTAAGGGACCTCTGGGACAACATCAAGCGCACTAACATCCGTGTTATAGGTGTCCCGGAAGGAGAAGAGCGAGACAAGGGGGCAGAGAATCTATTTCAAGAAATAATAGATGAAAACTTCCCTAACCTAAGGAAGGAAACAGACATCCAGGTACAGGAGGCACAGAGAGCCCCAAACAAGATAAACCCAAAGAGGCCCACACCAAGACACATCATAATCAAAATGTCCAGAATTAAAGATAAAGAGAGAATCCTAAAAGCCGCAAGAGAATGTCAAGTTACATACAAAGGAAACCCCATAAGGCTATCAGCTGACTTCTCAGCAGAAACCTTACAGGCTAGAAGAGAATGGCATGATATATTTAAAGTGCTAAAAGGAAAAAACTTACAGCCAAGAATACTCTACCCAGCAAGGTTATCGTTCAAAATGTAACGAGAGATCAAAATTTTCCCTGATAAGCAAAAATTAAAGGAGTTTGTCACCAAGAAACCGGTGTTACAAGAAATGTTAAAGGGACTGATTTAAGGGGAAAAGAGAAGACCACAAATAGGAAAAATTATCTATTTCCACGATTAGAACGTAATGGATACAAATGCACAAAAAAGAAGTTGGATATGATATCAAAAACATAAAAGGAGGGAGGAGGGTAGTTAAAGAGTACAGCTTTCAGACAGAGGTCAAACTAAAGTGACCATCAATTCTGTATAGAAGAAGGAAGGAACAGAGAAGGACTACTAAAACACTGAGGAAAAAAAAAAAAAGTTAAAAAATGGCAGTAAGTACATACTTATCAATAGCTACTTTAAATGTCAATGGACTAAATGCTCCAATTAAAAGGCATAGGGTGGCTGACTGGATAAAAACAAGACCCATATATATGCTGCATACAAGAGACACACTTCAGACCTAAAGACACTCACAAACTGAAAGTGAAGGGATGGAAAAAGATACTCCACGCAAATGGCAATGAAAAGAAAGCTGGGGTAGCAGTACTCATATCAGACAAAATAGACTTTAAAACAAAAACTGTAAAACGAGACAAAGAAGGGCATTACATAATGATCAAGGGAACAATCCAACAAGAGGATATAACACTTGTAAATATCTACGCACCCAATGTAGGTGCACCTAAATATATAAAGCAATTATTAACAGACATAAAAACAGAAATAGACAGTAACACAATAATAGTAGGGGACTTTAACACTCCACTTACACCAACGGATAGATCATCCAAACAGAAGATCAATAAGGAAACATTGGCCTTAAACGACACACTAGAACAGATGGACCTAGTAGATATATACAGAGCATTCCATCCAAAAACCGAAGAATACACGTTCTTTTCAAATGCACATGGAACGTTCTCCAGGATTGATCACATATTAGGCCACAAAACAAGTCTCCATAAATTTAAGAAGATTGAAATAATACCAAGCATCTTTTCTGACCACAAAGGTATGAAACTAGAAATCAACTATAGGAAGAAAATCAGAAAAGCCACAAATACATGGAGATTAAACAAAATGCTACTGAACAACGACTGGGTTAATGAAGAAATCAAAGAAGAAATCAAAAATACCTGGAGACAAATGAAAATGAAAATACGACATGCCAGAATTTATGGGATACAGCAAAAGCGGTTCTAAGAGGGAAGTTTATAGCAATACAGGCCTATCTCAACAAACAAGAAAAATCTCAAATAAACAATCTAACAATGCACCTAAAGGAACTGGAAAAAGAAGAACAAACAAAGCCCAAAATCAGTAGAAGAAGGGAAATAATAAAAATCAGAGCAGAAATAAATGAAATAGAGACCAAAAAACAATAGAAAAAATTAATAAAACCAAGAGCTGGTTCTTTGAAAAGATCAACAAAATAGACAAACCTTTAGCTAGACTCACCAAGAAAAAAGAGAGAAGGCACAAATAAGTAAAATCAGAAATGAAAGAGGAGTGGTTACAACAGACACCTCAGAAATACAAAAGATTATAAGAGAATACTATGAAAAACTATATGCCAACCAATTCGACAATCTGGAAGAAATGGATAAATTCTTAGAATCATACAACCTTCCAAAACTGGATCAAGAAGAAGTAGAGAATTTGAATAGACCAATCACCAGTAAGGAGATCGAAACAGTAATCACAAACCTCCCCAAAAATAAAAGTCCAGGACCAGACGGCTTCCCTGGTGAATTCTACCAAACATTCAAAGAAGACTTAATACCTATCCTTCTCAAACTCTTCCAAAAATTGAGGAGGGGGAAGCTCCTAACTCATTCTACGAAGCTGACATTACCCTGATACCAAAACCAGACAAGGACAACACAAAAAAGAAAATTACAGGCCAATATCACTGATGAACATCGATGCGAAAATCCTCAACAAAATACTAGCAAATCGCATACAACAATACGTTAAAAGATTATACACCATGATCAAGTGGGATTTATTCCAGGGATGCAGGGATGGTTTAACATTCGCAAATCAATCAACGTAATACACCACATTAATAAAATGAAGAACAAAAATCACATGATCATCTCAATAGATGCAGAGACAGCATTTGACAAGATACAGCATCCATTTATGATAAAAACTCTGAATAAAATGGGTATAGAAGGAAAGTACCTCAACATAATAAAGACCATATATGAGAAACCCACAGCTAATATCATCCTCAATGGTGAAAAACTGAAAGCTATCCCTCTAAGAACAGGAACCAGACAAGGATGCCCACTGTCACCACTCCTATTTAACATAGTATTGGAAGTCCTAGCCAGAGCAATCAGGCAAGAGAAAGAAATAAAAGGGATCCAAATGGGAAAGGAAGAAGTGAAACTGTCACTATTTGCAGATGACATGATTTTATATATAGAAAACCCTAAAGAATCCACCAGAAAACTTTTAGAAGTAATAAATGAATATGGTAAAGTTGCAGGATACAAAATCAACATACAAAAATCAGTTGCATTTCTGTACACTAACAACGAAGTAGCAGAAAGAGAAATTTAGAATACCATCCCATTTACAATTGCAACAAAAAGAATAAAATACCTAGGAATAAACTTAAACAAAGAGGTGAAAGATCTGTACACCGAAAACTATAAAACATTTCTGAAAGAAATTGAAGAAGACACAAAGAAATGGAAAGATATTCCATGCTCTTGGATTGGAAGAATTAACATAGTTAAGATGTCCATACTTCCTAAAGCCATCTATAGATTCAATGCAATCCCTATCAAAGTTCCAACAACATTTTTCACAGAAATAGAACAAAGAATCCTAAAATTTATATGGAACAACAAAAGACCCCGAATAGCTAAAGGAATCCTGAGAAAAAAGAACAAAGCTGTAGGTATCACACTCCCTGATTTCAAAATATACTACAAAGCTATAGTAACCAAAACAGCATGGTACTGGCACAAAAACAGACACACAGATCAATGGAATAGAATCGAAAGCCCAGAAATAAACCCACACATCTATGGACAGCTAATCTTTGACAAAGGAGCCAAGAACATACAATGGGGAAAAGAAAGTCTCTTCAACAAATGGTGTTGGGAAAACTGGATAGCCATATGCAAAAAAATAAAAGTAGACCCTTACCTTACACCATACACAAAAATTAACTCCAAATGGATTAAAGACTTGAATGTAAGACCTGAAACTGTGAAAGTTCTAGAAGAAAACATAGGCAGTACGCTCTTCGACATCAGTCTTAGCAACATCTTTTCAAACACCACATCTGACCGGGCAAGAGAAACAATAGAAAAAATAAACAAATGGGACTACATCAAACTAAAAAGCTTCTGCACAGCAAAGGAAACCATCAACAAAACGAAAAGACAACCTAACAATTGGGAGAAGATATTTGCAAACCATACATCTGATAAGGGCTTAATCTCCAAAATATATAAAGAACTCATGCATCTCAACAACAAAAAAACTACCAACCCAATTAAAAAATGGGCAAAAGACCTGAACAGACATTTCTCCAAAGAAGATATACAGATGGCCAACAGACACATGAAAAGATGTTCAAAATCACTAACTATCAGGAAATGCAAATCAAAACTACAATGAGATATCACCTCACGCCCGTCAGAATGGCTATAATTAACAAGACAGGGAACAACATGTGTTGGAGAGGTTGTGGAGAGAAGGGAACTCTCATACACTGCTGGTGGGAGTGCAAACTGGTGCAGCCACTATGGAAAACAGTATGGAGATTCCTCAAAAAATCAACGATAGAACTACCATATGATCCAGCTATTCCACTGTTGGGTATTTATCCAAAGAACTTGAAAACACCAATTTGTAAAGGTACATGCACCCCTGTGTTCATTGCAGCCTTATTCACGATAGCCAAGACTTGGAAGCAACCTAAGTGCCCATCAAGGGACGAATGGATAAAAAAGCTGTGGTATATATACACAATGGAATACTACTCAGCCATAAGAAACGATGAAATCCAGCCATTTGTGACAACATGGATGGACATTGAGGGCATGATGCAAAGTCAAATAAGTCAGAGGGAGAAGGTCAAATACCGTATGATTTCCTTCATTAAGTAGTAGATAATAACAACAATAAACAAACACATAGGGACAGAGATTGGATTGGTGGTTACCAGAGGGGAAGGGGGGAGGGAGGAGGGTGAAAGGGATAATTGGGTACATGTGTGTGGTGATGGGTTGTAATTAGTATTTTGGTGGTGAACATGATGTAATCTATGCAGAAATAGAAGTACAATGATGTACACCTGAAATTTTTACAATGTTATAAACCAATGTTACTGCAATAAACAAAAAATTTAAAAAAAAAAAAAAAAAAAAAGAAACCTCAGCTCCAAGACTTTAATTAGTTCTGGAGAAAAAAATTGACTCGTAATATTTAAAAATCCTACTTCAATGAATATTTCAAAGAATTATACATCTGAAGTGATCTCCTATGGGGGCTTGGCTCAGATCATTGCATGAAAAGGCTTCAATGCTCTCATATAAAAATAAATGAGGGGCCAGCCCGGTGGCGTAGCAGTTAAATTCATGCATTCCGCTATGGAGGCCTGGGGTTCGCAGGCTGGGATCCTGGGTGCAGACCTACTACCCGCTCATCAAGCCATGCTGAGGTGGCATCACACATAGAAGAGCTACAACTCTACAACTATGATATACAACTATGAAAAAAAAATAAATGAGAATATAAATATTTCAGCTGATGCCAAGCTTGAATCATCTCTGATGAGATTGTTTGTGGTTTTATCTCTCTTAAGGAAAGTCTGAAGGTCTTAATAGAGCAAATGATTTAGAGGCACATCATCCCAATTTCATATAGTAGATGTGTAAATACTACTGTGTGGTTTGGACAAATTATCCACCCTCTTTGAGGCTCCATTTCAACTCCAGTAAATATAGTATAAGGACATATACCTCCATGGGTCGTTTGGGGACACATGAGAGGCTTATGTTAAATGTTGGCACATTGAAATATTTAATTCCCCCTCCGTTCTCCAATTATGTTAATCACTTACAGAAGAATAAGTACCAGTAGTAGTTTTTTACTGAGTATTTAGCATCTCTCAATAACTGGCCTATACATGTTTTAGATCCACACTGTCCCAAACAGTAGCCACTACCCACATCTGGCTATTGAGCCCTTGAAATGTGACTAAATTAAGATAGGTTATAAGTGTATAATACGTACTAGATTGTGAATACTCTGGATGAAAAGAGAATATACAATATCTTATTAATAATTTTTATGCTGACTACACGTTGAAATAATATTTGAATCTATAAAGGTTAATAAAGTTACCTTGTAAAATGTGGCTATTAGAAAATTTAAAGTGACTTACGTCATTTAAATGTGGTTTGCATTATATTTCTGTTGGACTATGTTGACCTATTCATCTATGGTAGAGGGGTAATGAGTATGTTTGAAAATCTAGAAGTATTACCTTTCCATAGTCTTCACTGAGTCTTCTCTTAGCAACCCACACTCCTACCCCAGTCCATCAGGAGAGGTATCTTCTCACATCCAGCACACCCTAATATCCTTACAGTGGAATCTGTCTCCATCCAAGATCTCTCTCTTGAATCTTATGCTTGAATGGGCAGTCGCTTTCCAAACATTTCCTTTTGGATGTCTCATGATATTTCAAACTCAACATGTGCTACTCAATTTCTATTCCCCCTTCTGGGGCTCCGCACTCCACACTCAGTACTTCTCCAATCAGATTGCATACCACCCACTCACTCTTTTTTTTTTTTTTTTTTTTTAAGATTTTATTTATTCATTTTTTCCCCCCCAAAGCCCCAGCAGATAGTTGTATGTCATAGGTTCACATCCTTCTAGTTGCTGTACGTGGGACTCGGCCTCGCGCTGGACGGAGAAGTGGTGCTTTGGGGCGCGCCCGGGATCCGAACCCAGGCCGCCAGCATCAGAGCGCGCGCACTTAACCGCTAAGCCACAGAGCCGGCCCTACCCACTCACTCTTAAAATTGTGTATTCACTCATTTATTCACCCATTCATTATTTATTTTGAATTCTATCCCATGTGTCAGACACTGAGCTAGGCATTTGGAATATAGAGATAGACATGATAAAATGGTGTTCCCACTCTTATGAAACATACAATCTAATGGGAGTAGTAGGCAATTAAACAAGGACACTGTGATAAGCAGTGATTCTCTTTTTCAATTAAATCCTCTGAGAGCCATCATTTGGCTTCTTCCACCAGCTGACGGGACCCTTTTTGCTAATGACTAACTGTGGAAATTGCTAATGTGAGCGCCAGGTTTTGATTCATGATAGGTTGGGGAGCAGATCTTGACAGGTCACGATCCTGAAGCTTAGAATAGTGGTCAGAGTAATTACCAGTGTGATCTAAAGCCACTGGCTCCACCATGGCCCCTCTCTCTGGAAGCCACTATTACTGGAGACCAGAGAGAGAGTGATCTACAAGGAAGTACGGATTATCAGCTACATGCAAATTAGGCCGCCCCTGCACCAAGTTCCATACAGAAACTACCCTAAGTCATTCCTTATTTCCACGGTAGGTCCTTTCTTGGCTCAGTATAAAGAATCCCAGACTCTAGACTGAAACCATCCTGAATTTAAATCCCTGCTACTCGGGCCGGCCCTGTGGCTTGGTGGTTAAGTGCACGCACTCTGCTACTGGCAGCCCGGGTTCGGATCCCAGGCGCGCACTGATGCACCACTTGTCTGGCCATGCTGAGGCGGCGTCCCACATACAGCAACTAGCAGGATGTGCAACTATGACATACAACTATCTACTGGAGCTTTGGGGAGAAAAAGGGGGAAAAAAAAAGGAGGAGGATTGGCAATAGATGTTAGCTCAGGGCAGGTCTTCCTCAGCAAAAAGAGGAGGATTGGCACAGACGTTAGCTCAGGGCTGATCTTCCTCACCAAAAAAAAAAAAAAAAAAAAAGAAGAGTAAGTGACTAAAACAATGATTTAAAAAAAAATAAATCCCTGCTACTAGGTGTGTGGCCTTGGGCAATTTCCTTATCTGTAAAATGGAGGAGGTTACTGGAAGGATTATGGGAAATAATATGCTTGACACTCCTCCCCCCAAAAATGTTTTAAGATGTAGTCATGGAAACAGTATTGGCCAGATGTACACGGAAAGGCTTAATTTCAACTACTCTCCTCTTTATCCCTATGATAACACTTGATTCTTATAGTTTTTGAAATATACACACTGGGGGGGAGCTTGATAAATATGCTACAGGGAGTCCATTTTGATTTTCACATGGCACACAGGTCCAAAATGTATGATATTTTGTAGTTGATTTTCAGAAGGGCTCTTTTATTGTGCAAACATTGCAAAGATCAGAACACGTATTTTTGGACCACTAGTGAATGAAAATTCTAAAGAATCCCAATATCTGTGCCTTTTTGGGGCGAGAGTAAATTGACACGAAATCAAGTTTTGGAATTTACAATTGAGATGCATGTATAAGGTGGAGATATTGATCTTTATGTCTTAATTTTCTTTGTTACCTTCCTCCTGCTCACTTTTCCTTCCCACAGGTAATTTTCTCTCCTGCACATAGCTGAAGCTTATATTAATTTTGCTCACGAATTACTGGTTGTGTCTGCAAAAGGCAGAGTTTACTTGATTTGCTTTCAGAGCTATTTCCCATTTATTTATTCTGTTCACAAGTCATTAAAGTTATATTTATTTCAACTAGTGCAAAATTATTTCTAGAGACACAATTTGTATAGATAGGGCTGTGTACAAATTTGAACCAGTAGCAAAACTGATTTTTTTAAACAGCATCAGCAAGGGTAGAGCTGATTTGCAATATTCTATACACTGGTCCCAAACCAACTGCCAATTACCTCTAGGGCAGATGAATCTCACTGACTTCCTCAGAACAGGGGAGGGAGGTTAGAAGTGTCCATTATCTGAATCTCACAATGACATAAGAAACCCTCTGTGCTTTATTTCTTTGATAATGATTTCTGAGTGAATCCAGACATGCTTCATCTATCCAACACTGGTGGATAGAGGGCAGAATAGTGTGCCTGCAGAAATTTTCTGGTTAAATGAATCTTGTCACGTATAAAGACAATGTATTATTCATTTTAACCATTTTGAGTGACAGACATATTTCTAATATGAATCCAGATCCAACCCTGTGTTATTTAATCTACTTAAGCTTCAGTTTGCTCAACTGCAAAAAGAGTAGATAAGACGACTAGGTGATTCTAAGATATTTCCAATTTAATGATGCTGTGATTTATGGTCTACTTACCTATCTTCTTAGAAAGAACACAATTGAACATTTTTCTGAATAATTCTGGGTCCTCATTTTAATTAGGGAAAGATTGTTCCTAGTAGCGGTAACATCTAACAGTTATTGAGCATTTCCCATATGTCAGGCTTTGTGTTCAGCACAACACATGAATAACACATATAATCCTAACAACATCCCTATCGAGTTGAAGCCATCATCTGTCT
The DNA here is from genome assembly GCF_057802395.1 of Ceratotherium simum simum. NCBI lineage: Eukaryota > Metazoa > Chordata > Mammalia > Perissodactyla > Rhinocerotidae > Ceratotherium > Ceratotherium simum. The sequence continues at coordinate 17,170,692 of NC_141933.1, forward strand.
CCATTGTAGAGCTAAAGAAACTGAGGTTCATAGACATTAAGTAACTTCTTGCAAGTGACCCAGCTAATTAGTGGCTGAGTTCCCACAGAAAGCAGGTCTGTCATTAGAGCAACAGGTCGCAATCCTGGCTGCAGGTTAGAATCACCTGAGGAGCTTCAAAACAGTGTTGACGTCCAGAACCCACCACTGATATATTAAATCAGAACCTCTAGAGGTGGTACCCTGGCAGCAGTGTTTTCTAAAAGCTCTTCCAATGACTGTAAATGACAACCAGAATTGAGAAGCCAGAATGACTGCTCTGGAGCCTGGTGATTTAATACTGTGCTCTGATTTCTCCCACTCATCAGCTTATGGACATTGGATTAAATAGTTAATTAACTCCTTTGAGCATCAGTCTTGGCTGTAAAATGTGGGTGCTACAATCCCTCATCTCATGAGCATCATATGAGACAATTGCCTAAAGGGGCTGGTTCTGAACCTGGCACTTGGCAGGCTCTCATCTACTGTGAATTCCCGTCTGCCTTTCTCATCACTTGCTGTCAGTAGTTTCTGCTCACTGTTCTGTTGGTCTGACTCCAGCATTTCCTTCACTCTCTTATTAGTTGGCCACTTTCAAGTCACTAGAGGCTAGGGAACCAGATAACCAGGAATATATCTATTTTCTCCTTAAATGAAACTTCTCACATAAAATGACAATATATTATCCATTCTACCCATCTGAGGGACAGACATATTTCAAATCTGAATCTAGATCCAACTCTGTGTTATTTAATCTATTTAAGCCTCAATTTGCTCAACTGGAAACAGGGGTAGATGAGACTAGGTGATTCAAAGAGTCTTCCAATTCACTATGAAACCAGCACATTAAGGAAAATCAAATATATTCTGAGTCAGTGCTTATGAGTTTTCCTAAGACAGTCTGGCTTGAATGTAAGGATTTGGCTTACTGGAAGGCTCAGAGGTATTCATCCCCCACTCCACCCCTGTCTGGGCCAGAGTTTACAGTCACCAAGTCCTAGAATGTCATAGAAAAAGCAGAGATCCAATTTAATTCCTAATATTAGAGATGAGAACATTGAGGGCCAGAGATAGTATGTGACTTACTCATGGTCACATAGTGAGCATTATCAGAGCTGGGGGTAGAAGCCACTCTGGCGCAGTCCTGTAGTGTTACCTTGTTTTATTCATTCATTCAACAAATACTTATTGAAGGCCTACTGTGTGCCAGACACTCTGCTAGGTACTGCATTGCAGTTGTCTATAGGACAGTGTCCCTGCCCTATTGGAGCTTAAATCACGGGAGAATAAGATCAACTACCATAATCCTCACCTGGTTTTTCCAGTAGTCTAGGTATTGCAACCTCGACTCTTGAATAGAGCCATCTGACCTTGCCCATTCTTTCTCTTTCTCTTCACTTGTATATATCTTCCTTCATTTTCTCCTTTATTTCTTCATAGCTCTACCCTTCCAGAACTAATCAGGCTTGCTGGATTCCCCTAGTTTTCCAATGATAAATGTCCAGACCCCTTCTAAGAATATTCCCTCTCGTGATTTTACAGGACACATCTTCATTCCTAAAGACACAATCCTTCTCTCGTGAGGTGATTCCTTAATGTGGTGCCAGGGATTGGGTGAAATAGTTTATTGGGGTAAAACTTCTTAAAGAAAAATAAATATTTTCCTCATAAAATTCTAATTTTAGCATATATATTATAACATTACATATTAGTATATACGTAATATCTACATTGCTAGTATATTTACATTTATTTGTGGGGTTGTATAAATATTTTGTGTTGATACAAGTGCCCAGTCAAAAAACTTGGAAACCACTACCTTAGGAAATGCCATTCAAGAATCTCATCGTAATTCCTGAACATCCCGTACCTTGAGGTGACCCATCACAAATTTGTGCATCAGGTGGTTCCACTTGGATTGCTTAAATATGGATAGATGGCCCGCGTCATGTTGCAAAAAGGAACTTTGAGCCTACAAAAGACAAAGTTTTTGTTAGAGAAATTGGGAAGTCAATAATAAATTAATAAATTAGCCTGCTAGTAGATTCAGGAGCCCATTTGAGAAGAACAGTGAGAAATCTCGTCTGACCTCAAGCTAAGTTTACTTTCTATTTCCCACACATGTTGCGTTCTTTCCCACTTCTGTACTTTTGTAAAGGTGGTTCTCTAAACGTAGCATGCTCTCCTTACCACTCTCTAATCTTGCAGTGCGGGGTGGAAAGAGCATAGCTGTGAGGTCAGGCAGATTTGGGTTCTAAACTGTTCTTCACTACTAACGAGTTGCACGACTCTTGGCAAATTATCAATAGCTCTGAACCTCAGTTCTTCACCTGAGAAGCAGGGATAATATACCTTACTCATGGAGCTGTTACACAACTTAAATAAATGTAAAGCATCTGGCTTATGCTAAATACTGTGATAGATCAGAATTGGCTACTTCAAAATTTGTCTCTTTACCTTGATTATTTTCTCTGAAAGAAACTTTGACCTCCTCCCCCACTAACAGCCTACAAGACTTTGACTCTAGGTATGGATAGACTGGGAGGGTCCTTGCTATGCCCATTCCATGTAAAAGTAGAAGTTATCCTTTGTAAGAGACATTTACATTTATAAGGGAAATCTCCATTTGTACAGATATCTCCCTCTCTGTACCAGGAAGAAAGGGGGATGACCTCATCTCTAGAAACTCTTATCAGTGATGAAGGTGAGGACTTAAATCTGCATACTCTTGTTTACTGTGCTTTCTGGTAATCTCTCCTAGCTGACTTCCCCCACCCCCAACATCCTCCTTTGTCCTTACCTGAATCTATTTAAAAAGAGCACATCTGCCATTTTGTCAAGATACTCAGTTACCCAGTGGGCCTCTCCCATGTATACATGTTATAAAGCTTTGTTTGATTTTCTCCTGCTATTCGATCTCATATCAATTTAATTTGTAGCCCAGCCAGAAAAGACCCAGAGTGGGTAGAGGATAGTCTTCCTCCCCTTCAATACCAAACAAACGTTTGTTTTCTTTCTTGTTTCCAAAAGTTGCTTTTTAAGGAATAAAGCAAGTTAGCATTTCAAGAAAAAAATTAACGTATAAAATTCGAGAATTAACAGTGATGTTAATTCTCATAAAACCTTCCCCAACTCTTCCAATTAGAATTAAATGCTTCTTTCTGCTCCAACAGTGCATGCTTGTTCCTCTCCTCAGCATCAGTGTCATTCTGTCTTACAGTACATTTAGATATTTGAATGACAGTCTCCTCCAGTGGATGACTCACTTTCCAAGGGCAGGGACCAGATGCATTTGCCTTTATGTCTACAACACAGTATTATGTTCACAGAAGGCCATGCTCAGAGATTCATACTTTATTCAACAAGGATTTATCAAATGCCCTGATATGTGTCAGTTGCTGCTTGTCACTTATGGCAAATCCATACATTCTTAATCCTCATATAATAAGGTGTAGTCTCCACTCTTGAAGAATTCGTGGTTTGATGCATTGATAAATGCTGGTTGGTAAATGAATGAAAGATAACGATGAATGTTACCTGGCTGAGAACAGAACTTCAGTTACTGAAGTTGTATGGGTAAAATTGGGCAAAGAGTAACAACTGTCACAAACTAAATATTGACCATATATCCTAGGTGTTTTACACCTTAACTTGCTTCACCCTCCTCAGAATATTTCCATGAAAAATTTTTTTATCCACATTTTGCAGACCAGAGAACTGGTGCCCAGTGAGGATTGGCAACTTGCTTTTGTGAGTCACTGATGAGCAGCTTGCCAAGAAGTGTCAGGGAGCAGCTGACACCAATCCAAAGAGAGAAGAAAAAATTCTGAGGCTTCCCCAGAAACCCCTGCCTGGGCTTAGGATACCTGCTTACCTGAGAAATTGTGAGAAGAAAGGAAATGAATATTGTAATAGGCCAACCACTGCCAAAATACCACAGCATTAGCCAGGCAAGGGCTTCCAAAATCAAGATCTGGGCGAGGTGAAGGAAGAAGAACCCCAGATTGGTGTTGAACATATTCATAGCCTCTAACTTCCTCCGCAATTCTTGGAAATCTTCCATCAACTGGGACTGCAAAATAAATATTCAAGCAAGGAATTAGTTCCCTCAAGAGTAAGGGAGGACAAATTAACATAATGAATAATATAGTTTATTAACTTATTAATGCCTTAATTTTATGAATAGAAATTTCTTCACATTAATAAATTTATTGAGCAGAATTAAAAATGAATAAACAGTGAACAAACCTTTGAAGAGTTTATGAGAATTGTTTTTCCCTCTGGAGTAGAGAAAGATGTGTAGTGACTTATAAACTGTCCTCAAAGTGTCATGGAATTCAGTTGGTATTAGTTTCTTTTTCTCAGTGAGGGGTGGTCAGTAAAGAGAGACGTAAGTCTAATAGTGATCTTTTAAACCATCGGTATTATATCAGACGTTGATTTCTCTGGTTATGTTTTCGAGAACCCTGTTGTCTATATGGATCTGCATTACTGTAGTTAGTGGTAAAGTTCAAAAAGTGTTTTCAGTGCCATCAGCTGTTTATATGGATCTCCAGAAACAACACATGATCTCTGGTGACATTAGTTTGTGTCTGCTGGTTGGTGGGGTCCTGGTCCTGTGTACATGTACTGTGTGTATATTCATGTATGTGTCTGTATAAGGCTTGTATTGGTTTACAAGCTTGCCACATTATAGTGGAGAGTCACTGCAAAGGCTGAGAAGAAATCTCTCTTAGCTTAATGAGTATAATGGGTTTAAAATCAGGAGAGTTGAGAAAGTGACCAGGGTATAAGAAAGAGAGCAGGATTGTTCAGATGTAAGTAAGGGGAGAAATCTGAAATAAAAAAAGAAAGAGCTATGAACATAGTTCTAGAAGCCAAAAATTTTATTCATACTTTGTTGATGCAACATTTTAAGTATTCACTTCTGGGAAAAGTCTGGATGGGCTCATCTCTCAAGTCCCCATCAACCCTGGAATTCTGATAGCCATAGATAATTTTAAGAGGTCAACTCTAGAGTGCCTCGCAGCCTGATCATATTTTCCAACCCCTTTATTGTAAAAAGAGAAAGGGGTCACCAAAGCCCAGAAAAGCGACAGGTATGAAATCATCAGCAAGACAGTGACAGATGCTGGACTTAAACCTATACTTCCTGATACCCAGTTTAGTGCTCAAATAGAAATTGTATTTATATGTATCTATATATAGAGAAAGTATCAATATATATGTAGTATATGTAACTATATCCAATGTAGATATGTATATTCTATATGTATCTATATATAGAGTATCAATATATATATTGTATATGTATCTATATATATAGAGTATATACATATATACACATATATATGTATACATATTTAAATGTATATATGTATACATATATATACATATATATATACACACACATACAGATATACTAAAGAAAATTTATGGAAGACTTTAACAGCCAGAAAACAACACTCATTTTGACAATGAATGATTATCTCTTAACTCTCAGTCTTTGTGGGATTTACTTTTCCTTAGAGTAAATTTTTAGGAAAAATAATTACGCATTGCATCATCTTCCCTTTTAAATCTGGAGTTTCCTGGCCTAAATGATGGGGACATATTACTAGTGTGATCATGGAGTTCACATTATTGACAGTACCTAAAATTTATTTAGCATTTCCTCTGTTCCAGATACTATGCTTGAAATGTCTTTAACTCTTTCAATAATCTCACAATCATTCTTATGAGGTTGATGCTATTGTTCTTGCTCTATTATACAGAGAGAAACTGAACCACAGAAAGGTTTGGTAACTGGCTTAAACTCATACAACTTGTGGCAGGGCTGGGTTGTGAGTCTAGACTGTCAACCCAAGATCCCATTCTTTCAAATACAGAGCTGTGCTTCCTGACACACAACATTGCGGGATGCACACGATGCATGTGGACCTACGGAGCAAGCCTGAGTGTTGATCTCAGTTCTGCACGTAACCAGTGCTGTGGCCTCAGATTCCTCCTGTCCTGTGAGTATGTTTCCTCATTTCTTAAAGCAGAAATATTATCTTGATTCTATCTGCCTCTCAGTGATATATGAATCAGCAGTTCGTAAAAATCATTTCAAAAGAATTGTACAAATGTAACCTGTTTAAAAAAAATACATGGCAAACAATGAAATGTTCAATAGTAGTTGAAATCCCTTTAAACTTAATGTAAAACTATCCTGGTGAATTTTTAGTCTTTTATAGACCCTATCCTTCAGGAGACAGTATTTCAGGTATCTAAATTGTTAGAGAAAGAAAGAGTGGCACCCTGCCCTGAGAATACTTAAGGAATTGGGCCACAAATACGTGACTTGGAATTCCAGGACTTTGACACAATAGCTTTGGGACTTGCAGAAAGTAATTTATTCTCCCTGAATTATAATTTTCCCAAATGTATAGAGGGCTGTAGTTGAGATATTCACATCTTTCATTCAACAGCTATTTATAGAGTTCTTAATGCATGTCTGATCTTGTGCAGGTAGATCCTGAGGACACAGACATAAGCAAAATAGACCTATTCTTTGCTCTCATGGGCTTAGTTTCACAGGGAACATAGATATAGACATCAACCTATAAGTACAAGCAATCATAGGAAAAACATTATAGGCTACACATGCTCTTGTGTTCTTAGACCTCACTTACATTTTTGTTTCTCTCCTGGCTGGGCTCTCCTGGGGCAAGCTCTCCGATGAGCAGTGGCTTAAGGTACAATTGCACAATGTCAAGGTTTGGGTGCATGGCTCTGAAGACATCCTGTAAAGCAGAAAGAATTATTAGTGGCTTAAAGGAGACCTGCTTAATTACAAATAATCTTCTTACCTACCTCATCCTGTGCCCGTCTTGGGAACCAGCACTAACTCTGTTATAGAGAATTCACTCCTACCTCCAGGTTGATGCTTCAAGTTGATCAAAATTACCTTTGTGAACACCCTCTGAAAAAGCTCACGCTGGAAGAGTGACTTACTGAATGCACTGCTTCACTAGGCAACTCCAGTGTAGCCAGGCTATTGCCAAGCATTAGAAGAGATTGCTGCTCATTTTACTGAGAACCAGAAGCAATAGTTGGCTTAAGTTAATGGGCCATGATGAATCTTGAACATCCAACATCAGGCTTAGTGTGGAAGCTGCTCCCCTTTTCCGAGGCATGCAGTAACCAAGGCTGCTTCTGCAAATCCTGTCTCCCACCAAAGTCTCCCTCTTGCTTCTTGGCCAAGGTCCAGGGTAATGAGACTCTTGAATTAAGTTCTTTCTGAAGACAGACAGGTTAAAGTTGATGATAGCAGCTTAAGACAGATGCATAAGAGAGAAGGGGAGCACAGCCCTTTACCTCTGGGTGGTCCAAAGTAGCACACTTGTGGCTAAGTTTGTCACTGAAGGAGTCTCATCACTCTGCTTCAAGAGCACCAGGGCGGTGTCTGCTGGGGATTGTGACAGCCAGACACAGAATAGAGTTGATCATGTGTATTTTCCATCTCAGGTGCCACGTTAATTAACAACTTTAAGTGGCTGTGAGAAGCATTGGTAGTCCTATATCCTGCTTATATTTGGAAGGAAGAGATATTCTCTTCCCACCTAGGGATTTAAACAGATTTTGGGAAGGAGGATTCTCCAAGAGAAAGATGCTGGACTTTGTGCTATACGATATAGGGGACGGGAGTGATTAAAAATGTAATATAACCACGGTTCTATCTTGAATACATGGAAGACATACACATTAATCTGGAGTGCTGGTGTTGCATAGTGCTAAGGAAGTAGACCCTGGAGTAGCCTTCCTACATCTAAATTCTGGCTTTGCCACTTACTAGTTGTGTAAACCTGTATAAGTCACTTGACCTGTCCATGCTTCTTTATTCTTTTCTCCTACATGGGGTTGATGATTATACCAACTCAATTCATAAATTTACTGTAAGGATTAAGTGAATTAATTAGAATCCGATTGGCACATAGTAAATTATCAATATATGGCAGTGACCTTTCTTATATTTATACCTCTAGTGATAAGAATTCACTACCTACCTTCTCTTAAATACAGCAGTTCAGAGATTTTATTCCTGTACCCCAACACCTAATGTGCAGTGGGCTCTGAATTAGTGAATATAATGAAACCTCCATCTTCAAATCCTATGGCAACTTTAGATATATCCAAGAATTACATCGGAGCATACTTATTAGAAGGTGCTTATATACTGAACAAGGTTAATTATAGGGGTGCAATATCAGTCTTCAAACTCACTTCACCTAATGGTCTTTAGATTCAATGAGGTAAAAAGGGCTTTGTATCTGCTAGAACCAGTCCAGGCTCTACAGTCCATTCTGCTTCTGCATACTTCTTCTGACATCTTTGGGAAACATGGAACTGTATATAATTTCAAAGGTGTTTTTAAATTATCACATTGTACAATTCTAAAGCTTAGTTTCCCTAACCTGGAAGAGAGTCAGTCAGTGATTAAGAAGGTGACTAAAGAATTATAGGGTGATCCATACTGAACAATCATGTTCTCCTTGTTGTTTCAGAGCAGATTAGAATGGAAAATCCATCAGACCCGATCTGATGGATCTAGATCAGAGTGTAGGGCCGGCCCTGTGGCTTGGTGGTTAAGTGTGTGCGCTGCAATGCTGGTGGCCCGGGTTCGGATCTCGGGTGCGCATCGAGGCACCACTTCTCCGTCCATCCTGGGGCCGAGTCCCACATACAGCAACTGGAGGGATGTGCAGCTATGACATACAACTGTCTACTGGGGCTTTGGGGGGAAAAAATAAAATAAATAAAATCTTTAAAAAAAAAAAAGATCAGAGTGTAGAGGAAAGGTAAGCTATTGCAATTTCATCCTACTCTGGTCAATAATCCAGAGTCCTGGAACAGTGTGATTACAGTAATATTCTTCTGGGTTCATTGTTTCTTCTGATCCCCAACAAGATTCACAGATCATCACTACAACAACCTATACTGAAGACCTACAGAGTTTTCCAGAATAGCAGGCATTGACTTGCTATGTGGAACTCTTTTCACTGTATTGAATGGGTAGTACAACAAAGGAATTTAGGTAGTCTTAGAATATTCGATTTTAAGAATTTCCTAATAGAGTCAGGATACTGCGTGGGTTGTGAAATCTCCTTGAAAGACCCGCAAAAATGGGTTCTCTTAACATTCTTGGGCAAGTATATTCCTGCTGAAGGAAGGAGAAGGGAAAGTGCCCACATTTATTGAGTGTATCCTATGTACAAGGCACTCTATGGGCCGAGTCATAATCATTACCTTAGTTTTGTGAGGTTCCATCGCTTTGCTGCACCGATAAAGACATTATGTTTCAGAGTGAAGAAATATCTGGCCCCAAAAGCCACAGTAAATGGTAGAGCAAGGATTTCAACTCACGGCCATGTGATTCTAAAAGCTATGAAGCTGTAAAGGTCCATTCCAGCCTTCACATGGATAATTCTTATTCTGAAAGGCCTCTCAAGAGAGGAGTGGTGGCAGATAGTTTTGGCATGATGTTAAAATCAGTATGTATCTGCTGGACAGATAGTAATAGTGTCTCTTCACCTTAGGTTTTAATCACGTGAATCACTTTGCTTCTGGCTCCAACCTACCTCTCCAGGCTTACCTTTTATCTCATGCACCATCTTGTCCACTGGAACTCTCCCCATTCAATAAACATTCCATGTCCCTCTATGGTTCTGAAGCTTTGCACATACTGTTCCATTTGCCTTCACTGCCTTTCTCCACTTTTTCTACATAAAAGCTCCTCCTCACCCTTCAAGATCCAGATGAAATATTGCCTCCCCCAAGTCACTCAGGAAAGCTTTTCATGATCTTGTCTGGGCTCCCATTACAGTTTGTTCCTAGCACTTTTCAAATTATGTTGCAATGAATATGTATATCCACCCCCTTCTCTAGTATTCTTTGAGTTTTCTGAAGACTAGGGCCATGTACTAGTGATTAAATTATACCTACTGTCTATCTTTGTGCCTGGAATACGGCATGTGATTAATGGATAAGAGAAAGGGTGAGTGAACAGATGAATAGGGGCTTTCTGGTCAAGGAGAAACTTGGGATCATCAAAGTGTTGAGCTCAGAGGAAAGAGATCTTAAGTATCACCATCTCCCTCCTAACCTCAGCATCTCTATTTTCTGACCTTTTTGCTACTTTAGCACCTCCCATTTTCATCTGTTAGCCTTCTGATTCCCTTCTAAACAGCGTCTCTAATCCTTAACTCATTTATAAATTCATATCATAGCTTATCTCAAAACTGATTATTTCCATAAGTGCATCAACACAGGACTGTTGTGATTATTACTTTGCTTTCACAAATATCTTGAAAATCCTGCTAAAGTTTTGCTGTTGTTTAACGGGGGATGGAGATATTTTCTTTGCTGTAAAAGCAGTACGGTCCCTCATGCAAGAGAAAAGTATGTAACATCAGAAGGCCTGAGAAAAAAACCTGCCTTTACAACTTTTTTAAGAACTGTATAGAAGTTGTGCCCAGGCTGAAGGTACCCAGCCAATATGGTGTGTATGGGCTGAAATCCAGTGGGCATTCTGTTTGCCAAATCTTTAGCTGCAACCACCCAGAATGTGCCTTCCTAAATCACACGAAGGCAAAGTATAGGGCAGCAGGCAAGAAGGCTGTTTTAAACTGGTAAAATTACTTAATTTCTCAAGCCTCTCTCTTTTTTCTAAATGTAGATAACAATACCCAGTCTACTCTATGGGTTCATTAATTCCTTCATTCATTTATTCAGTCATTCTAAAACCTTACTGAGGATCCAGCATAGTGCCTTAGAGCTTGTGATTTGGAATCACACATCAATAAATGACCACATTTTAATATTATTATTTTTTAGCAGTTCATCTGAGGTGGGTTGAAATTTCCCAAATTACAGGAAAGAAATCATCAATAGTGAATATATGTATATAGTCACAAAACAACATAACTGGAACATAGCCCTTGATTTACTCACCTCAAGAAAGCTCACTAGTATATTCAATACCCAATCATAGATACCGACTCCCACATCTTTGGGTAATTTCTCTTCTGCTCACACTTCTCAGATCTCATCTGCTCCAAGACAATGGCTACAACAAGTCTTCTCATATTTTGGGTAGAGCATGAGTTGTGAACAGGCCCATTTGTGGGGAACATGCAGTCTTTGCCCTTGTCCTGGGAGAGAGCAGCTTTGGAGTGGAGAATGTTCGCATGAAGTCACTCAGATTCCCCTTCACCCACAGGGAGAAGCAGAGGGTTATTTTTCCACTGCAATTCATTCTATTCTTTGGGAAGTTTCACCATTTGAAAGCTCATCCTCATACTGAGATTTTTTCCTATAATACTTTCAGCTGAGCTTCAGCCTAAACTCTCTCTCTCTGTCCACTCTCCCTTCCAAACCTGCTCATCGTCCTGGCTCCTGTATCTTGTAATGGATATCACCACCCCGTTATCAAAGCCAGATATCCAAAAGTTAGTTTAAACTCCTTCATCCTGTTTACTCATCGAGTCACTTATCAAATATTATAAATTATGTTTCCTAGATATCCTTAACACTTATCCTCTCTTCTCTATTCCTGTTCTCAATGCCTTGTTTAGGCCTTCAACATGTTCCCTGGACTCCTTCCTTCATTTTGAAGGACTCTTCTTGATTTCATCCTTCACTTAACTGCCTCGCTGGGCTTTCAGAAAAGCAGCATCTCCTCATGGCCCATTTCCACCTGTCCGCACTTTGGCATTTCTCTCTCTACTCCCCTACCTATTTTTCAACCTGAATAGTCGTTAAAATGAGAATTGGATTAATTAAGACATTTTGACAACCCTGAGGAGACGTTATTAGCACTGATTATTAATTTCCTTTCACTAACAGCTAGAAACCTGGGTGGATTTTGTTGTGATGATTTTGGGTGGGAAGGGATGCTGTGCTAGAGAAGTGTCATGTGTGGCAGAAGGAGAGGAAAACATACAGTGAGGGTAAGATGCAGATTCCTGAGCTCAGGATCCAAGATCCTTTCTCCCTCTCCTCCACTTTTCTCTTTCCTTTCTCTCCCCTCCATTCATCTTCTCCTCCTCCTCCTCCACTTCTCATCCTCAGGCCATGGCAGTCACTGACATTAACCGAGTCCATAATATTTGCCAATATTGGGCTAAGACATAGTTGGGCATGGGTGTTAGCCCAAGGCCAATCTACCTCAGCAAAAAGAGGAGGATTGGCAACGGATGTTAGCTCAGGGCTAATCTTCCTCAACAAAAAAAGAAAAAAGAGTTAACAAAAAAACAAACTTCTCACTATTTTACACATGTGCTCCTTTATCCCTTTCACCCTCCCCCCACCCCTTCACCTCTTGTAACCACCTACCTGCTGTCCTTATCTACTGGTGGTGAACATGATTCAGTCCACACAGAAACTGAAATACAATAATGTACACCTGAAATTTACATAATATAACAAGCCAAAGTGACATCAATAAAATAATTTAAAGGCAAAAGAAATATGTATGCAAGTGACTCAAACAAAACTGCAATTGTTGTGTATATGTTATAATATTGTACTTTATAAAAAATAAACTTTGCTTAAGTTCCAGTATATCTGGGAAAAAAAATCTTGTGGCTAACTACTCATGTGCATTTCCTGTCATCAAATGCAGTGTAATCTTCATTTTCTTGATTGCAACATAGCCCATCTTATGGATATATTGTGATCTATCTAATCAGTTCTTGGACTAATAGGTTGTTTCTGGCTTTCCTGGAGTGAGCACTTCCAGGTGGGTAGACCTCGCCTAGAGTCTAGTTATTAGCAATGTGTCATTAGTTTTACATCATATAGTTTGAAAACAATCAGATAACTCACATGTGCAATAATAGGAGCTGATGTGCCATTTTTGTTTTATGGACTTATTTTTCTCAGTAAAGTTCTTTGGAGAAGATTCCAATTCATCTCAGGGGAAGTAAGTAATAATAAAACACAAGAGCTGCATCTTTTGAGTATTTAATCTGGGCCAAGCACCACAGGGAGCACTTTATTTTATATCCACTGACTGTTACAACAATTCTAAGATGAAGGTATGATTATTCCCACTTTCCACACGAAGGACCCAAAGCTCTAAGAGCTTCAGCAACCTCCTTAGGACATTCCTAGTAAGCGCTGGAGCCCAGATGCAAACCAGACCTGTTTCATTCCCAAACAAGTATTCTTAATCAATAGGCTGGAACCCTAACAAGGGTTTTAGAATGGCTGACTACATGAGTGAATGAAATAATGACCATACGGGACAGACTACTTAGGTATCACTTTTCACCTTTTATGAGGAGGATGGAGGCTTGGAGAATAGTTTCTGTGTAAGTAAGAAAAGGGTGCCCCTTCCGGGCAGGTGCAGCCGTGGGTCCAGGGCTGGCACACAGAGACCATACTTTGGTCCATATTTGCCTTTCACGGCGCAACCTGTAAACACATCTTAAGTTGTAGAGTAAGCATTGGACCTCAGGTCCTCCGACTTTATGTTCTGCTACCCTTCACTAGAAAGCATGATGCTTCTCCACCCCTCATGGACTCCTCTATTCCCAATCAGATGTCATCAAATATAATCAGATTTCTAAGATGGTGGTAAACAAGAAGTTAAATCACATCTCTGAGGTGATGAATGCCAGTGGTATGAATAACAATAACTACAATTTAATAAAGCTTTATTAAGTGTCTGACATTGTGTTAAGCACTTTGTAAGCATTAGTTTTATTTACCATAAACCAGTTAGATAAGTAAGTCATTCCCATTTTGCAGATGATGAAGCTGAGGTTCAGGGCATTTCAATAAGTTTCCCAGGTTCACATAACAGATTCCCAAGCTCTGGCTCCCCATACTCTGAGTAGCCATGGAGTATGGTGGCTGTCACAATTCTCCCGGCACCTTCCCATTCTTCTTGAGCCATTTTCCTTTGGAACACATTTTCTCTGGTCACTATTGGGTTTACTTTCCTAAAGTCTAAGGTATACGGCTGACCATGCTGAGAATTTTCCTTCTAAAAATACGAATCCTAAGATGGCATGGATATTTTTCCCTAAGGTTCTGATGATTGCTATTTTGTTAATCAATTCCTTCTTGTTGGCTAATCTTGGATGCAGAACCACGATCTTTTCCTAACTTCTGGGAGATAAAAGTCATCATAAAATTACAGATTTATCACCTGAGCTGCCTCAAGAGGAGTGAGTCTATGAGTTATTTTCATGGTGGTTGAAGGTCTGTGTCTCTGCCAACATATCCTGAGCTAATTCTCTGACTTGTGTTAGAAAAGCATTATCCACGTTATCTCTGAGTTGTGGGAATGAGGGGCTGCACTAGATAGGGATTTGTAGTATTTTTTTCTTTTTATTTCTGTTCATCTCTCTCCTATTATTTGTGCACAAACTCTTTCCACCTTGCTGCTTCTACCCTCAGTTCCCTGGATTCCTACACAGCAGGTATCTTCCCGACACACACAATACTCCCATCCCTTGCTACAAGCTCATGCTCATTTTCCCAAGAAAAGGTTGAACTTTGTTTAAAAAATATCATATATCTGACAGAAGTGGTGAGAATGTAGCAGGGTATGTTCATAAAGGAATTCATCTCACTGCACCATCAAGACAGGAAGTTAGTAGAAGAAGAACCCGGTCAGAGAAGGGAGATGAGAAATTAGGAGAAAAACACGTTGATAGTATCAAAAGAAAAAACTTGGTTACTTTGCAAAGTTTCCAGTTGCTTGCTTATTCTGTTATTATTAGCACAGTACCATATACAGAGTGGTGCTTAGTGAATCAATGTTTTCAAACCAGTTGGAGAATTTAAATACTAAACAGTGAAAACAACAAAGGCAACAAAGTAAGAAAAGTTTGGCTTTAAATGTCTGCTCCACCACATATTAATTTTCTGATCTTGGGTGACTTATTTAGCTCTTCTTATTCACTATTTCTTTATCTGTACAATGTATAGAATAAAATTTCTAATTGAGATAAAAGAAACTTCCCCATAAAATACTTTAGAAGGGATTCCTAAATGCATTTAAGGGTTTGAGAGATCTCTCTATCAAATATTAAAAGACAATTTTAATTTTTAAGATCTCAGTTATAAAAGCCTTTATGGTCAAAAACCTACCCAATTTCAAATTGTGGCACTATCACCTGCAGGCTCTGTGATACATTATTTGCTTCTTCCAACATTTAATTTTCTCATGTGTAATATGGAGATAATATTCACCTTCCTCATGGTGAGCTTTAAGTGAGGTGATTCATTTTAACATGTCTAGGGTATTCTAGGCTTCCCGTAAATGTTACAGTTTTCTTTTTCTTACTTAGCCATTTTGGTGGGGGAGGGTAGAGAAGAGAAGCAGTGAAGAAAAATGGAAAGAGTAGAATTTAAGAAAGATAAAAGTTTTGAATCTGAGTTCTGCTGCTGGGTGACCACGGGCCAGTCATTTAACCTCTCTGATTTTAATTTCTTGTTCTGTGGAAGTGGGTTGTATTATTACCTGTATCACACTCAATGAGCTACAGGATGCAAGAGAGCTCTGCAAAGTCTAAAAGCCTATGTCATTGTAGGTTTTCATCATTGTTATTAACAACAGTTTGATGCCTAACTTAGGAATTGCTGTTTTTCTTTAGATACTCCAATTATAAGAGTCTGACAAATTCCTACCTGTGTGCAGACATACCTTTCCGGATTTTACTCACCTATTTTATTCACCTTGTAACTTTCTTCTTACATGAGAGTGACTCCATTTGAAAACAAAACAAAAGACCAAGAACAAAACAAAACCCAGAACACACAAACATAGTATCCCCTGTCAAGGTCTGAGTTCATCCCAAACCTGGTGAAGATAACAGCTAGACTGTGAGGCTTAATTTGCTTCCAAATTCTTGCTGAATAAGAATCTTAAAAACTTGGTTTGGGAGGAGAGGAGCGATTATGGAGCTTGAACACATTCTTGAAATATTTTTGGGAAGAGAACCAAGGTCCCAGCCACCAGTGGCTAGAAGAGAGAGAGGTAGAGCTTTGAGTTCCTTACCGTGGCATCTTCCCCAGCACAGTGGTTGAGGACTCGGCGCCCACCTGGATGCCTGTTGGCCCAGGCAGTAACATCGTAGACCTTGCGATTGATCACCAGCCACTGGTCTGCCTTCTGATTGTGTTTCTGGATCTCCTGCCAGCTGTATGTGTTGAGGCTTTGCCTGGGCATGTCACAATTGCCATTTGCCTCCTGCTTTACAGAAGCCTCGGCTTTCCCATTTGCTCCTGGTTTCCAGTTTGCCTGATGCTTCTCACCTAGGTAGGGCTGACTCTTTCCTACAAAGCGCTCACTGCCCTCATGTTTTTCTTCAAACTTCATCATCATTGAAGCCCTGGGATTTCTGGGTTGACTCCTGAAATGTCTAATTCTCACCTCCGAGTGGCTTATCAAATGACCCTTTCCTCTCCTTTTCTTCCACTGCAGTATAATGCCCAAACACAAAACCTTGTAGCTTAGTTGTCTCCTCGCAAACCTGGAAGTGTTTATCCAGCCTGTAACTTCTCTGTCTGTCCTGAATCTTTTCTGCCCTGATGGAGGCTGGGCCACCTTTTTTCCTGGGAGGTTAGATGACTTTTCTCTCCTCACTCCTCCTCTCCCTCCTGGCTGATCTCATAGCAGCATCCTCCTTCACCAGTAAACGTCTCTTATTGTAGAGCTGGGGCCAATGGCAGTCAGGGTGAGTTCTGTGGCGTGTCCCAGAGAGGAGGGGCTAGGCTTGGGTCACATGACTTCCCTGATTCACATCATTCTGGTTAGGGTTCACCAGCTGTCTGAGGTGTGTGTGAATGAGGACATCTAGATCAGTTAATTCAACATGTGAGGGTTTTTAAGCTGTTTTTACAACATATTTTCAAAGAAAGGTTTAGGTTTACCAAAAAAGAAAATCACTGATAAACCAGTTTTTCTCTTTTCTCTCCCTGTGAAAGCCGATG
Source organism: Ceratotherium simum simum (assembly GCF_057802395.1). Taxonomy (NCBI): domain Eukaryota; kingdom Metazoa; phylum Chordata; class Mammalia; order Perissodactyla; family Rhinocerotidae; genus Ceratotherium; species Ceratotherium simum. The sequence goes on from NC_141933.1 coordinate 17,187,699, forward strand.
AAACCTATCAACATGCCTAAAGATAACAGCAACTGACATTTGCTGGAACACATGATGATTTACACAGCCCCTGTCACATGCTTTATCTGATTTAATTCTCACATCGATCTTTTCAGGGAGGTGCTATTGGTGTCCCATTTTCCAGGTGGGAAAACAGGCTGAAGGCCTCAGGTAAGTGCCAGAGTCATCCTGTCAGTGAGAAGTAAACAGGTGCACGAATTCATATTTTCTGATTCCAAATCCCAAACTCTTTCCACTCTATTCTCCAAACGTAGGGTCTAGTCATATGCGTGTATTACTAATTTGATTCAGTGGTTAGAAAGGAGGCAGAAGAAGAGATTACAGGGTCATTTGGTGGAGGTGGTGGGGGTGGTTCTTAATTTTAAGAAAAGAGGCAGTATGAAATAATAGAAAAATCCCATTCTCACATTTGGGAATTAGTCCCAAGTAAATCATCAGTAACTCAGCCCAAGATTCATGTAGTAACGGTTTTCTTCCAGTGTTATTTTTAATTGTAAAAAATCAGAAATGGCTTACATGTCAAATAATAAGGAAGAAGGCTGATTTATTATGTACATTTTGAATATTATATAACCATTAAAAAGCAGTTGTTATAGCATTTTTAATGGCATGGACTCATGTTTGCAATATAATGTGAAAAAATCTGTCAATAAAATTCTATTTGCTGAATAGTATATGATTAGAAGGAAAAATGTTGGTATTAGTTGTCTTTAGATTACAGTACTATTGAAGTGATTTTCTTCTTCATTCTCTATGATATTTTCCAAATATTCTACAAATGTATACATGTTATTATATAATTTAGAAAAAGCAGGGTTATTTAAATAAAATAGAGAAACAAAGAAAGAAAGAAAAAGCATGGATTTTGGAGCTAGGTGGTTCTGGGGTCGTATTTCAGCTCTACCATTTATTAGCTGTAGAACATCATGCAAATTACCTTACTTCTTTGGGCTTTTGTTTTCCTATCTGTACAGTAAAAGAATAAGCACAATTCTCAGGATTACATTAAATGAATGTAAGTGCTTTGGTATTTACAGAAACCCTCAGTAGTTTCTGTATGGGAGTCTCACAAATCCAACATATATACATTTGGTACAATTGGTATGTTAAACATAAGTTCAAGATAGCTCCAGAATTTCAGTGTAAGTGAAGTTTGAGGGCAACACTCTGGTTAGAAATTTATTGGGGCAGGTAAGGGGCTTGTCCAGAAGAGTTGGCACTTTATGTAATCTTGCGATAGTGTCATTTTGCCTTCTCAGACAATACAGACACACTGGTAGAAAGTGCGTGCGTGTGTGTGTGTGTGTGTGTGTGTGTGTGTGTGTGTTGAGGAAGATAGCTAAAGACCTTCACATCCTTCCATTGGTATTACCATTGGAAATACTTGGTACATAGCAGGGGCTCTGAAATTGTTAGTTTCCTGTCTGTGCCTGCTTGGACATTAAGCTATAAATATACCTACTCATTCCTTTAAAACATTTGTACTTGTTATATTCTGCAGGAGGGGGGGCTGTTTATAATAATGGAAACATCACAGACTTAGCCACAAATACCTAAGCTGAGTATTCTTGCTCAGATTCTTATTATCTCTGTATGTCAGCTATCTTATTCTATAAAACGAAGTGAACAAAAACTATACTTATAAATTTGCAGAGAGCATTAAATTATATTATATACGACAAGAATCTAGTCTAACACCTAATACCTGGAGTTACTCACTAGATGTACCACACACTATTATTATTATTGTACACATTTCATTTATTGCTCAGGAATGTTGTTACCTGTATCTGATAGTTATTCTCTCAGCTCCCTGGGCCTCATTTCATTTTATTTGTTTTTTAAAGAAATGTTGTCATTTAAATGACCATTGTTCTGTAGGCCCAGGAGCCTGGTCTCCTGATAGTGTGTGATTGGCTGGCCCTGCCATGAGCAGGATTCAAGTGGGGCAGCACGGCCTCATATTTAGACTCATCATGATCACTTACTCTTGGGGTCTCTAAGCTACTGCCTTATCTCATGGAGAGAATGGAGAAATGGCAAGGAAAAGGTAAACATGAACAGCCAAGATGTTTTGTGTTCAACTAGTCAAAGAACAGATGAGAATGGCTACAGGATAGAGCAGGAAATTAAATTCTAAGGTCCAGGAGGGCAGTGAGTTTGCCTGTTTATTTCATCACTCTATTTGTCAAGTCTGGTCTAGGATTAGGTCCTCATGAAATATTTGTTAAATAAGTGAATAAATACATGAATGAACAACCAGGCTGATGGGACCGAGTTTCAGGCTTGCCAGTGACCTTTAGCGATCTCTCAGGTACTTCATGTGTAGAACGAAAGAGTGAAGAGAAGAGACATTTGTCAAGCATTTGCATGCATCCGTCATATTTCCTTCCTTCGTTTAACTTAATTCTCACGATAGAGGTATATGATTAGTGTTATTAGCTCCATTTCTTAGGCAGGGGAAATCAGGTTCAGAGAGAGATTAAATATTGTGCCAGGGATTAGATTGCTCAAAAGTGGTGGGATGGAGATGGCCTCTTAAAAACTTTTTCCTAAAAACCCTCTCATATTCATGGAAAATAAATGCATGCGTTGGTGGTCATGCTTGAAGTAGCTTCAAATGACTAGTTAATTCAGTTTTATTTTAAAACTTCATGGCAATTTTGATTCCTGTTTAGCAATATCCAGTATAGACTCATCTCAATTTTGGAAGATACTGTGGTTTTATGAGACACTTGGCTCATGGTCTCTAGGTTTCATGAAGCTTGCACAATGTCATTTGGCCTCGAGGACTTGGAGGCCACATTTAGAGGTATTTACACACCCTTCCTACATATCCACTGTGGATGTCTGGGTCAAGTGTGTGGTAAATATTGTTGTAACATCATAATTTATTGAAACAGACTCCATCACACAACTGAAGTCCTGATTCTTCTTCTCTCCTATTTCTCGCCTTTTTCTTCTCTCGTTCTTCACCTCACCCTCTCTCTTCTTTTACTCCTTCTCCCTCTTTTCCTCATCCTCCTTTTTTCTCATCCCTCCTCTGGACCTTTCAGTGATTAATACAGTATGTCTCCTTCACCATGTCTCTCCAGGTGAAGAGAAAACCAGCATTGTGTTTCTCAAGACCCCAACGGTACTTCCCCTAAGTGCATGTGTAATATGTCTGTGTGTGTGTGTGTGTTTCACAGTGAAGAAGGAAGATTTAACTGGCCAGAGTAAGCTGCTCTGCAGGCAAAGTCTAGACAGGTCTTTATGTGTAAAGACAGGAATCCACTATGGTGATTCATATGGTATGTGAGAGCTTTTTGAAAATATGTATTAAATTAAATTTACTGGTTATCTTGAATTCAACAATTTTTACCTCATTTTCAGCACCTCTATTATATCAGCCCTGAGCACAGAATTGTAAATTTACTAGTTAAGATACGTTCTCTCCATCTTCTAAATATCATAACGAAAGAACTGACCTTTTATAAGAATTAAGGACGGCAAAATTGAACGTTCTGACAAAGTGGAACGTGAAGGCTGTCTGTGTAAAAGCATTGAATAAATTCCAGGATGGACTTGTGGATGATCAGGGTGAGATTTTGTTGATCGATGATCGTTGCATGTCTTGGCTTTAAAGAGAGATGAAAAGTTATTTTTTCCAGAGAGTTTTCGAAGTCCATAGTTCACAATCATTTAAGAACAAAATCTTAAATGGTTCAATTTTCTCCTCAAATTTTTACTTTTTAAAGTCTGGAACCTACATAAAAATTGCAATAACAGGGAAATGAATACTCCTACACCTATCATCCAATTTCCCCAATTGTCAAAATCTTACCACATTTGCATTAGTTCTTCCACACTGCATGTGTAAGTACATCTCTAACTATGTATCTATCATCTGTCTGTATATCTATCTATCTATCTATCCATCCATCCATCCATATCTATATCTAATTTCTTTGTACGAGGAATGACTCCTGGATACTTTTTAAATAAATGGACTTTTATCGATTCCTATCACTATTCATCTTGCAAATTTTACCAATCATGGCAAAAGGAAGCCCTTTGAAGCTGACTTCTTGATCTGTTGATATATCCCCGTCAACTTTTGAGCACATCTTTACTTTCTGCCATACAAAGACATACTAGGTTCATTTTTCCTGCCCCAGCCCTGGAACCAGCCACTTGCTTCTTGGTAATAGGAAACTGTATGTAGAAACCAAGCTCTTGGAGTGATCAGAAAGCCTCCAAGAACTTGACTGTGTCTATGTTTCCAGAGAATTCTTTGTGGTCTCAATCCGTCCTGAGAGGGTTACAGTATGTTGCACAAATGATAAAGTTACTTTAGGCCAATAAATGTCCATATAAGGCCAGTAGAGAAAAATGGGACCAATTTATAGCATGGAATCCTCCTACTTCCTTTATTACAATCTCTTTTTTGGCATTTTTTTCTGTAGTAAACAAAGAGAGAAATCCAACGTCAGAGTTGGAAGAGACACCTAGGTTCCTATTGCCTTACAAGAGGAAACTGATGATCAGAGAAGGCAAGCGACTAGCCCTAAGTTATACAGCAAGTGGGTGGGAAATGGGGAAACTGTGCACCTTTCTTAGGGTTGATATGAGAAGAAAATGCATTTAGCTCAATGTATGGCTCAATGGAAGTATCGATAAATGTTAACTGCTAAAAACAGTTCTGTGTAGCAAAAGGCTCAACAGTAACATGGGTGACTGCCATGAAATGAAGATGTGGCATCCTCTATCATTTTATTTCCCTCAGTACCAAGGAAACCCTGAGGTTGTTATACCATAAGTGCAAGGGGCAGCACTAAAAATGCTTAAATTGGGACACTCTTGCCAACATATGGGGTCTGGAACTAGATTTAATTCAACTTAGAAAAATAAAGAATATATTCACTTAGACTGGTGGCTGAAGGTGAAATTTTCAGGGAATTTAAAATAAATATGAGATATCACCTCATGCCTGTCAGAATGGCTATAATTAACAAGACAGGAAACAACATATATTGGGGAGGTTGTGGAGAGAAGGGAACTCTCATACACTGCTGGTGGGAGTGCAAACTGGTGCAGCCACTATGGAAAACAGTATGGAGATTCCTCAAAAAATCAAGGATAGAACTACCATATGATCCAGCTATTCCACTGATGGGTAATTATCCAAAGAACTTGAAAACACCAATGCGTAAAGATACATGCACCTCCGTGTTCACTGCAGCATTATTCACAATAGGCAAGACTTGGAAGCAACCTAAGTGCCCATCAAGGGACGAATGGATAAAGAAGCTGTGGTATATATACACAATGGAATACTACTCAGCCATAAGAAACGATGAAATCCAGCCATTTGTGACAACGTGGATGGACATTGAGGGTACTATGCAAAGTGAAATCAGTCAGAGGGAGAAGGTCAAATACCGTATGATTTCCTTCATTAAGTAGTAGATAATAACAACAATAAACAAACACATAGAGACAGAGATTGGATTGGTGGTTACCAGAGGGGAAGGAGGGAGGGAGGAGGGTGAAAAGGATAATTTGGCACATGTGTGTGGTGATGGGTTCTAATTAGTATTTGGGTGGTGAACATGATGTAATCTATGCAGAAATAGAAGTATAATGATGTACACCTGAAATTTATACAATGTTATAAACCAATGTTACTGCAATAAACAAAAAATTAAAAAAATAAAATAAAATAAAGAGATGGGGGAGCAGGTGAGGGACCCAGAAGACATGAGAACAAGAGAGATTAGGGCTGTTTAAGAGAGTTATTGCTATAGGGTTTAAGAAACACAAAGAACTTGAACTATTTCAACAATTAATTTTTAGTTGTATAACATTTTTGCTTATTGTGCTAAGGCTAGATCGCATGGTCATCTTGGCTTCTTTTTCTTTTCCTTTTCAAACAGCTCTATTGAGGTAAAATTGACATGCACTAAAATGTACATATATAAAGTGTACAACTTGATAAGTTTTGACATATATATATATATATATATATATATATATATATATATATACCCGTGAAACCATCACCGCAATCAAGATGGTGATCATATCCATCACTCACAAGTTTCCTCTTGCTTTCTTGTAATCATTGTGTTACTCCCTGCCTGAAGCCCCATCACAATTCCAGGTAATCTCTAATCAGATTTCTGTGTTGTTTCTAGAATTTCATATAAATGGAACCAAAACTGTGTATTTGTTTGGGGGGAAGAGGAGGAGTCTGACTTTTTTCCACTCAACAGAATTATTGTGAGATTTATTGATGTTGCAGCATATACTTTAAGAAACATCTTGGCTTTTTAAGTGTCACAATTATGTATATTTTTTAAAAGTACACCTAAGAAAAGTATGGAGTATAAATCAGAGAGTATATGAGCGGTTAGCAGATTGGCTGGTAAACTTCCAGGCTGTCCACCCAAGAGCCCACTCTACTAAATACAGAGCTGTGCTTACAGACACACAACATTGCAGGATGCACGGGATGCAGGTGGACCTAAGGAGCAAGCCTGAGTGTTCACCTCAGGTCTGCACGTAACCAGTGTTGTGGCCTAAGATATCTCCAGTCCTTCCGTGAGTTTGTTTCCTCATTTCTTATAGCAGAAATATAATCCTTATTCTATCTGCCTCATAGTGATATATGGATCAGCACTTCGTACAAATTAGTTAAAAAGAATTGTACAAATGTCACCTGTTTTAAAAAAACACATTGCAAAAAAATGAAATATTCAATACTTGTTAAAGTCCCTTTGAGTTTAATGTAAAACTATCCTAGTAAATTTTTAGACTTATATAGACCCTATCCTTTGGGAGACAGTATTTCAGGTAGCCAAAGTGTTGGAGAAGAAAGAGTGGCTTCCTAACGAGTTCCTAAAGAATTGTGCCAGAAAGAAGTGACTTGGAATCCCAGTTCTTTGACACATCAGCTGTGGTACTTTCAGAAAGTAATTTATTTTCCTTGAACTATAATTTTCCCAAACGTAAAAAGGGCTGTAGTAAAGATATTCACATCTTTCATTCAACAGCTATTTATAGAGTTCTTAATGCATCTCTGATCTCATGCAGGCAGACCCTGAGGACACAGACACAGAAAACTACCTAGTTTTTGCTCTCAAGAACTTAGTTTCACAGGGAACAGAGATATAGATATCAAACAAATAATGACAAGCAATCATGGGAAAAAAATTATAGGCGTAAGTTGCCTGATTTGAAGTATGTGCTTAGAGATATGGAATAACTGTTTGGTGCAAGACCAAAAATTCCATTCCTTTATTTTACAGAGGTTTAATGGTTCTGAGGGTTGAAGGAGGATGCCATTGTCTTTGAAATAGGAGGAATCCACCCATTCATGCTAGTGTAGGTCCACCCAGGCATGATGGCTGGTTTCTCACAGAAAATGCTAAGTTGGCCGTGAAATACACCTTGTCCCCGTCCCTCTACATGCTCTTGAGTCCTTAGTCCTCACTCACGTTTTTCTTTCTCTCCTGGCCGGGCTCTCCTGAGGCAAGCTCTCTGATGAGCAGTGGCTTAAGGTACAATTGCACAATTTCAAGGTTTGTGTGCATGGCTCTGAAGGCATCCTGTAAATCAGAGAGAATTATTAGAGGCTTACAGGAGAAATACTTATCCATAGATTAGTGCCCTTCCTTACCTCATCCTGTGCCCATCTTCGCAATCAGCACAAACTCTGCTATAGAGAATTCACTCCTATCTCCAGATCGTTGCTTCATGTTGATCAAAATTACCCTTGGAACCCTCACTGAAAACCACATGCTGGAGATCCACTGAATGCACTGCTTCACTAGGCAAGCCCAATGTAGCCAATCTATCGCCAAGCATTAGAAGAGATAGCTGCTTATTTTTCTGAGAACCAGAAGGAAGAGTTGGCTTGAATTAATGGGCCACGATGAATCTTTAATATCCATCATCAGCCTTGGTGTGGAAGTTTCTCACACTATCTGAGCATGCAGCAACCAAGACTGGCTATGCAAATCACCTCTCCCACCAAAGTCTCCCTCATGGTTCTTGGCCAAGGCCCAGGGGAATAAGACCTTTGAATTAAGTTCTTTCTGAAGAAGGACAGGTTAAAGTTGATGATAGTAGCTTAAGACAAATGCATAAGAGAGCATGGAAGCACAGCCCTTTAGCTCTGGGTGGTGGTCCAAAGTAGCACACTCTTGGCTAAGTTTGTCACTGAAGGAGTCTCATGACTCTTCCTGAAAAGCACCATGGCTGTCTCTGTCAGGGATTGTGACAGCCAGGCACTGAATAGAGTTGACCATCTGTATTTTCCATCTCAGGTCCCACGTTAGGGGAAAACTCCAAGTGGCTATAACAAGCAGTGGTGGTTCCTATATCCTGCTTATCTTTGGAAAGTAGAGATATTCTCTTCCCTCCTAGGGATTTAAACAGATTTTTGGGAAGGATTCTCCAAGAGAAAGATGCTGGACTTTGTGCTGTTATGGTATTGGGGACGAGAGTGATTAAAAATGAAATATAACCAAGGTTGTAACATGAATTCAGGGAATCCATACACATTACTCTGGAGTGCTGGTGTGGCATAGTACTAAGAAAGTGGACCCTGGAACAGCCTTCCTACATCTAAATTCTGCTTTGTCACTTATTAGCTGTGTAAACCTAGACAGGTCTCTTGACCTGTCCGTGCTTGCTTTTTCTCTTCTCCAAAATGGGCTTGATAATAGCAACTCCATTCATAAATTTACTGTAAGGATTAAGTGAATTAATTAGAATCTGATTGGCATGCAGCAAATTCCCAATGTATGGCAGCTACCTTTCTTATATTTATACCGCTAGTGATAAGAATTCACTACCTACATTCTCTTCAATACAGCAGTTCAGAGATTTTATTCCTATACCCCAATGCCTAATGTGGAGTGAGCTCTGAATTAGTGAATATAATGAATCGTCCATCTTCAAATCCTATGGCAACTTTAGATATATCCAAGAATTACATCGAAGCCTACTCATTAGAAGGTGCTTATATATGGAACAAAGTTAATTATAGGGGTGCAATATCAGTCTGCAAACTCACTTCACCTAATGGTCTTTAGATTCAATGAGGTAAAAAGGGCTTTGTATCTGCTAGAACCAGTCCAGGCTCTACTGTCCATTCTGCTTCTGCATACCTCTTCTGACATCTTTGGGAAACACGGAACCATATATAATTTCAAAGGTGTTTTTAAATTATCACATTGTACAATTCTAAAGCTTAGTTTCCCTAACTAGGAAGAGAGTCAGTCAGTGATTAAGAAGGTGATTAAAGAATTATAGGGTGATCCATACTGAACAGTCATGTTCTCCTTGTTGTTTAGGAGAAGATTAGAAGGGAAAATGCATCAGATTAGGTCTGATGGATCAAGGTGAGAGTGTAGAGGAAAGGATAACTACTGCAATTTCACCTTACTCTGAGCAATCATCCAGAGTCCTGGAACAGAGTGATGACCATAATATTCTTCTGGATTGTTTCTTCTGATCCACAGATCAATACTACGACAATGGTTATTGAAGACCTGCAGACTTTTCCAGAATAGCAGGCATTGACTTGCTATGCAGAACTCTTTTCATTTTACTGAATGGGCAATACAACAAAGAAATATAGGTAGCCTTAGAATATTAGGTTTAAGAGAATTTCCTAGTAGAGTCTGGACACTGAGCATGTTGTTGAATCTCCTTGAAAGACCTGCAAGAATGGCTTCTCTTAACATTCTGGGCAAGTGTATTCCTTCTGCTGAAAGAAGAAGGAATAGTGCTAACATTTACTGAGAACCTCCTATAACGAGGCACTCTATGGGCCACCATAATCGTGACCTTAGTTCTGTGAGATTCTGTCACTTGTGCTGCACAGATCAAGACACCATGTTTCAGAGTGGAGAAACAGCTGGCCAGAAAAGGCGCAGGAAATTGTAGAGCCGGGATATCAACTCAGGGCTATATGTGATTCTAAAGCCATGAAGCTGTGAAGGTCCGCTCCAGCCTTCACATGGATAATTCTTTTTCTGAAAGGCCTCTCAAGAGAGGAGTGGTGGCAGATTGTTTTGGCATGATGTAAACATCAGTATGTATCTGCTGGCCATATAGTAATGGTGTCTCCTCATCTTAGGATTTAATCACATGAATCATTTTGCCTCTGGCTCTCACTTACCTCTCTGGGCTGACCTTTCATCTTATGCACCATCTTGTCCACTGGATCTCTTCCATTCAATAAGCATTCCATGTCCCTCTATGGTTCTGAAGCTGTGCACATACCGTTTCATTTGCCTTGACTACCCTGTCCCATTTTCTCTAAATAAAAGCTGCTCCTCACCCTTTAAGATCCAGATGAAATATTGCTTCCCCTAAGTCACTCAGGAAAGTTTTTCATGATCTCCTCTGGGCTCCCTTGACACACTGTTCCTAGTAGTTTTAAAATTATGTTCTAATGAATCTGTATATTCACTCCCTTCTCTAGTGTTCTTTGAGTTTTTTGAAGACTGGGACCATGCACTATTGATTCAATTATACCTATTGTCTATCGCTGTGCCTGGAATACAGCATGTGATGAATGAATAATGGAAAAGATGAATATAGATCATCTATATGAATAGATGAATATAGGTTTTCTCCAACAAGGAGAAAGTTGTGATCATCTAAATGTTGAGCTCAGAGGACAGAGATCTTAAGTACCGCCATCTCCTCCGTACCCTCAGCATCTATATTTTCTGACCTTTTTGCTAGCTTTAGCATCTCCCATTTTCCTCTGATAGCCTTCTGATTCCCTTCTCAACCATGATCTCTACTCCTTAACCTATTCATAAATTTATATCATAGCTTCTCTCAAAACTGATTATTTCCACAAGAGTATTAACATGGGACAGGTGTGATTATTACTTTGCTTTCACAAACATCTTGAAAATCCTGCTAATTTTTTTCTGTTATTTAACAAGGGCATGGAGAAATTTGCTTTACTGTAAAAGCAGTATGGTCCCTTGTGGAAAAGAAAAGTATGTAACGTCAGAAGGCCTGAGACAAAATCCTGCCTTTATAATATAATCTAATACGATCTGGCTATTCCACTTCCACATTTTATCAAAGAACACAAAAACACAAACTCAAAAAGATATGTATAATCCTGTGTCCATTGCAGCATTATTCACAAGGGGTACCTCTTGGATTGGACACTCAAGCTGACAAATACAATCAGCTAACGCTGGTGGTGTTTCTGCTCTTGGCTATGTGCTTCACATCTGTAATTTTGTTTTTTATTCACAATAGAAAGGTAAGTATTTTCACTCCCATCTTACAGATGAGGAAATTGAAGGTCTGCGAGGTTAAGCACCTCTTTCTGCATCTTATCTTTTGAGAGAGATTGAAGTGGGATTGGATCCCTGGTCTGTATGAATCCAAGGGGCTCTGTTAACTTTACCACAGGTAATTCTGTATGGACAGTATTAAATATTCATGCCTAGTGTGTTTGATTGGATTTGTCAGTCATTTCAGGTGGTTGTGAGTGTCCTTAGTTTCCCCCTTCCTGGACTTAGTAATTCCAAACTGGTAATGGGAATTCCCCTTGTCAAAGATGGAATACATTTTTCTAGGAAGGCTTTTTGAAAGGCTAAAGAGAGCAATATAGAGACATAATGTTCATTATTTTATTGATTCAACAAGTATTTGGCAAAGCCCTTTTTATAAGCTGGATGTTGAGGATACCAATAAGAACAAGACAAAACACTAACACTCAAGTGTCTTGGTTCAGTGTGAGAAAGAAGTATTTATAGGATGCTATGATATCAAAGAAAAGAGTGGGCCCAAAACTGTCTTTGGGAAATCAGAGAAGCCTTGGTGGAGGTGACACTAAGCTGGGTTTTGAAGAATGAAACGGCCCCAGAAAGAGACTTTTTCGACGTGGAGATTCCCAAATGAAAGAGGTTCCCTGCAAAGTTGTTACTGGGACAGGATCACTACCTTCTAGCCTAATCTATCTTCCAGGGATGGCCCCGAGGTCAGAGGCTTCCTCTACAGAGAGATGAAGGGCAAGTGGAGAAATGTTGGCTATTTCTTGCCCTTTCTCTTGTCCTTTCTAACTTCTAACAGAACATTCTTGGTATTTCCATGACCATGAACTCATTTTCCTTTGTCTCGGAAAGTCCATTAAAAAATGTTTTATTGTGTATCCTCAAGTTACCTTCTTTTTTTCCCTTCCTCCTTGCTAACTTCTTGAAAGAACTGTCTTCAGGTCCTGCTACCATTCCTAAGAGCTGCTTACTTCCACATAAGCTGGCTACTACCACATCAACCACAGAAACTTATCCCCTGGGTTACCACAAATGTTTAGCTGCTCAAACCAGGAGCTCCTGATCAGTATTCACCCTCTTGATCTTTATGTGGCATCTGGCCCAGTTAACTAACCTACTCTTTCCTCTCCTGGCTTCTGGACACTGAACTCTCTCAGTTCTTTGCCTTCTCCAATTATTCATCAGCTTTTCCTCCCATCAGGTGAGCATTTCCTAAGATTCTGCCTCCTTCGCATGTACCTTCTGTCCTTGTACAACAGCGTTGACTCTCATTACTTCACCCCGAGGGAGTCTCAAGGTCTCTACCTCTAGTTCTGATCTTTTACTGTGGCTCTAAATCATATTTGGCAATCTAGTAAAGCCCATGGAATTCTTCCTGGATAGATTTTCTTAAACACACACACACAAAGATTTATAATATTACAAAAAAGTTCCATTAAATAGGAATATGATTAAAGGTCTGAGGATCTAGCTGCTCTCTCCAATAGAACTTTCTGCGATGATGGCAATGTTCCATAGCTGTGCTGTCCAAGACAGTCGGCACTATCTCCATGTGGCTACAGAGGAATTGAAATGTGGCTAGTGTTGATATGTGGTTAGTGAGACTAAACTTTTAATTTCATTTAATTAATTCAAATTTAAATGTTAATAGCCACATGTGGCTAGTGGCTAGCACATTGGATAAGTTCAGATCTAAATATTTATTTCCTCATATATGCTGGATAACACAGTTAGCAAATTATCCTCAATCTGCCTGAAAACGAATTGAACCCTATTCTAAAACAGCTTGTTGGGCCGGCCCCGTGGCTTGGTGGTTGGGTGAGCGCGCTCCACTGCTGGCGACCCGGGTTCGGATCCCGGGCTCGCACCAACACGCTGCTTCTCCGGCCATGCTGAGGCCGCGTCCCACATACAGCAACTAGAAGGATGTGCAGCTACGACACACAACTATCTACTGGGGCTTTGGGGGGAAAAGTAAATAAATAAAATCTTTAAAACAGCTTGTTATCCTGACATCTTTTTTAATATTAATGCATTATTCATCACCAGGAACCAAAACCTCTCTCAACTTTTGTTCCACCCTCTTACATACCATTTTCTTCTAAAATTAGTAACCATTTATTAAATATTCACTATGTCTCAGGCACTGCGTTAACTGCTTTCTGTACACTATCAAACTGCACAAAAAGTATGACGTGGGAACTATTGTTTGTTACAATTTGCAGTAGATTGGAGAGATCAAATAACTTACCTTATGGGAGATCATACTCATGAATTGGCAGATCCAGTTGTTTCCAGGTTTATTAAAAGTATTAATTTTTCACATAAGGTCAACCAGACTCACTAAGAAGTCAGGTTCTTTGCAGTTGGCTGGAATTCATTGATGTCTGGATGATACTGTGAGTTATCACGTGGTGAGCAGAAGCTGCAAGTGGCAGTTAGCTATGTCCTTATGAAATAAAAACTGGGCAGAGAAAATTGCCTTTCAACGAAGATGACATTTACTAGTAGAATGTTTGATTGAGGAGTCTCTACTTGTTGAGATGTAAAGATAAATGGTTTTATTTTCTTTAATAACTGCTACATCCTGTGCTGTTTGGGACTTCCCTTCCCAGGTGGGCAGTGAGTTCTACTAATATGATTGGAGTTATATACCGTAGCTGTGTGCAGTCATTTTAGTTATTAAAATAGTCTCAATGGGCTATTAAGATAAAGCAGTTTCCATTTTAAAACATCTGTCTCATAAATGGATCTCGCATACATAGCTGATGGGAATATAAAATGGAACAGATCCATTGGAAAACAGTTTGTTACAGTCTTATAAAGGTACATATACACTTATCATACGAATGCTGCAGCAACTGCACTCCTGGGTACTTGTGCCAGAGAAATGAAAACTTATTTTCACATGAAAGCCTGAACACAAAAGTTCATAGCAGCTTTATTTAGCATAGCCTGAAAGTGGAAACAACCCCGATGTCCTTCAATAAGTAAATGGTTAAACCAACTGTGGAACATCCACACAATAGAACACTATTCATCAGTAAAAGGAATAATTTATTGAAACATACAGCAACTTGGATGACTCTCAAGGGCACTATACCAAGTGGAAAAATAATACCCTCTAAGGGCTATAGACTGTATGATTCAATTTATATAACATTATTGAGGTGACAAAATTATAGTGATGGAGAACAGACAGTGATTATCATAGATTAGTACTAGAGGAAGGATGTGACTATTGAGCGGTAACACGAGAGAGTTTCTTTCTGGTGATGGAAGAGTTTTGTGTCTTGATTATGGTAGTGGTTACTCCAGTCTACACACATGATAAAACTTCATAGAACCATATACCAAAACAAGCAAACGAGCAAAAAGAGTGCATGTAAATACTGGAGAAATCCAAATAATGTCTGCACCTGAGTTAACAGTATTGTATCATAGTAAACATTCTGGCTTTGACTATGGAGGATGGTTACGTAACATGTCATCACTGGAAGAAGCTAGGTGAAGGGTACACGGGAACTCTATACTATAATTTTTGCAACACTTGTCAGTCAAACTCTTTTAAAATAACAAGTTATTAAAATATCAACCTCATAATCAGTTTAAAGCTCTATCCACCCTGCCCAAAGACCTTGCCTGAGTTGGTCTCATGACTGGAAGTGCTTTCCTCTCTATCCCTCTGATCTTGGAGTGGATAGGAAAGAGGAGAAATAAGATGCTTCTATTCGGAGCTGCCCTTAGTGACTTAGCTGCTTTTTCTTTGTTATATTTGCTGTTCCCTTATGTCAGAGTTCCTCAGCCTTAGCACTATTGACCTTTCAGGCCAGATATTCTTTATTGCTGGAGCTGGGGGTGAGTGGGCTGTCCTGAGCACTGTAGTGTGCTCAGTAGCACTCCTGGCCTCTATCCACCAGATGTTGGTAGCAAACTCCCCACTCCTCCCCGCCAAGTTATGACATTCAAACTGGCTCTCTAGATATTTGCAATTTGTTCACTGGGGGCTAAAATGACACTAGTACAGAATCACTGCCTTAGATGCTCATTCCCACAATGGCAAGGACGGCAGGGATGGATGAGGCTCCCATAGGAAAGAAGAGGCAACTCCAAGCAACTCTTGGGCATTTATCTATGACTTCTAGCTGACTCACAGCTGATGACAACATGCTGTCCCTACACTGTGGTGGTCTGCAGTAAGCATGCCGCCACCAACTTTGTCTCCCTGCCTTACTCTCTCTGTGACTTATTGGATTACTCTTCTCTACTGAAGGGGCTGTAATCGGTCACTTTTGCCAGGCCATGCCACCACATTAGGTTAAGTAAAAATAAAGCCTCTTTATTTTTACTTAAAATAAAAGCACTATGGAGGAAAATAACAAGTGGTTCATGCCCATCGTCTCCACAAAGCCTTCTCCACCTGCTACAGCCCTCAGCGAGCTTTCCCCTTTAACCCTCTGGTATATGTAATTTGTTCCATTCATGTGGCATATACCCAAGGTGACTTGGGTTGTTAATTACCTAATGAACTATGTCTAGCAAACCAACTAAAACAAATATCATAGAACATTAAATGACCTAAAAGGAATTAACCTAAGAGAGCTTAGAGTTCAACTCCCTCACATAATAGGCAAAGTGCAGAGAGTTTGGGACTTACTCAATGTCATATATGGAATAAGTTATTTTCCCAGGCTGTACTTAGGGTTTATAAGCCAGGGTCAGTGATCTTTTAGTAAAAGTATTTCCCAAAGGTGAGGAAGTTTGATTGCTCATATAGCATGGGAGTTGAGTGTTAACTATGGAGCCAGTTACATCTGGGCTCAACTTTCAGTTTCGCACTTAAACATGCTATGTGACCTTGGGAAAAATTTGTCAGCTCTCTGAACATCGTCTGTAAAATACAGATTATTATAGTATCTAACTCATAGATATATTGGTGAGAATTAATTGAAATAATGTATTTAAAATGTTGAGCACAGTGTTTGTCCCGTAACAACCTCCCTGTCATCCTCATCCTCTTGTTCATCATCATCATCATAACATCAAGGGTTCTGGATTGAGAAAACTCTTTCACATACATTTAATCTTCTTTGGAGGTAGGTGTTAGTGACGTTTTCTAGATGAGGAAACAGGTTTAGGAAGACACTTGACTAAATTCGCTTCTTGTTAACGTGAAAACACAAGAATAGGTCTTGTGACGCTGACTTGTGCTTCTCCTCCAAGGCTTCCTACCTCCCAGAAACAACCTAAGTGCCCATCAATGGATGAACGGATAAAGAATAAGTGGTATATATATTCAATGGAATACTATTCATCCATACAAAAGAGGAAATATTGGGGCTGGACCGGTGGTGTAGTGGTTAAGTTTGCGCACTCCACTTTGGCGGCAATCAGGGTTCACAGGTTTGCATCCCGGGCACAGACTGGTGCGCTGCACATCAAGCCATGCTGTGGCGTCATCCCATGTAAAGTAGAGAAAGATGGACACAGATGTTAGGCCAGGGCCAAACTTCCCTGGCAAAAAGAGGAGGATTGGCATCAATGTTAGCTCAGGGCTAATCTTCCTCACAACAATAACAACAACAAAAGATGAAATTGCCACTTGAAACAACACGGATGGATCTTGAGGGTATTATGCTAAACAAAATAAGCGAGACAGAAAAAGACAAATACCATATGATTTCACTCATGTGGAAGATGAAAAACAACAAAGAAACACGTAGACACGGAGAACAGATTGGTGGTTACCAGGCGGGATGGCGAGGTTGGGGGAGGGCCAAAGGGGTAAATGGGCACATGTGTATGGTGATGGCTGGCAACTAGATTTTTGGTGCTGAAAATGATGCAGTCTATACAGAAGTTGAAATATAATGATGTACACCTGAGATGTATACAATGTTATAGACCAATGTTACCTCAATAGAAAAAAGTAAAAAAATAAGGATTTTTATACTCGATGGCTAGCATTTGGCTTTGCATATATACAGGAGGTGTTAAATATTTGCTGGGCCAGCTCTTCTATTGTTTCTTTTATGTGGATCCCCCTCCCCAAACACATCTAGCTAAAAATTCTTAGATGGTAATTTCTTCTCTCAGATATCTCTATAAGTCACACACGTGTGGCTGGAGCTGAACCCATAACTTGTTTTTCGTAAATTCTCATTGATTCAGTTGATGTCATTGTATGCAAGGGAGAAGTCTCAGGGTACCAATTGTTGGTGTGCAACTTGCCCGAGAGCTTCTCGGGTATTATCTGAAACAGGACCTTTAGGTCAAGGGCAGGGAGAGACTGAAATGAGAAGCAGCCCACTCCAGATTCGTTGGTGATAGGCTTAACAAGCCAGGGAACTTACTCGCAAGTCTTCTCTTGGGCACCTGCAAGATGAGTAGATTCTTGCACCTGCATGCCATATCCTAAAGTTTATACAGGGTCCTTAACTGGGTTCAGGCACATACACAGGGGGCTCTAACTGGGTTCAGTTATGCAAACAGTCCAGAGAGTCTCATTACCACGTTACTATCTGAAGGCTGTATCGTTGGGGTAGCTTCTGGGAGTGGGGAAGGTAAGCAGAGCACACATTCCAAAGACAGGGGAGGGGTGGGGAGCATCACCTGGGACCAGCTCATGGGTAAACTGGTGGTCATATCTTCATGAGCTCCACCAACACCATCTCATCAAAATGTAAAAATAATCCTTCCCTCCTATATGTGTGAAGTCATGAATTCTGTAATATGAGAGCATCAGAGAGTGTGCATTTTTTAAAAAGACACTTTTATTACCCTAGCTGGAATCATTTATACTGACTCTTTCTGCTTGCTTGTCAAAGAGGTAGGGAACAGACCTAGTCCAATATAAACCGGAAGCTGAAACTCTGACCATAAAGGTAAATTACTGTGAATTATAAACTTACCTGTGCTTAGAGATCCTAAAAGTCATGGGATTGATGACTGTCTATTCAGAGGGAGTGGTGGCTGAACTGTGATAAAGCAAACATTGATCCAGGCTTCTGGGTTTCTAGTCCCCATTACTGAATACCTGGATGCATTACAAAGCCATATCCCCCTTCTGGGTCTCCATAACCTCATCTCTCATTGAGAGATTGCATCAGATAAACTTGTTCTCGAACTTGAGGACTTGGGGATCCCAAAGTATACTGAATTAGAAGCCAAAAGCTATCACTTTGGCTGACTGGTGTCTAGATGTTCAAAGCCACAAACACAAAACATGAGTACTAAGATTGCGTGGCAGAACTTGATAATAAAATGGTCATCCTAATATATGTATTATTTTTAAAATTTGAATGAAAACAAAATATTTCATGGAGTAATTGAGGATGCCAAGTTAAGAAAAACTACCTTAGATAATATCTGAGGTTCTTTCCATCTCTTGGATGAAAGGAGGCCATGTCTGATTTCCCTGACTAGATAAGTTCTTCAGGCCTCTTCTCCTACGACAGCAAAGTGTACTTCTGATTCTGCTCTATCACCTATGGAGAGTAGACCTACAGATAACATGAGGTTTCATAATAAACACTTATCTCCTGAAAACAAACGTGCTAAACATCCTACTAGGCATTCTTAGAAGATACACAAGAAAGGGGAATGTGCTATCTCTGCCCACCAGTGGTGGTTTACTCTCTGCTAGCCTTTTGCATCTTCTGTGCTTCTACACTTGATTATGTGTGGAGTCACAAGGAGGGTACTGTGCCTTTGCTCATGCACACTGTTCTATCTTCTTAGAGAACTTCTGCTCATTCCCCAAAACTCGGTTTTAGCAGCAGTTTTACTTTTTCATGATCAACCTTGATAGAGATGGAACTCCTTCTTTGTGTTCTCGTTGTCTATTGGGCATGATGTGATTCTAGCTCTTGTCACATTTTCTGTGCACAGTCATCATTGTTGTCTCTCTCCTCCACTAGACTGTGAATTGTTTGAGGGCAGGGATTATGCCTTTTTTAATCCTGTGTTTCCCTAACCTGGCACTAATGAGTGCTCAGTCAGTACTTGATTACAGAGTGAATGAATGGATCAATGGCTAAGTAAGACCCAGAAATATTCACATTCTACTCTGTCATATGTTCTCTGTGATGGAGGGGACAGGGCAGATGGGTGCAAGTCTCGATTAAAATAACCCCCCAGCTCCCTCCTCATCTTACAGTATCAGGCCCTGTGACTCATTTCAGGGGCATCCCTGACTGTTCTCTCCCACCCCAATTCGAAGTGTCCTTAGGTCTTTTACTCCAGGTGAACTTTCTTTTTTTTTGGATGTGCTGTTTACACCCTCATGTCATTTGCATCATCTTTAGATCTGATGATAATTGCAAAGCCTGCAAAACAAATTCTCAAGGAGGGGGAAAGATGCTTTCTGAAGGCCTAACAAACTCTTCAGATGACAAGATAAGACCCAAAGTTTGTTTTTGTAAGAGGTGTTTGCTGCTGTAAGTGGCAGTTTTATGCCTCTGCAGGCTGCTGTTCGGTAATAAACATTCAGCTCTACAGTGATTTTCTGATTCTTGTAGTTGTGGTTTTTCCTTTTTACTGCATAAGGACTATGTTCCAAATTGTTAAATGCAATTTCTCAAGCAGTCTTTATAGCTGACCCTTAGCCTCATTTTGCAGATGAGATTCAGAATAGACAGGAAGGAACCTGTTCGAAGTCACACAGTTGGAAAGTGAAAGCACTGGAATTAGGACATGGTTGCAACTGGCTTCATAGCTAAAGCTCTTTCCATTTTGGCAAGTCATTCAGCTATGACTAATTTTATTGGATCTCTATTTACTGTCTAGTTGGATCCTAATGACCCTCCATGTTTTCCCCTCTGCTTGAGCAGAACCTTTGTATATTTCATAAAGGAATCTCTCTTCAATTTCTGACCTATTCTCTATGGGCTGGTTCTAAACTGGAGGAATGGAATACTGAGGATCTCTCAGCCCTGACCTTTCATCAAATATGCTACTGAATGCTCACTGTGCCCCAGACACTGTATTAGAAACTTTAGGAGATATAAAGTTGGATAGGTTATTTCTGCTCTGAGAGCTCACAATCTGCACTGCCAACAAAATAACTTCTTATAACCATGACACAAGCCACATCTTAAAACTGTGATGAAGGTGGTAAAAGCAATCCAGCATAGGGAGTCAAAGTTGGATGAATTTTTGCTTGCTTGACATGATCAAGGAGTCCTTCATAAGGAGATGACAAGGAATGAGACCATGAAAGACAGATTGGCTTTCCAATGGCACTGGTCAGCAGAGAACATGTGGGCAGAGGTAACAAGAGGAGTAAAGATCTACATTTGTAAAAATATAGAGCATGGTCTGGGAATGAGGAACATTCAAAATTTCTGCATCACAGAATGAAAGAAAGCGGAAATGTGGAGATGACAGAGCCCTTGGTTCAAATCAATCCATATGAGGAACCCAAGATATGAAAGAGAATGTGAAATATGTAGTGGTGAGGCTGAAGTGAGGAGCTTGAATCTTGCTTGCTCAGCATCTGTGTATACTTTCCTCCCCCTAATCTCCGGGGTTTCATGAGACATTGTCAGAAATCCAATTGACGTTGTGGATTATTAGATGATCTCAGATGTTCCTTTAAGCTCAAAATAGTGATAGATGAGTTGCCAGGCAAAGACAGATGGAGTTCCTAAACATCTTTATGTTCTTCAGTTTTTTACAAAGAGGGAGCAGCTAGTGAAGCTATATATGATAAACGGCTTTCTTTCAAGGCCTCAAACATCTCATATTTATACTTGCTTTAAGTTTTTGTACTAGTGGTTCATTCTGTCGATGATATCATTTCTCAATACTTTTGCATGATTTATGTATTTCTCATCATTTAAATGAATATGTTCCCAGTGCGTCCTTCTTTTAGAGGAAGATTAGCCTGGAAGGTACTGACTTGACTCGGTCGTTTCCAAGGCAGTCTGAAGGACTCCAGGAATGTGCTTCCATGATCACACGTCTTTGAAAACTTTAGAAAATTAATATATTTTAATTGCAAGCAGTTATGGCCGCTATATATTTCTTATCACACTCTTCCCTCGGTCATGCTTTTCCTCATGTTGAGTAGCTTTTGAAACTTCATGCCTCGTATTCTCATCCCCAAAATGAGACTAGTAAATGTAACTACTTCTCAGTGCAGTTGTGAGGGTAAAATACGTACATATGTGAAAAGTGCTTAGAACAGTGTGTGGCCTATATGCAGGAAAACTCTATTTAGTTTATTCTTATCACTCTACCTAGAAATTGACTAAAGAGTTAACATCTCACTGGATTCAAGATCAAGCTGGATCATGCTAGACCAAGGGATTTACTAATATTAAGAACCTCAAATTTGGGTAGGCCCCGTGGCGAAGATGTTAAGTACACGAGCTCGGCTGCTGGCAGCCGGGTTCGGACACCGGGCGCACCGATGCACCGCTTGTCAGGCCATGATCTGGCGGCATCCCGTATAAAGTGCAGGAAGATGGGCAGAGATGTTAGCACAGGGCCAGTATTCCTCATCAAAACGAGGAGGATTGGCTTGGATGTTAGCTCCGGGCTGATCTTCATCACAAAAGAAAAAAAAGAGAACGTCAAAGCAGAAAGGGTCCAAAGTCCTGCTTCTATAGTTGATGTAACTAAGGCCAAGGGAAATGAAGTGGCTGATCCTAATGTCATGGCTAGGTAAGGTCCAGGCTAGGACTAAGACCTAGGTTTTCTGATAGAAAGTGAAGGGACTCTCAAGCACACCATCACATGCTTATGTTATACACCATAGAAGGGCTGCCTGGAACAGTTCTTCAGTCCCTTCATTACTCTCTCTTTTTTTTTTTTTTTGTTGTGAGGAGATCAGCCCTGTGCTAACATCCGCCAATCCTCCTCTTTTTTTGCCGAGGAAGACGGCCCTGGGCTAACATCCGTGCCCATCCTCCTCCACTTTATATGGGACGCCGCCACAGCATGGCTTGTCAAAGCAGTGCCTCGGTGCGCGCCTGGGATCCGAACCAGTGAACCCCGGGCCCCCGCAGCGGAGCGCGCGCACCCAACCGCTTGCGCCACTGGGCCAGCCCCCATTACTCTCTTTTTACACAGCCCAGTCATGTGGGCTTTAGCTCTTAGAACAGGCAAGAGAAGTGGGAAACCCAATAGATGCCTGCCTGGAAGCCTGTAGAAACATGTGATACTTAGGGCAGAGGAACTAATTTTGAATATATCAGATACGCATGAGGATAGATTTGTTGATGCTACTTCTGCACATTAGGGGACAAAAATCCTTAGGGTAGATTTGTTGACAGCATAGGCAGATCTGTGTTCGTATCCCAGTCTTAGAAGTTAGAGCCATACCTCATTAAAATGCACAAGGATTACCTCTGCATGGTGGAATGATAAGAATGTATAAAAACATGACCAATTATCGCTTGAAAAATGTATGGGTGAATTTTTATGATCTTGAACTGGAGAGAGCCTTTGTAACTAGGACAGAAGTGTCTATATGCCACGAGAAAAGGACTGATATAGTAGATCACCTTTAAGTAGAGAAGCATAAGAAAACGCTAAATTAAGTCTTCCACGTGGCAAAAGAACTCTCCTCATAAGTAAAATCAAAACCAGATGACAAATTGAGAAAACAATTTCAACTTGTGTCCCTGACAAAAGATTAATTTCTGTAACACGAAGAGAACTACCAAAGCAAACCCTAATACAAAAAACGAAATTTCTCACCCATGCAATGTGTGAAAAGCCAAAAGTTCATAAGATACTCCATGCAAGAGCTTTTAAATATTCAACGAAGTCCAGGTGGTGTAGAAATCTTTTACTCCAATGGAAGACAATATAGCAACTTTTATCAATTACTCTGAACCCCCTACACAAATGCAATATGCACAAGGTTATTCATTGTTTGTTTTAGCAAAGAGCTAGAAAGATCCTGGGTTTCCATCAATAGAAGATGGATTACATCATCTATTGTTCACCTCTACAGGGGACTGGCATGTGGCAAAATGAGAAACTCTCTCTATGTACTGTCATGGAAAGGTCTCCAGGATATAGTTTTAAGTGTTAACAGGAAAATGCAATAAAGTTTGTGTAGAGTATTGTCTTTGGATAAAGTAGGAGGATAAGAGTATAAAATTATACTTGCTTGCATTTGAATAAACAATTGAATGATAGCTAAGGACCTAAAACACAACCACTTTTAGTTAGCACAAGAGAGTAGGGACCAGCGACAGAATGGTCTTTACAGGGAAAAAGGGGCCGCGAGACTTGCGAAGCATACCTTTCTATAAAGCTTTGATGAGATGTAAACAATTTGATTATTTCAAAATAAGAATCAAGTTAAAAGAATTCCCAGCAGTGGCACATATTTATAAAGTAACTTTGGGCAAGTCGTTTAAACTTATGAGCCTCAAATTTCTCCCCTGTACAGTGGGGGAAAACAGCATTGACTTAAGGCCTTCTTTCAGTTGTTTGCACAAATCCACTCCGCTCTTGACTCAAGTCACTTACACTTTTGTGACTTCTCTGCAAAAAGTGCAATCATTGGGGTGTTGGAGAACACCTGTATTTGACCTTCCCGCACTCAGCTGTAATGTCAATTTCCTCCTCAGAAAATGCTTCGGTGGCCAATCTCTGTAACAGAGTCAATGCTCCACTACCTAGCCTCCGTCCTAATTTTGTCTTTTATTTTCCTCATACCGTTATCATTAGTTATGCTGTGCGCTCTCTCTCTCTGATTTCTTTTTAACTTACAGTTTCCTCATTTTTGTTTCATTTTTTTACTGAGAGAGATTTGCCTTGAGCTAACATCTGTGCCAATATTCCTCTAATTTGTATGTGGATCGCCACCAGGGCATGGCTGATAAAGGGTGCAGGTCTGTGCCCAGGATCCAAACCTGACAAACTGGGCCACCGAAGCACAGTGCGCTGTATTCAACCACTAGGCCACGAGGCTGGCCCCCTTAATATTGTGGGTCTCCTTCCTTATGAACATCGTGAGAAGAGGGCATTATCTGTTCCTATCATAGTTGAATCCCAGTAACCCAGAACCATGCCTCAAGTCTGACATATTTTTTGAATGAATGACTGTTAGTATCCAATGCAAGATGAATAGAAGAGGCTTAGTTGATTTTTGCTCATTCTATCATGGGCTACATATCAGGGATCAGGCTATACTGGGCATGATTTCCCCACTTCAGACATCCAAATCCTACTGCATGAGAATATCTTTCTCTGCTTAACTGTAACAGCAAGACAACTTATATGGATCGCATTTCAAGCAAGAATTAAATAAAATCCAATGTCTTTCTGAGAAAAAGGTCATTCTCCTGCTCCCCAGATTGACCCTTCTTATTTAGTGAGACTTGGGCTCTTCTCCCAAGCTTATTACAATCTCACTATGATTTTGTTCCATATCAGACGGAAACCAAAGATCTCAACATTCTTGAATGTTCTGGAATTGTTACAATTTTATTTGGTAGGAGAGTCTCAGCCTGTATTGAAGGAGGGTGTTTTGATAAGAGCTTTACTTGAAAGATGATGACATAGACAAGAGTGCTTAGGACAGACTGGAATGGGGAAAGAGTGGAGGCAGAGAGAACAATGAGATGATTCCTGCAATGGCCTAGGGTAAGAGGTAAAGAGGACTGGAAAAGCGATGCAGGTGGTGGGAATGGAGGGCAGAGGTGGCTGACATCTCCTAGCCTTTTCACTGCAACCACGTGCATCATCCCTCAAGTCTCTTGATGAGGTACAGAGAAGCACTATTTCTAGAGTAAGCTCCAGTTGCTTGAATTCTAGATGTAACATATTTACATTTCCCTTCTCAGCTTCCACTGAGCAAATGGAGAATTTATTCCCCTTGAGCAAGTTCTACAGATCACTATTTTTGTCTACTGAGATGGGTAGAGAACAGAAGTTTCTGGAAATCATCTTCCAATGAAGCTGCATTTTAAAAGAATATCAACTAAGAGAACTGATTGGAGATGAGGGGTAGGCATGATAACGGCGTACTGGAGAGAGCCATGGCATGGGAATCAGGAGGTGGGCGTTCCTGCAAGGGCTCTATCCTTATCAAAATGTGGCTTTGTGCTAGCCACTTACTGTTTCTGAGCTTTTGGTGTCTTTTCAGATCGAGTGACGTGGTTGGGCTTCGGTGTGTTTTTAACTTTTCCCAGTGATAGTGCCATTGGTTCAAATCAATTTGTATGAGGAACCCAAGATATGAAAGAGATAGGTGAAGTATGTAGTGGTGGGGCTGGAGTCAGGAGCTTGAATCTGGCTTGCTCAGCCTGTGTATATATTCCATTGCCCCCAATCTCCTGGGCTTCTTGAGACATTATTAGAAATCCAATGGGCATTGTGTATTATTAGATGATCTCAGATGTTCCTTTAAGTTCGTCATAGTGATACGTGAGTTTCCAGGAAAGTGACATATTGACTTCCTTAATGTTCTTATGTTCCTGTTGTTTTTAGAAAGATGGAGCAGTCAGAGAAGGTTCATTTTATGAACGTCGGCTTTCTTTCACTGCCTCAAACATCTCATATTTCTTCTTGCCTGAAGTCTTTGCACCAGCGGTTCACTCTGTCAAAGGTATCATTTCTCCATTCTTTTGCATGATTTCCTTATGTCTCATCATTTATTTGTCCAAATGAATACATTTCCAAGGAGTCCTTCTTGTAGAGGCAGATTTGCCACAAAGCTCCTGACTAGACTCAGTCCATTCCAAGGTTTTCTGAAGGATTCCAGCAATGTGTTGCCCTGATCACATGTCTCTGAAAACTTTAGAAAATTAATATGTTTTAATTGCAAGCAATTATGGCCCCTCTATCTTTCTTTTCTCACTCTTCCTCCTGTCATACTTTTCCTCATGTAGAGCAGCTTTTGAAACTTCATGCCTCAGTTTTCTCATCCCCAGAATGAGACTAGTAACTCTAGCTACTTCTCAGTGCTGTTGTGAGGGTAAAATATGTACATATGGGAAAAGTGCTTAGAACAGTGAGTGCCTCATATGCAGAAAAAGTCTATTTACTTTATTCTCATCACTATAGCTAGAAATGGACTAAAGAGTTAAGATCTCACTGGATTCAACTTCTGGCTGGCTCATTGTAGACCCTAGGGAACGTTACTAATACTAGGAACATCAAAACAGAAAGGGTCCAAACTCCTGCTTCTATAGTTGATGTGCCTAAGGCCAAGGGAAATGAAGTGGCTTGTCCTAATCTCCTGGCTAGGTAGGGTCCAAGCTCGGACTAAGACTTAGGTTTTCTGATAGAAAGTGCAGGGACTCTCAAGCACACCATCACATGCTTATGTTATACACCATAGAAGGCCTGCCTGGAACAGTTGTTCAGTCCCTTCTTTATTCTTCTTTGACACAGCCCAGTCATGTGGGCTCTAACCCTTAGAACAGGCTAGAGAAGAACCAGGCGACCGAAAAGAGGCCTGCCGGGAACCCTGAGAAACCCATGACACTTAGGCTCACCGAACTAACTTTGAGTGGATCAGATACGTATTTTAGCATGGGGTAGATTTGGTGAGGCTACTGCTGCACATCAGGGTACAGCCTGAGAGCATAGGCAGATCTGAATTCATATCCCAGTCTTAGAAATTAGAGCCGTACCTCATTACCATACACAAGGACTGACTCTGCCTGGTGGCATGATAAGGATGTATAAAAACATAACCAAGTATCGCTTGAACAATGTATGGGTGAGTTTTGATAAGCTTGAACTGGAGAGAGCCTTTGTAACTAGGACAGAAGTGTCTCTATTCCATGAAACAAGGATTGACACAATTGAGCACCTTAAAGTACAGAAGCTTAAGAAAACTCTTAATTAAGTCTTCCACATGGCAAAAGAACTCTCCTCATAAGTAAAATCAAAAGGCAGATGACAAATTGAGAAAATAATTGCAACTTGTGTCCCTGACAAAAGATTAATTTCTGTAACATGAAGAGAACTACCAAAGCAACCCCTAATACAAAAAAAGAAATTACTCACGCATGCAATGTGTGAAAAGACAAAAGTTCATAAGACACTCCGTGCAAGAGCTTTTAAATATTCAACGAAGTACCAGTCGCTCTATAAATCTCTTACTCCAATGGAAGACTAGATAGCAACTTCTATCAATTACTCTGAACCCCCTACACAAATGCAATATGCACAAGCTTATTCATTGTTTGTACTAGCAAAGAGCTAGAAAGATCCTAGGTTTCCGTCAATAGAAGATGGATTACATCAACTATTCTTTACCTCTACAGGGGAGTAGCATGTGGCAAAAGAGAAGGTCTCTCTATGTACTGTCATGGAAAGGTCTCCAGGATATAGTTTTAAGTGTAAAGGAAAATGCAATAAAGTTTGTGTAGAGTATTGTCTTTGGATAAGGTAGGAGGATAAGAATATAAAATTATACTTGCTTGCATTTGAATAAACCGTTGAATGACATCTAAGAACCTAAAACAAAACCACTTTTAGTTAGCACAAGAGAGTGGGGATTAGGGACAGAATGGTCTTGACAGGGAAAAAGGAGAAGCGAGACTTCCGAAGTAAGCCTTTGTATAAAGCTTTGATGAGATGTAAACCATTTGCTTATTCCAAAATAAAAATCAAGTTAAAAGAATTCCCAGCAGTGGCACATATTTGTAAAGTAACTTTGGGCAAGTCGTTTAAACTTATGAGCCTCAAATTTCTCCCCTGTACAATGGCAGAAAACAGCATTGACTTAAGGCCTTTTTTCAGTTGTTTGCACAAATCCACTTCCCTCTTGACTCAAGTCACTTACACTTCTCTGCCTTCTCTGAGAAATGTGCCATCATTGGGGTTTTGGAGAACACCTACATTTGACCCTCCCTCACTTAGCTCTAATGTCTATTTCCTCCTCAGAAATTCCTTCGCTGGCCACTCTCTGTAATAGAGGCACTGCTCCACTACTTAGCCTCTGGCCTATTTTTCTCTTTTATTTTCCTCATACCGTTATCATTAGCTATGCTGCGCACTCTCTCTCTCTCTCTGATTTCTTTTTAACTTACGGTTTCCTCATTTTTTTTTTTTTTTTTTTTTTTGCCGAGGGAGATTTGCCTTGAGCTAACATCTGTGCCAGTCTTCCTCTAATTTGTACGTGGATCGCCACTAGGGCATGGCTGACAAAGGGTGCAGGTCCGTGCCCGAGATCCAAACCTGCCAAACTGGGCCACCGAGGCACAGAGTGCTGTACTCAACCACAAGGCCAGGAGGCCGGCCCCTTAATATTTTGGGTCTCCTTCTTTACCAACCTCATGGGAAGAGCGCATTGTCTGTTCCTATCATAGTTGAATCCCAGTAACCCAGAACCATGCCTCAAGTCTGACATATTTTTCGAATGAATGACTGTTAGTACCCAATGCAAGATGAATAGAAGAGGCTTAGTTGATTTTTGCTCATTCTATCACGGGCTACATATCAGGGATCAGGCTATGCTGGGCATGATTTCCCCACTTCAGACATCCAAATCCTACTGCGTGAGAATATCTTTCTCTGCTTAACCATAACAGCAAGACAACTTATATGGATCGCATTTCGAGCAAGAATTAAATGAAATCCAATGTCTTTCTGAGAGAAAGGTCATTCTCCTGTTCCCCAGATTGACCCTTCTTATTTAGTGAGACTTGGGCTCTTCTCCCAAGCTTATTACAATCTCACTCTAATTTTGTTCCATATCAGATGGAAACCAAAGATCTCAACATTCTTGAATGTTCTGGTATTGTTACAATTTTATTTGGTAGGAGAGTCTCAGCCTGTATTGAAGGAGGGTGTTTTGATAAGAGCTTTACTTGAAAGATGATGACATAGACAAGAGTGCTTAGGACAGACTGGAATGGGGAAAGAGTGGAGGCAGAGAGAACAATGAGATGATTCCTGCAATGGCCTAGGGTAAGAGGTAAAGAGGACTGGAAAAGCGATGCAGGTGGTGGGAATGGAGGGCAGAGGTGGCTGACATCTCCTAGCCTTTTCACTGCAACCACGTGCGTGCGTCATCCCTCAACTCTCTTGTTGAGGTACAGAGAAGTACTATTCCTAGTGGAAGCTCCCGTTGCTAGAATTCTAGCTGTAACAGATTTACCTTTCCCTTCTCAGCTTCCACTGAGGCAAATGGAGAATTTATTCCCCTGAGCAAGTTCTACAGGTCACTATTTTTGTCTCCTTATATGGGTAGAGAACAGAAGTTTCTGGAAATCATCTTCCAATGAAGCTGCATTTTAAAAGAATATCAACTAAGAGAATTTATTGGAGAAGAGGGGTGGGTATGATATGTTGTACTGGAGAGAACCATGGCATGGGAATCAGGAAGTGGGCGTTCCTACAATGGGTCTCTCCTTATCAAAATGTGGCTTTGTGCTAGCCACTTACTGTTTCTGAGCTTTTGGTGTCCTTTCAGATCAAGTGACGTGGTTGGGATTCAGTGTGTTTTTAACTTTCCCAGTGATAGCACCCTTGGTTCAAATTAATCTGAATGAGGAACCAAGATATGAAAAAGATAGCTGAAGTATGTAGTGGTGGGGTTGGAGTGAGGAGCTTTCTGGCTAGAGAAAAACTGGGCCACTGAAAAGAGGCCTGCTGGGAACCCTGCAGAAACACTTGATGCTGAGGGCTACTGAACTAATTTTGAATGGATCAGATTCATATTTTAGCATGGCGGTAGATTTGTTGAGGCTACTGCTGCACTTCAGGGTACAGCCTGAGAACATAGGCAGATCTGAAGTCATATCTCAGTCGTAGAAGTTAGAGCCATACCACATTACCATACAAAAGGACTGACTCTGCATGGTGGAATGATAAGGATGTATATAATCATAACCAAAATATTTCTTGAAATATCTATGGGTGAATTTTTATAATCTTTAACTGGAGAAAGCCTCTGTAACTAGGACAGAAATGTCTATATGCCACCAGAAAAGGATTGATACGTTTGATCACCTTACCATACAGAAGCATAAGAAAACGCTAAATTAAGTCTTCCATGTGGCAAAAGCGCTCTCTTCATAAGTAAATTCAAAAGGCAGATGACAAATGGAGAAAACAATTGCAATTTGTGTCCCAGACAAAAGATCAATTTTTGTAACATGAAGAGAACTACCACAGCAAACATTAATTCAAAAATTAATTTTCTCACCTATGAAATATGTAAAAAGCCAAAAGCTCATAAACCTCTGCTCAAAGGATCTTTTACATATTCAAGGAAGTACCGATCACTGTAGAAATCTATTACTCCAAAGGAAGACAATATAGCAACCTTTATCAAGTACTTTGAACCTCCTCCACACAATGGAATATGCACAATGTTATTCATTGTTTGTACCAGCAATTCAATCTGAGACAGAAGAGGTTAAAAAATCTTCCTTGCGCTAGAAGAGAGCAACAACTTTGGGATAAGCTTTGTTAACTGCAGCTGTGCATATTCAGCATAATCAATTGTTGTTTCAAACTAACCAGGGCTTTCTGTCCCTCCTTAGTATATGAGTGAGCTGTCTTTCCCAGGAAATCAAGGTCCAGACATCAAGATTCAGCCTCACAAGCCCAAACACAGGCTGAAGATGAAAACAAACAAGTCTAGAAAGTCAATGAAAAAAATTCAGTTTTCATGGTAAAATGCAAGCTGGTGGGAAGGTGCCAGCCAGCACATCCACACGCTCCCCACCCCTTACCTAAAATCCCAACACGTGCTCTCCCTCACAACCTTTAAAACCCCTCGCCTCCCATCTTATGGGGAGACTGGACAAATTTGAGAGTTCTCGTCTCCTAGCTGACGTCAACTGAAATAAAAACTCTTTCCTTGCCATAAGCCTGGTGTTCTAGTTTTATTTGGCCCCTCTTGTGTGGTGGGTAAAGGACCTGGGTATGTATCCGCTAACAATTTGGCGAGGCAGCCAGGAGGTTCTCTGGCCATGGCTCCTCAGCCCCGGGCCGACTGGGATTTCTTGGAAGCAGCCCACCAGCTGCCTAGGTGATTTGCGCTAGGGACTGCTCCCAGGACATTCCGTCAGACCCGGCACCGCTGACCCTAGGCACATTTTCTTATGGCAAGGAAACAGGCTCTAGAACTGTTTCTTTGTTTGTTTTTGCTTCTGGTGAGTTGGACTCAATCTGGAGTAGGGTAAGTCACACTCGGATGTACACCGAGAATTTCCTTCCCCTCCATCTGGGGTCCTATCTCTTTGAGAGGCAGGGCCATCTGTTTAATAAGGCACCCTACCAGAGTGGGAATAGTCATAGGACTTTTACCCGGAATCTGTTGGGTGCACCTGTCTATTCTGTTTGGGACCCCGTCCTGGCTGTCTGTTCTGTGTGTTTGTAATTCTGAAAGGGGGGGAACTCCATCTGTCCCCAAGAAAAGCCCACTGGGCCACCTCTTGGCTAAATGGGCTGACTTCAGCTGTGAGCCCATGTCCAAGAAGAAAATAGTTTTCTTTTGTAACACCACATGGCCACAATATTCCATAGACTCCAGAGAGAAAATCGCCAAAATGGGGCAATTTCAGTTTACCCAAACTGGTGTATTTGCTTATGCAATTGGAAAAGCCAGCTAAAAATTTAACCAACCAATGGAAAGCCTATTTTAATCTTTTGAGGCTTCCAAATGAAATCAGGAATACTTTACTGCCTCTTTAAAAGAAAATAATTAAATAATTAAACATGCCAGCAGCTGAAGCTAAATCTGCTGCCCCTGTCTCCTCTCTTGCTGAGCTTCCCCACTTCAACTCCCTTGGAATTCCATCTAAAATTCAGCAAGTGAAAATAAGTAAACTTTTGAGATAATTTGGAATTGTAATGGCCATTCTGGAGAAATTCTGTTTCAGATGAGTCCACCTTACAGGTCACCCTTAAAAGAGAGGATTCAAAACCTCTCATGATGGGATGCAATCTTTAATTAACATACAGAATCTTCTAAAAGACAAAATTATTTCACAAACAGCTGTAAAAAGTTTTTACGGCCAAAAGAAAAGAGTCTTTAGTAAATATTCTTAGCCATCTGAGCAGATCCACCTGTGAGAAAAATAGTTTGGATCTAACTGTTCTTCTGAATTTTGTACCTGAGACCTGGCTAAAATTTTGAAGATCTCTGTTTGTGTTTATCTGTCTCTGTGTGTATTTGTCTGCCTCTGGATGGTACAGTTTCTAAAGGAGCTCTATTTAATTGGCTTGGAGTAAACATTTTTACAAGTTATTTCTAAATGTAATAGAGCTAGCTCAGATGTCTTTCAAGTTAACATGATATAAAATGATCTTTGGTGAATGAAAAGCTTGTTTAAGTTTATTGGTTTAATTGAAATAAATATGTTTTCAGAGTTATCAACATTGGGTATGATGCAAACATGTTAGCTCTATTGCAAAATTAGTCAGCAAAAGTAGTAACAGAATAATAACTCTGTCTGATGTCTCATAAGGTTTGTATAGGCAATCTACATATAATCATTGGGAACAAATAAACAGAACTGTAAAGGAAAAACTGATGGCCTCAAGAAGCTGCTAACAGAAGATCAAGAGTTGGTTACATGAAACTAAGTAAACTGACAAGAATGATTACAATTTTTATGACTTTTTGTTTGAAATATTACTTTTTTTTTAGTGTTTTGTTTTTACAGGTTTAAGGAAAACTTTTCCTGTTTTCTCTTAAGAAACCATGACTCAGAGCAATTTGTACGCAGAATTAAGGAATTTATCTTTTTCTCTCTACCTGATCCCTCCAGAATTTGAAAAGTCTTAGTAAGTGTATGTTCTTATTTCGTGGCAATATAGTTATTTACATAAGTTCAATAAGAATCTGCTCTTCTTATATCAAGACAGTTGGAAACATTGGTTATATTATCAAAGCTTTGATTGGAACATCATGTTTAAAAAACATATGCAGGCTCGGATATGACCAGACAGCTTTTGAGGAATGAAGATTGGACTGTATGGAATAAAGCCACTTGGAAATATTGGCCTGGTACCTTATTCCCATACAGCAACCTTATGGATAAGTAGGGAAGGTCACTTACCTGGCAGGTGCCTGGAACCTCAATATTTTGGGGAACCTCAAAAGAAGAGAGGAATTCACCCAAATCTGTAGGTATTACAGGCAAATCTGATGACAGGTCATTGGCTTGGCTTTCCTGGCCTCAAGAGGCCTTCAAAGTTTGATCTGCGATTCCTTCTAAAGAGTTCTAGGAAAGCAGACTTAAAAGAGCCTATGTGATCAATTGCTATTCTTGCTGTACTTATGTAAATAATTGGGCCAAGTTTATTAAAACTAGACTTATTTTGCAAACTAATGAGTCTTAATTTGGCTATCTTTGATAAAAATGGGGGTGATTTGGAGAGAAAAATCATGTTTCAACAGAAACGGTAATGGATGTTGGATTCTGGTTCTGTTAATTGCCTTTGAGGTTTTTGTTTACTATCTGTAAACTGGACTGGATCTTGAATTCTAGTTTCCTCAATATCTGGTAGAGATTTCCAAATCAACATTTTCAATGTTTTTTTTTTCCCCTGTCCTTTTCATTTAAAATAATTGAGAACTAAAAACATCCTTTTTCTTGAAGCCCTGCAAACTAAAGCAGGACAACTTGTTATAAATCTAACTGAGAGCACCACGATAGCCCATGTTTGAACAATCTGCATGCCTTTCGCTCTGTAAGCCACTTAAAAGGTTTACCTAAATAACTGATGACATCATTGGAGACGTTGTAAACTGCAGGGTCTGCTTCAACCCTGATATCTGGAGATCTTCTTGACTGGCCGTCGCCTAAGCTCAGAAATTTGTTTATAATTATCTCCAATCATTAACCTTGGTTTTTATGTTTGTTTCTCTAGAAATGCTTCTTATTAAATATCTAGTTACTTGCTTACACTATGTAGGCCTAACTTTGGGAGACCCTTTCTATGTCCTAGAGATGATCCAAAAGACCTGGAAGGAACTTTAAGAAACTAGGCATTGGCAGATGTTTCTCTGCACCCCCTTTCCCACAAGGACTGGGAACTACTGAAATCCTGGACTTCATCCCTGCTGGATGGGACCATACGAGAAATGCCACAGGGAATATAAACCACGCCACAAACAAACATCACAACTGGGACCACCCAAACCTTGGGTGACTTCATGCTCTTGACACTGACTTCTCTGAATGGTCAAGTGAATCCCTAACACACGGCAAGTAGCTGTTCAGAAAACGGTCTTCTAAAGATAAGTAATAAATGACTCCTAGGTTCTTACCTTATTTGTTGGATTATAGACAGCAGGCTACTTGGCCACATCAGATTTCACTTGGAGTTCTAGACACTAACCTTGATTGGTTTACAGGCCTCTTTTCGTAGATTCCCCAAGGATTGAGGTCCATTATGGAGGGGATACTAAAATTTGGGCTGTCTATTTTGCTAATATGTATGGTCATCTATGCAATTATAAAATATGAACTTCAGTATTCTTCCAAAGCCTTTGATCAGAGTACTAAAATATTAGTCATGCAAAGCATATCTCGCTTTCCCCAACTGGTAACACAAGTTATTTAAAAATAAAAGTAAAATAGTTTCATTCCTCTGATCCTGATCTTCGCCCTTTTACAGCAGGAAGTAGCTAGAGCAGTCTTCACTCCCATTCCCCAAGATTAAGGAATGATCATAAGACAGTGGGGATTGAAACCGAGCAAGAAGACATTAAAAAATCTTCCCTGGGCTAGAAGAAGAGAGCAAAAACTTTGAGATAAGCTTTGCTAACTGCAGCTGTGCATATTCAGCATAATCATCTGTTGTTTAAAACTAACCAGGTCTTTCTGTCCCTCCTTAGTATATGAGTGAGCTGTCTTTCCCAGGAAATCAAGGTCCAGACATCAAGATTCAGCCTCACAAGGCCAAATGCAGGCTGAAGATGAAAACAAACCAGACAAGTCCAGGCAGTCAAGGGAGAGAAATTCACTCTTCAAGGTCAAATGCAAGCTGGTGGGAAGGTGCCAGCCAGCATGTCCACATGCTCCCTGTCCCTTACCTAAAACCCCAACACATACTCTCCCTCACAACCTTTAAAACCCCTTGCCTCCCATCTTTTGGGGAGACTGGACAAATTTGAGAGCTCTCGTCTCCAGGCTGATGTCACCTAAAATAAAAACTCTTTCCTTGCCATAAACCTGGCATTCTAGTTTTATTTGGACCCTCTTTTGTGGTGGGTAAAGGACCTGGGTATGTATCTGGTAACACAATGATGAGAAAGATCCTAGGTTTCCATCAACAGAAGATGGATTACATAAACTATTCACCTCTACAGGGGAGCAGCATGTGGCAAAATGAGAAGCTCTCTCTATGTACTGTCATGGAGAGGATATATTCTTAAGTGAAACCGCAAAATGCAATAAAGTTTATGTTGTGTGTTGTATTTGGATGAGAAAGTAGTATAGCAGTATGAAATTATACTTGCTCCCATTTGCATAAATAATTGAATGATACCCACGAAACCAAAACTAAACCACTTTTAGTTAGCTCCAGGGAATGAGGATGAGGGCTTGGATAGTGTCGATAGGGGAATAGGCGAAGTGAGTCTTCCAAAGCATGCCTTTCTATACTGCTTTGATGAAATGTAAACACTTTGCTCATTCCAAAATACAAATAAAGGTAAAAGAATTCCCAGCAGTGGCACGTATTTGTACAGTAAGTTTGGACAAGTCGCTTAAACTTCATGAGCCTCAATTTCCTCATCTCTACAATGGTACAAAACAGCATTGACTTAATGCCTTCCTAGAGTTGTACCCACAAACGAAGCTCATTTTTGACACAAGTCATTTACACTTTTGTGCCTTCTGTGCAAAAATGTGCTATCACTGGAGTTTTAGAGAACACCTGTATTTGATTGTCCCACTCTCAACTCTAACGTCAATTTTCTTTTCAGAAAATCCTTCTGTGGCCACTCTGTGTAATAGAGTCCCCGCTCCACTCATCAGCATCTTGCTTGTTGTTGTCTTTTATTTTCCTTATAACTACTTATCATTAGCTAAGCTTTGCTCTCTCTCCCCATTTCTTTCATTTGTTGTTTTGGTTTTTTTCGATAATATTTTGTTTCTTCATTATAAACATCAGGAGAAGAGGGCATTGTCTGCCTCTATCACAGGTGAATCCCAAGAACCGAGAACCATGCCTCATGTCTAAGACATATTTTTTGAGTGAATAACTGTTAGTACCCAATGTAAGATGCATAGAAGAGGCTCAGTTGATCTGTGCTCTTTCTGTCATGGGCTACATATCAGGGATCAGGCTATGTTGGGCATTATCTCCCCACTTTCATTAACCAAATACTACTTTGTAAGAAGATATTTCTTTGTTTAACCTTAATAACAAGTCTTAAATTATATGCATAGCATTTGGAGTAAGAATTAAAGAAAAATAAAAGACTTTCTGAAAGAAAGACCGCTGTATTGCTCCCTGGATCGGTCTTTCCTATTTAGTTAGAATTTGGCTGTTCTCTCAGGCTCATTACAATCTCACTCCGATTTTGTTCCATAACAGATAGAAACCAAAGAACCATGCCTTCTGAGATATAGTCACAGAATGAAAGGGGACCTGCAGCTGCTTGTACCTTGGTGCCAGATAATAGCTCATAATTAGTTAGCATATCTTAGAGAAAGAGCCTAATTATCTATTCCCTCTGCAAAGTATCTGGAGAGAAATCTCAGTCTCTATTTTTTTTTCTTTTCTTCCCTAAGAAAAGTAACGTCTTTGAACTTGATTTCACCTTGGGGATGGAAGCAGGAGAGAAAATAAATGTGTATTTTTTTTCTTCTTTTCCTGCAAATAGTTTTTCTAATCTCTGGTTTTCTGGATTTATACAGAAATCTTTAGACCAGCATAACGGAGTTAGACCTTTAAGCACAACATGTGTGTGGTGGTGTAAGTGAAGTTCTCTCTAATTCACATATTTCTTCCTTTGCACTCCCTTTCCCAATGCCCAAGCATGGCGGGGCCTAGAGGAGGCTTGTCCTCATGCTTAATTTAAAATGTATATTATCGTGTTGTATTTAAATAATATAATATACATATATACACGTGTGTGAGTATAGTCTTCAAAATGAGGTGGAGAGAGGAGCTATTTTTCAACCACTTTGCCTAATGTCAGCAGCTTATCTGGCTAATTCCAGACCCAATAACACATTTTCAGGTCTTCATTATTTGGTGGATTACTTGAATTTCCCACTACATGGACATAGACTGGATTAAAGATGTAAACAAGCTGGGATATTGATATACAATATTACAAACATTATGCAAGGGAATCTTTAAAGAGTCTCCTTTGCACTTAAGAGCATAACCGAAATGTCCAAGATGGGAGTTTGGAGAGGCACATGCTCTCTGCGAGATCCATTTCAGTCCCTCCTGCGTGTGTGTGTGTGTGTGCATGTGTCTTATATTTCTTTTCTACCTGATGTGTGAGGAAACAGTGTTTCATGCTGGTGCTTCTTTCTTGGATCAGGGAATTGTAGAGGATCAAGTGACTCATTTCAGGGTAAGGAGAGTGGAACCAAAACTTATGATTTTCATCAGTTGAAACCTTCTTTCTCAGCATGAAGTAAACTGATTTGTGATAAGCCAGAGCAAGACCCAGAAGGTAGACCAGATGAACCTGAGGCATTACTGCATTAGATCATAAAAAGCTGAGGGCAAGAAACATGTCTTATTCAAATTTGCACCCTCCAGTGGTAGACAATGGTCAATCAACTGATGATATTTTTAGTATCCATAATAACAATGCCTTAAGTTTACAGAGTACTTTGAAATGAACCAATATTTTTCATATTTATTAGTTTATTTAATGCATATGCCAGTAGTTCAAAGCTGGCCATATTATCCTCGTTTACAGAAAAAGAAACAGATCAGACAACTTAAGGAATTGCCCAAAGTCACAGAGCAGGTAACAGTGGTTCTGAGTTCTGGTATCAGCTCTTCTATCTCTAAATTGACTTTTCTTGCTATGCCACAGCTATTCTCATTTATTGTAATGATTGAAAGAAAAATCATGAAAGAAAGAGAGGAAGAGGGGAAGGAAGGAAGGAAGGAAGGAGGGGAGAGAAGGAGGAAGGAAAGGAAAGAATAATGGTTGGGTAGTGTGCCATACCTCAGGTTTGCCAGGAGATGCCTGGCCAAGAAGACCCAGAGAGAAGATCCAGCAGGATCTGCTTGAGAAATCCAGGCTGTAGTGTCAGATGCAAATTACAAATGAAGCAAGGGGAAATGCATTCATATTGCACTCATATGTGCAAATAATCTATACTTCAACATTTTTTCTTATACCTGATATCCCCTTATGGGCCCAGAGGCTACTAAGCAGCAGGGGCCAATCTGTTAAAGGCAATTCAACTGATTGTCTCAAAATGTCCTGTCTCTCAGAAGCCTATTCATCTCCATGCTCCTTTCCTGATTGGCCTCTTGAGGTATAGGGAAGGGGCTTTAGGAGACTTTATGGTGAATGAAATGGGAAGAGTCTCTTAGATTAATGTGAGGGAATATGTACTGGCTTCTGGCTTCTGTGGTCTCCAAGGTAACTTTCCTGTGAACCTAGTTTTTTCTCAACCTGCTGACTTCCTCAGCTGGTGATCTCCCGGTGTCTTCTCTGTTAGCACAGGCAGGGTACTGTGGTCTTCTCTTTTTTCAATGCCCCGCCCTGGTATTGCTGGTGAGGGTGATATGGGTTACAAGAAGAAGTGCAGAGAGTTTAGGAAGGCTCTGGGGTACCTGTCAATGCAGTGCATAGATAGGGTCCATATCCCTAAGTGTTCAACGCAAAATAGGCCTCAGACTGTTCCTCCCGTCAGGCCCAAGAGAACAGCCTCTACCCACCATCCCACCGTATCACATCTCTTTTCAAGTGTACAGAGCTGAAGGAGAGGAGAAATGGTGAAAATTTTTTGGTTAGTCAAAGGATTTAGGGGGAGTAGCCAGTTCTTGTAGGAGAATTAGATTAATATCCTAAGGAGGCATCCTAAGGAGGCCTCAAGGGCCAGTCGACTCAAACTTCTATAAAAAGGACTATGAAGCCTCTCTGCCCACCACCCAACTTCTCAGAATGTGCCCTATATAGGTGAGGTGGGCTCTCTGAGTTAGGCAAGCTGTGAGGGCCTTTGGCTCCAGGATAGTGGCTGGATGTTACTAAGTTTGATATTCCACTTCTATATTCGAACAAACTTGTTTCCAGTCTGAGAACCATTACATTCTCAGATACTTCATTTCCATCTCCAATACTCAAAGTTCGTTTTCTCTACACAGTTGTTTTTTTTTTTTTTACTCACACCCACCTTCCCCCCAAAAAGAGTTCATCCCTTTATGTGAGTTACAGTATTCACAATGAATATAAAACAACAAAGCTTCATAAATTATGGGCAGATGGCTAGCTTCACTCACTAGCTAACTGGTTCCCCTTATACAGACAGGCCGTGTGATAAAAATTCATGATATAAGACAGTGAAAGGTGACTGCATATTATAAGGCTGGCAAGATTGCCTGAGGACCTCAATACCCTCTGGGAAGTAAGTGTCCAAAGGCCATAAACCTTAAAATTTGATGTGCTCATTCTCATAGACTTCGAAGTGATAATGGACCTTTTATTTCTGTAAACTTCCATCATTTCTCTACTGATGAATAAAATGAAATTTTGAACACATTGAACAGTAAAAGTGAATTTCCTGTTAATCATTTAGGGTCTATACTTCTACCAAGAGCCTCCCTCTCAGGACATCTTTATCTGGGAGAGTAGAAGCAGCAAATTTACCACAAATTAACACAGCGGAAAAGTTCAGATAGAGTAATGAACCTCTTAGGGCTGC
Organism: Ceratotherium simum simum; assembly: GCF_057802395.1. Taxonomy (NCBI): domain Eukaryota; kingdom Metazoa; phylum Chordata; class Mammalia; order Perissodactyla; family Rhinocerotidae; genus Ceratotherium; species Ceratotherium simum. The sequence goes on from NC_141933.1 coordinate 17,227,816, forward strand.
CACTGAGAGCCCCAGGGGCAGCAACTCCTATGTGAGTCTCTTGCTGTCATTTGCCGTTTTGATAGGTTAAAGGTGATGCCTTTTTCTTTTAACACAATTTTGTTTTAACACATTTTTCATGTGTTAGGCATTTTATGTCTTTTGTGAACACCTTCCTTTTTTTCTGTTTTTTTTTTTTTTTAATAATTTTCAGCTCTTCAAAGGAAGGAACTGTATTTTTCTCATTTAGGGAAAGCCTATCAAATTCAAATTCAAAGTGAATATCTTCCATGTGCCCTCTAATTTTCTAGTACTTATAACTTCTGGGAGCCACTCAGTTTTCTACTTTAGAAGAATGTTCCTTTTCATTATCCTTTCTCTGATCATTTTTCTCCTTCTGTAATTCTTTTGAATATGTGATGAGTGGCGCATGTGACATATATATTCTCTGTTCCCAGTTCCCTGGCATTGGTAGTTCATCCTTCACTCTTACTGTTATTCCTGCAAGAGTCTGTTCACACCAATTCTGACCTTTCTTTTATCTTTGTGAGACAGAAAATGGTGCACAGCACTAAATATACTAGAGTGAAATGCTTTACCTTGCCTGAGGAGTGGAGGAGACAAGGTTTTTCACCTGGATACATGACTGTTATTGTCTATCACACTCTCACCCTGATCCATCGTTGTGTATTCCTGTGGAGTGATGGCCAATACCTAGCTTGTTTCTCTAGCCTTTTTCTGAAGTCTAAATTTATCCTTGATGATTTTGGAATTGCTGCTGGGTGGAGCCTGGCTGAAGGCATCACAGTCCCTCTTGGGAAAACCTCGAGGCTAGGGAATAGTTTTATTCTGGAGCAAATTCATTAGAATTAGAATTTAGTCTCCCTATCCAATACCAGGCTCTTACTTATGAGTCGAAAAAGGGACCTGGAGGAAAGCAACCACTAGATATCCATCTCTAACTCCACAGTAGTGAAATTTAGTCCATGCCCCTTGGGGTTCCCAATTAGTCAGAGGGTGAGTGTCAATCGCTGTGTCACTCTGCCCATTTTCCTTATGGTCTCCTGTGTTTCACAGGGAAGGAACCAGGGACATGGGGGGTCTCTATCCTGCACCCAGGCTGGTGATGGTGTGGGGACAACGTTTACTCATCTCACTTCCAGGGACCCTCCTTGAGTTTCCATCCTCAGGTCTGCATTCTATTGTGCATGAAATTTACCATAAGAATGATACATAAGAATACTCCAAATTTACCATAAGAATGATAAGGACTATCCTTATTTGATATATGTGTGTGTGTATATATATATATCCCATATAATACATTTGTATAGGAACTTCCACCTTTAGCCTCTGGTTTTAGAATTTTATTTTGTGTGTATGTGGTTCCGTTACCGGCACACTCCTCTTCTAATGGATGTACTCTCTCTTGAGATAAGGCAACAATTTATCTTATTTCTGTCCAATGTAACAGGACAGATCTTTCAAAAGTTACTTTGTTCATTATAATTCTCAATGATTTTTCACTCACTTATAGTTTTACTCTCAGAATAGGCAATCCTAATTTCCTGTTATTTCAAATATTTTATTTTTTGGAGGGGAGGGGCTGTGGAGGTGGAAGTGAGACATCTTATTGTTATCCCTATGCCTATAAAACATAAAGTAATATTTCTACTTGATAAACTCTAGAGTTATTGAATGGGTAAATCTTAGATGCAATGATGCTCCTTAAGTTCATAAAAGGTTCTTTTTGGTTCAGCAAAGTTAAGGATTTCAAGATCAAACTGTGTGAGAAATTCTCTTCTGAGTTGGTAGCAGTTTGTAATTAGGGATATCTGAAGCTTATACAGGCGAAGAAGATGCTGTGGTGTGATCAGGGTATTGATGGTCGAGTTTTAGGTTTTCTGTGGTGATTTTGAGTAGGAAGCGGAAAGGAATTTGAAGAGATGAAATCAATACAGCCAACCTCATCGATGTGGATGTTCCGCCACCTGTCGGTCTTGTCATTGGCCAGGTTACTAAGGCTGCTTCAGTAGATTCTTAATATGGTCAGATCTGGATTCATTCTAGTTATGACTTCTTGTTTTGAGATCTTAGCATGCTTTTTGACATTTTTTTTTGCACTTGGGTGGATCAGAAAACATGAGTTCTAGTTCTAACAATGACACTCACTTCCTCTGTGACTGTGGACAAGTGCCCACAACTTTGGGTTGTGGTTATCTCATTTGCAAAATAGCCAACAAATTGATCATGATAACTAAAGATTTATTGTGATTACAAAATGACATTTATTAAATACTTTAAATGTATTGTGTCACTTAGACTAGACAATTATATCCATTTACAAGTGAGGAAATTGGCAAAGAGAGAGCAAGTCATCTATTTGATAAATGGCAGAGCTGGCGTTTGATCTCAGGAAGTTCTGATTCAAGAACAGATATCCTTAATGATGATGCTAAATACTTTTTAAAAGATTTCTTCCAGCTCTGGTTTTTCTAATCTTCTTTTCTTAATGATTTAATTATAATGATAGCCAATGTTTATTGACAACTTGCTACTTGACAGACAATGTGCTAAGATATTAACATGAGTTCTCTCATTTAATTGTTGTTACAATCCTATGAAGCAGATACTGCCATCATTCCCATTTTAAAGACCAGGACACTAAGACTTAGGCTGGTTGCTTCCTGACCTCCTTAGCTGTACACAGTGGCCCACTCTTAGTTTTTCTTCCTGGTAGAACTGACACTAAATGCTATAGGGCTTTTAAGGGTGACACTTGAAACTATATATATTAGTGTATACATTAGTGAGGGGTTTTTTTTGGTACAAATAATTGTGCTAGGTAGTATAGGGAGGGGGAATACAGAGCTTATGCCAATACAGTATTTCCCCCATATCCCCCATTTCAGTTATCTGTGGTTTCAGTTATCCTTGGTCAACTTCGGTCTGAAAATATTAAATGGAAAATTCCAGAAATAAACAGTTCATGAATTTTAAACTGCATGATATTCTGAGTAGTGTAATGAAATCTCACACCATCCCTCTCCATCCCAACTGGGACATGAATCATCCCTTTGTCCCACGGATCCACACTGTACCTGCTCCCACCCATTAGTCACTTAGTAGCCAACTTGGTTGTAAGATCAACTGCTGGGTGTCACAGTTCTTGTGTTCAAATAACCCTTGTTTTACTTAATAACGGCCCCAAAGCACAAGAGTAGTGATATTGGCAATATGGATATGGCAAAGATAAGCTGGAATTTGCTTCCTTTAAGTGAAAAGTTGAAAGTTCTTAACTTAATGAGGAAAGAAAAATATCATATGCTGAGGTTGGTAAGATTTATGGTAAGAACGAATCTTCTATCTGTGAAATTGTGAAGGGAAAAGAAATTCGTGCTAGTTTTGCTGCTGCACCTCAAGTATGTATGTATATAAAAAAACATAGTATATACAAGGCTTGATACTATCCATGGTTTCACACATCCACTGGGGATCTTGGAAGGTATCTCCTGCAGATAAGGGGGGACCACTGTATAGACCCAGCCTTAAGAAGAATTCTATCTAGTATAGAACTGTGCCTTCTTGTGTGGTTTATTATGTGTACTTGTGATGTCCATAATGAGAGGAGTCCAGCTACAATATCAAGGAGTCCAGTGCCCGGAGAGGTGACACCAATCTGGGCACAGGGGACACTTCATGCCAAAGGTGACAGTAAATTGAACCTGGAAGGACTGGTACTCTGAATAACAGAGCCCAGTATTGCACAGCTTGGGACCTGAGCTTCACTGAGTCTCCTGTAAGCCATTTGAGGTTCACCTATTGCACCCCAACCATCTTTTTCCTATTCCTAATTACATACACAATTTCTACTTTCTATACACCGATAAGACTGATGCTGCTAAGGCTTCCTCAGTGTCCCGGGAGATCAACAATCTCTCCTGCTATCTTTTCTCTCTGTGGCGTGAAGTGCACCAGCATTTTTGGATTGCAAAAAGGGTTTATTCTGTCCCTTCTCTTTTTGTCTACACTGCAGCCCACTGCCACTCATGCTGAAGTTTGGGCTCTCCCACTATTAGACCTTTAGTCTTCTCTTTAGCAGGAACCAGCACTATTGTTTCTT